>NC_044036.1:225763806-226072916 GCF_901765095.1 Microcaecilia unicolor
GGAAAGTGTCGACACCGGGAGGAGCACTCACCCTCCATATAAGAGGTGTTGGTGCGTCGATCTTCGGACAGCCCGGTACTGCCTCCCAGGCCTTCACAGATTCTGACTTCAACTCCGGTACCGGCCCCACAGCCTTCCTCGACAGCGACTCTGGAGGAGAGCATTCGAGCCATTCTTCCAGGCCTTCTGGAAGGGCTGCTGCATCAGTCTGCTCCGGTACCGGGGGTGCTTGCGCCCTCGGTACCATCAATGGAAGCGGCAGCTGGCTCCGTGCTTGTGGTGAGGTCCCCAACACCGGTACCGCTTGCGGCATTGGCCTCGGCTGCCACCCAGGTCGACTCCCCGTCGTCGTTGGAGGGAGCTTCATCGCCACCGGCATGGGAGTCAACTTCTCGTCATCGCCATAGGGGACATGGTTCCTTGGCGTCGAGACGGGCCCGGTTTCGGACTGCAGTTTGAGAATTCTTGTCCGATACTGAGGAGGATGCTCATTTGTCCGGGAAATGTCTGTGGGCATTCCCTTCCCGGTGGTTACTGAGGATGAGCCCAGGACTGAGATGCTCGAGGTCCTTGATTATCCTTCGCCATCTAAGGAATCATCCACTGCCCCTCTGCATAATGTCCTTAAGGAGACATTGCTGAGGAATTGGATGAAACCGTTATCTAATCTGACCTGGATAATCAGACCCAGCAGCGGCTTGCGGATGTTCCTTGCTGGGGGGATAATATTTTGGTGAGAAGGTCGAGCAGGTAGTAGAGCAGCTCCATCAGCGGGAAACCGCCCTCGACAAACTCTCCCACCGGGCGCCTTCAGCATCTACCTCAACAGGTAGACGTTTTTTCAGGGGAAGGAGGAGTGCTCCCTATGCTTACAATAGGCGTAGGTACAATCCACCTTCTCGACAGCCTTCTCAGGCTGAACCCCAGCGCGCTCGTTCGAGTCAACAGTGTGCGCCCAGACAGGCCCCTGCAGCTCCCCAGCAAAAGCAAGGGATGGGCTTTTGACTGGCTCCAGTTGAGCATAGCCGCTATAAAAGTACCTGTGCCGGACGATCTGCCGGTCGGGGGAGGTTAAAATATTTTCACCAAAGGTGGCCTCTCATAACCTCCGACCGGTGGGTTCTTCAAATAGTCCAGTTAGGGTACTCCCTCAATTTGATCTCCAGACCTCCAAATTGTCCACCGGGAGCTCAGTCCTTCAGCTTCCAGCACAGGTATTTGCAGAGGAACTCTCTGCCCTTCTCAGCGCCAATGCGGTCGAGCCCGTTCCACCGGGGCAAGAAGGGCTGGGATTCTATTCCAGGTACTTTCTTGTGCAAAAGAAAACAGGGGGGGATGCGTACCATCCTAGACCTAAGGGCCCTGAACAAATATCTGGTCTGATAAGATATAATACCGCCAGAGACCCCCACTGGAATGGTGGAGAGCTGAAGGAGGCTGAACCTTAAAGCTCAGGCCATATAGAAACCCTGGTAAAGTCAACAATGTTATGGCTTGTACGACTAGGAGCTTGCTGGAAAAGCATGGCCTAGTTTTTGGCCAAGATTATGGCCTAAATAAGCTAAATTAGAAAAGTTAGGTCAAGAAAATATGAAACAAAATGGAGATCAGAAAACAAAATGGAAACTAAAGTGTCAGTTACAAAGTGGATTTTCCCCAATTTCCCCATTTAAGTTAGAAAAGGCTTGTTTTTCTGAAGTATCTGCAGGTGCGAGGAAATAGTTGAGAAATAAGGGGTGGCAACTTTCCAGTTGAAATAAACAAGTCTAACATAGAAGTAAATGGGTCCCATTAGTTTGAATGGGAATAGGAAAGTATAAAAGACAGGGGATTTTGGGCATGTCAGAGAAGACCTTTCGAAGTGCTAGAGGAGATGCTGCCCGACTGTCCACCCATCTGCTTGTATACCTGATTCTGCTGTATTATTGTGATAAGCTATAATAAAGCTGATTATTCATGCAACCTGTTCCCTCACTCTTTCCTATAGAATATTTAGAAACTTAGTTAAACTCTTGGGGTAAAAATGGTAAGTAAGATAATACCTGATCACACATATATTTATTTTATTTATTTATTTACTTATTGCATTTGTATCCCACATTTTCCCACCTTTTTGCGGGCTCAGTGTGGCTTACAATACATTATGAATGATGGAAATACAGTTTGTTACAATTCGGTTATGGATTACATTGTGAAGAGTTATACGAGACAAAATCAAAGTATCGTTAAGGAATATATCAATGGAAAAGGACATTGAAACACTGGAAGGAAAACAACGGGAAACTAGAGGGTCTGAGGACAATATATAGTATATAATAACGAAAAACATATGGTATTCTGTGATTAAAGGTATGAGTGGTGAAATTTCAGGATTGAGAATTCATAAGTGGATGTATTGTTGTATAACTGAACTGTGAGTGTGGATTTTATATGTTTTGGTTCTTTCCGTAGATTTTATCAAAAAGATGTGTTTTCAGTAATTTGCGGAAGTTGGTTTGTTCGTAGATCGTTTTCAGGTTGCGCGGAAGTGTGTTCCAGTACTGCGTGCTCATGTAGGAAAAGGTTGACGCGTGTAGCACCTTGTATTTCAGGCCCTTGCAGTTAGGGAAGTGGAGGTTGAGGAAGGTTCGGGATGATCTTTTAGCGTTTCTGGGTGGTAAGTCGATTAACTCAGACATGTAGGCTGGGGCTTCGCCGTGAATGATTTTGTGGACTAGTGTGCATACTTTAAAAGTAATGCTTTCCTTAAGTGGGAGCCAATGTAGCTTCTCTCGTAAGGGTTTTGAACTTTCATATTTTGGTTTTCCGAAGATGAGTCTGGCTGCTGTATTCTGGGCTGTTTGAACTTTCCTCAGGATTTGCTCTTTGCAGCCTGCGTACAGCGAGTTGCAGTAATCCAGATGGCTGAGTACGAGGGATTGCACTAGGCTGCGAAAAACGGATCTTGGGAAGAATGATCTTATTCTTTTCAGTTTCCACATGCAGTAGAACATTTTTTTGGTTGTGTTGTTTGCATGGGTTTCGAGCGTTAGGTGGCGATCGATAGTAACTCCGAGGATTTTTAACGTTTCTGAGATTGGAAGGTTTAGTTTTGGTGTATTTATAGCGGCAAATTCCTTCGTGTTGTATTGGGAAGTGAGTATCAGGCATTGAGTCTTTTCTGCATTCAGTTTCAGACGAAATGCATCTGCCCAGGTGTTCATGATGTGTAGGCTTTGGTTAATTTCATTGAAGATTTCTTTGATGTCTTGTTTGAAAGGGATGTATATTGTTACTTCATCGGCGTATATATATGGGTTGAGGTTATGGTTTGATAGGATTTTTGCCAAGGGGATCATCATTAGGTTGAAGATGGTTGGTGAGAGAGGTGATCCTTGCGGTACTCCACATTCAGGTGTCCATGCGGCAGACGTGGTTGAATTTGATGTGACTTGGTATGAACGCTTGGTTAGGAACCCTTTGAACCAGTTTAGGACATTTCCTCCAATGCCAAAATATTCAAGTATGTGTAATAGGATTCCGTGGTCAACCATATCGAAGGCACTTGACATGTCAAATTGTAGGAGGAGTATATTGTTACCGGTTGCAATCATTTGTTTAAATTTAGTCATGAGGGTAATTAATACTGTTTCTGTGCTGTGATTTGATCGGAATACCAGTTGGAAGTCAGATAAGCACAGACACCACATAGATGACAGCCTTCAGGGGAACCTCCCTGGTGGATGGCTAGTTTGCCATCCTACCACAGAGGGTCTTCATGGGTCCATCCAACCCTAATTAAAAACATTGGTGACCCGGACTGCTGATGTTTCAGACACTTGTGGCGCGCATTATTTGGCCGCAGAGGGGATATATTCCCATATTTTGCTGCCAAATTCTGCACTCTCTCTCTTTCTTTCTCTGTTCCGCTCTCTTTCTCTCTCCTCTTTTCTTCTTTCTCTCTCCTCTTTTCTTCTTTCTCTAACTCATCTTTGCCGTCCTTCTCTCTGTTCTTTTCTTTAGGACCCCATGTCTATTATTCTTTTTGGCTGTCTTCTCCGCTGGGACATCTCTTCCCATTCAATTTCCCATGGTTTATTTTTCTTATCTTTTCTAGACTTTCACCTACAACGTCTTCCTTTTTCTTTGTCTATTCTTGCTGCTTATAGACTTTGGTGAGTTATCCCGCCCTCCGCTGTCTCTACTTTTCCTATCTTGTCTGCATGCATCATGCGGCTTTCTAAATTAGGGCGTTTCCCCATGTACTGTCTTTCTCTCCCTCTTTCTTCCGCTACTCAGTGACTGTGGGCTTTATGGGGATTCTCTTAGCCTAGATATTACCTTGCTTTCTTGGTCTGCGGTTCTTTAAGCTAAACTCTTTTCTTTCTTATGTTTCTCTACTAACGCCTTCATTTCTCTGGACTGGCCTATACCCTGGTGAAAAGTGCCCACTTGAGGGGTACTGGGAACTGGTATTCAGTCCGCCCTTTTCAAACCCCTTCTCCTGTCAATTTTCTACCTGAACTACTTGTCCTGGTATTCTGCCCTCTTTCTCTTTACACATCTCTTTCTAACTTTGCTGCTTTTTTTATCTGCTGTTCTTATCACTTCTGTTTCTGTGCTTTGATGAAGTCGAGGAAATTTGGGCGTGCCCCACTTCCTCTTCCTTATGGCACCTTGCTTTTCAGTTCTGGGCGTTTCCTTCTTTTTCCCTCCGCTTATTGTATGGTTCTCAAATTGTGTTTTGTGAGTGTTAACCATGTTGTGATCTCTTCCTGAAATGGATCTGGTTCTGCTGTCAGTAAAAATGCCTGTCGGTGAGTTAAACACTCCCTTGCTGTTAACCAATTCTTGCCCAAGGGCACCACTGTTCTATATATATCAATTTTCACTCCCTTTTAACCATCTTCTTCTATATTCACCCCTAAACTTCCCACCTCTACCAGGGGGGGGGGGGTCCCTTTGGCGTTCAGCTGTATGTTTCTAAGCAGCGGTCTAATGCGCAGCTGTCTGGCTGTAACCTGCTGAAACGTATGGTTTTTTGCTGTCCTCACCTTCCAACTACATATATTGCTGCCTCTACCGACTGAAATTTGTTTTTACTGTTGCGGCATTACCAGAGCTACCTGTCTATGTTAAATCCTGCTTGTCTCCTTGCCTATATACATCACCCCTTGGTCAGCGCTTAACCCGGTGATCCGCCTCGTGCGTCGAAACTGGCAGCTAACTATCTACTCTTATAATCTTCTTATACTATCATCCATTTTCACCTCTGATACTTTCAGATTTGTTGATCCCTGACAGCGGTCTTGATGCTGTGGTTTCCTTCCACTAACGCTGACTAAGATCCAGATCTTGTTCTTTGTATGGTCTGTGCACTTTTTGGGTGTCACTGGATCACTCCCCGACCAGAGTATTAGTCGGTTGGCTGAAGAGCAAGCCGAACTTTCTCTAGTCCAGGAAAGGCGGATTTAGGTTTGGTGTGAACATTCTGGAAGTGCGTGATTGTGATCTGAGTGTGGACTCCGTGGTACTGCATTTCCTGTCCGGGCGACCACGACAGGTCAGGAAGCGGAGAAAGCGACCGTTGTTTGTCTATAACCTACTGTGTCTGAACATGGGGACCCCTTACCCCTGTTCCCAACAATTTCCCTACCTGGTGTTTGTGTGTTATAGGGACCATGGGTTTTAGGAATGACTATGGTGTGGATTTATCATGTGACACCCGAAACTGTCTGTACCTAGTGTTGACTTTACACTGTTTACTGCCCTGATAACCTTTTTCCTTTGACCTTACTTCTCTTGTAATCCTATCCCACACCCTTCCCAGCCTCTTGCTATGTCATTTTATACCCTGTCAGGCTTTAAAGGACTTCTCCCTCCCTTTTGGCTTCCTATGTGTTTTCTGCTATCTTTGGGCTATATCTGCCCCCCCCCCCCTCCTCCCTTTCGTTAGGTTTTTTTTTCCTTCCTGTTTCAGTGAACAGGCTGCCAGCCTGCACTTCTGAGGTTACGCATATTTCTGCCACTGCTTTAAAAATTTTCTACTGAGTAATGTTCATTTCTTTGTTTTTTTCTCTAAAAAAAGACCCGGATAACTCACTGCCTGCACACTCTTTCCTCCCTCATAGTGTAATTAATTTGTACTGTCTAAAATGGCCCTATGTCGGCTCTAAAACAGTCCCTCAGCCTTCTTATTTATACTACGTCACTGTTTCCTGCTCTCTGCTAAGCTAGCTGAGGGTGTGCAGGAACTAGCTGACAGCTCTTAAAAATGTTTTAGGGTTTTTTTTCTTGCTTTGGGTCTTTCTCTCTCTCTCTCTCTCTCTCTCTCTCTCTCTCTCTCTCTCTTTCTTTCTTTCCCTCTCCCCTTCACCTAGGTTATTAACCCCTAGTAAAGTTACTTTCCTTTGTATGTCTGCCACCTCCTAGCCCTGGAATAACTGCATCTGTAAATCATCTTTACTATCTGCACCATGAGACTTATTTCCACATTCTTAGTAATGGCCAACGCCCCTAATCTCGGCCATTTCCTACTTCTGTTACTGGGACGGTGTCCAAATTACTCGTAGTTTCCCGCCCGTTGTACTAGGCACTTTAATTCTTGTTTTCTTTGTAATCATGTGTGTATATTTCAGCTGTGACACACTTATTTCTGTCACTCTCTCTTTTGTTCAGAAAGGCTAGGCTGTCTCTGCTTGATTTGCTACTCTTTCTAGTATGAGATACTTGCATGTACCTCCTTTGAGTGCCATGCTTTGAAATTTCTGCCTAGCATTTCCTTCCTTGCTGTGACATGGTACCTGCCCGTAGTTTCAGCCAGCTATAGAGACTGTACATAATATCAAGCCCTTGAAGGCTCTTTCTCCGGTTTAAACATTTTTCTGCTGTGCCACTTCCCTGTTAATACTGGCTACCAAGAATATGCAATTGCATGTGTCTGTGTACATGCTGTTCGGTTGCTTACATAAGTACATAAGTACATAAGTAGTGCCATACTGGGAAAGACCAAAGGTCCATCTAGCCCAGCATCCTGTCACCGACAGTGGCCAATCCAGGTCAAGGGCACCTGGCACGCTCCCCAAACGTAAAAACATTCCAGACAAGTTATACCTTATTCTTGCTCTGGATACCCTCCGTTCTGTTTCTCTCTGCTCTACCATGCTTAGTTCATAGCTCCAATCGAGATTTGACTTTATTCTCCCTCTCCTTAGTCTGGTTCCTCTTTTTGTTTATATTTCAACATAAGTTCTGTTAGAGTCACAAGCTGTCTTTGCTGCCAAATGTGTGATTTTGGTCTCTTGTTACCTCTTTCGTTCAATTTTTCAAAGCTTTTAAATTCATGTTTGACATGCCACTATATGTATTCTTAAATACTTTTCTTAGGTTGTCAATTTCCAGTCTCTATTTGTTCTAACCTGCTTTTATTACCTCATACCCTCTTGGTTTTAGTTTTCTTTACACTGGACCCCTATTTGGTACCTGCCCCATGGGCTTACTTATATTTTATCGCTTCATTCGCTTCCCCCTTCCTGAGGTATATTTTTGGGGCTCCCGATTCTACATTAACAAAAGCTTTTCATTACTGCCTTACAGAAAAGTTATTATCTTTGTTGTTAAGTTTTTGTTGTTATATGGTTATCCCTGAAACTTAAACTTATTGCCCTGCCTTCTAACTTACCGCTCTAGAACTTGGTTCTAGGTTTGGTCATAACACATTACTACTCTGGAGTGTTGTTCTAGATCACATTACTACTCTGGAACATTGTTCTAGATCACATTTTCGCTCCATAACATTATTCTAGAACACTGGTCTAGACTGCTTTCGTTCTACCGCCTGCCACAGTACATATTGTTGGAATAATGTATTGTATTTTACATGCATTGCCTGTCACCAATTTTTTCTCTGTGATTACTCTGTGACCTCTGATGTGAATTACCTAGAGAGGTCACACCTATGCAACTTCCTGTGGGTGTGATTAGGCACAGCACATGGAGCTCATGATCTCTCCTAGCTGAGGATCTATGGTGTGAGCATCCATTACCATCTAAGCACATGGAAAGAGCTGATAATCCAAATGTATAGTATTATGTTTATATAAGCCTGTCTGAATATCAATCTGACTAAAACTGTGAGTAAACAGATGTTTTGTTACTTCAACTTTAAAGTGACTCAGCAGTGAATTATTCTGGGGTGTATGTGAGAGAGATGAAGAAAAGAAATTAACATTTCTAAAGCTGAAGCTGTGTGTATAAAATCTGCTAATTATTTACTACAAATAATCCAACAAAGGGTTATGGGCCCAGCCCAGGAATTGAAAAGGAAGAGAAATATTACAAGGCAGTGAAAAAGCCACATTTTTTCTCTTGAGTTTTAAAAGAAAGATTCAGTCTGTCTCTCTCTCCCCCCCCCCCCACACACTAAACAGAAGGCAAGGCTAAGAAATGGCTGAGGGAGGAAATTCACCATTTTTCTACTCTCTCAAGGTGCCTAAATTAACTGAATTTAATTATCAGCAGTGGGAACTAAGATTCAGATGTCTCCTTCAAGCAAAGAAATTAAGTATATGTTTAGACCAAAACAGAACAGCTGAAAATATGGCTGAATGGGACAATGCAAACTATTATGTGAAGTGCATGTTTTTTGAAGCTCTCTCAGAGAAACAAGCCATATTGGTGGAGGCAAAAGATACAGCAAATTAAATTTTATATAAACTAAGAACTATGTATGCAACTACATATGCAAAACAGCAACCAATTTGGTTAGCAGAGTTAAATGAGACCAAATTAAGGGATAAAAGTAAATGTAATGATCACATTATGCATCTTATGTCTTCATTTCAAAAGTTAGAACTTTCTGGAATTCCCATGTGTGATGCATTGAGAAGAGCATTTCTTTTTACCTCACTATCAAAGGAGTTTGATGTTTTTAGGTCTGTAAATGAAGCCATTGAAGGGCAATCGTTTGAACAGGCAGCATCAAAACTGAGGCAGGAATGCATAATTAATGATTCTGAGGAGATGTGTTCTCAAAGACAGTCAGAGAGAAATGAAACAAATCTCTTGGCAAAGAACAGAGGAAGGCGGAGCTATGGGAAAACTCCACCCAAGGGCAAGCTGATTTGCTATTCATGTAGAAAGGAGGGACATGTATCTAAATGGTGTAAGGAAACACAAAACACCCCCTCTAGCTCACCTACGCCAATGGAACAAAAGAACTTTCCAAGCAGGACATGTACAAAAGACAATGATAAACATAAGAGCTTTCTAATGGTAGAAAAATCTTTGACTATGGTAAATAATAATTCAAATGAAAGTACTTGGATTTTGGATTCGGGGAGCACATGCCATTTAACCAATTGTAAAGATTTCTTTCAGGAAATGAGTCCAGAAGAAGGTATTCTTCAAACTGCAAACGCAGGGACTACTCAGATCCAAGCAAAAGGCATTGGATTCTTAAAATGCAAAGTGTCTAATGAAGTTAAAGAAATTCCTGTAAGTGATGTCTTGTATATTCCCCAAGCAGTTTGCAATATGCTTAGTGTATCTACATTAGATAAGAAGGGATTTGCGATTCATTTTGAAAACAGTAAGTGCACAATCTCTAAAAATGATGAAGTGTATGCTGAAGCTTTTATGCATAATGATGTTTATAAACTGAGCATTTCAGGTGAAGCCTCACATCTGGCGCAAGTAAGGAAGAATGATGGTAAATGTAGTCTGGAAATCTGGCACCGCCGCCTGGGACATCGTGATTTTAAGGTGATCCAGGATCTTTACAGTAGGCAACTAGCCACAGGCATTCAGATAAGTGCAGATACTGATAAAATGGAGAAATGCATAGACTGTGTTACTCAAAAAGGTGTGAGACCCTCATTTCCTGCATACACAGGAAATAGGAGTAATAAAGTACTGGACTTAATACACAGTGACTTATGTGGACCGTTTAATATCCCATCATTGGGAAATAACAGATTTGTGCTAATATTCTTGGATGATTTCTCTAGATACTGTGTGGCCTATTTGCTGAAAGAAAAAAGTCAAGCCACAGACATGCTGAAGAAATACGTAGCCATGGTGAGCAATAAATTTGAAAGAAAACCAAAGGTTCTTCAGACCGACAATGGTGGTGAGTTCACTTCACAAAGCATGCGCACATTTCTAGAACAAGAAGGCATTCAGCATATCACAACAGTAGCTTATACACCAGAGTAAAATTCTGTTGCAGAGAGAAAATTTAGGTCACTTGTGGAAATGACCAGGTGTATGCTGTCAGATAGCAATCTCCCTAAAAGACTATGGGGGGAAGCCATTCTCACAGCAGTGTACCTACAAAACAGAATGCCAACTAAAGGCGCTGAGCGCACACCACATGAGACATGGCATGGTAGGAAGCCAAACCTGTCACACATAAGAGCATTTGGAAGTACAGCATATGCTCATGTACCAAAGCAAAGAAGGCATAAGCTGGATTCCACAACAGAAAGGGGCATTTTAGTTGGCTATGCTCCAGGACACAAAGGATATAGAATTTTGAATCTGAAAACTGGCATTGTTGGCATAAGACATGTTACATATTTTGATGAAAACAAAAGGGTTGATAAAGGCTGGATTATCCCAGATGAGCCTTATCATCCAGAATATGAAACTAGAACCATAATAGACATGCCAGTGTATATAAATGCCATACCAAGGCAGATGTCTGAAAGCAACTCATCTGTATCTAACGAGGAACAGGCAGAGGAAGCAGACACAGAAAGGATCATTGCAGGAGACAGTACAGTTGGAGAAGGGGAATCAATTGGAGAAGGACTCTCAGATTTAGAGGATGCGGAAAGGTCAGACCAACCTGTTGTCAGACGCTCATCCAGGGAAAACAAAGGTGTTCCACCCCCAAGACTGTCTTACCTAACAAAGTCAGCAGAAGCTCAAGAGCCCTTAACATGGGATGAGATTGAGAAAATGCCAGCAGAAGAAGCTGCTGAATGGCGTAAAGCTGCACAAGAAGAAATTGATGCATTGCATAAAAATAATACTTGGATTCTTACAAAATTACCTCCTGGCAAGAAAGCTATAGGATGCAAATGGGTATTCAAGTTAAAAAGGAATGCACAAGGAAAAGTGGAAAGGTATAAAGCCAGATTAGTCGCAAAGGGATATCTTCAAAAATATGGAGAAGATTTTGATGAAGTGTTTGCACCTGTAGTGAAACACACGACAATTAGAACACTTCTGAGCATTGCAGTCTCAAAAGGCATGCAAGTCAACCACATTGATGTGAAAACAGCATTTCTTCATGGAGATATAACTGAAGACTTGTACATGGAACAGCCAACAGGTTTCATAAATACAAAACAAAGACAGCTAGTGTGTAAATTAAACAAAGGTCTTTATGGATTAAAGCAAAGTGCAAAATGTTGGAATGACAAATTGCATGAAATATTGACAAATTTAGGATTTAAGCAAGGTGAAGCAGATAAATGCTTGTACACTAGGTGCAGAAATGGACAATATGCATACATTTTAGCTTTTGTTGATGATCTGCTCATTGCAAGTGAAAGTGAGCAAGAGTACAAGGACATTGTAAAATATTTAAACCTGAATGTTGAGATAAAAGAACTTGGTAATGTGTCATACTATCTTGGTATAGAAATTGAGAAACAAAATGATGGTTCTTATCTTCTAAGCCAGAAGCAGAAAATAAATGAGCTTATTGAAAGTTTAGGTATGCAAGATGCCCAAGTTGTAAGCACTCCCATGATCACTGATTTTCTGAAGGATGAAACAGTAAGAGAACCTTTACCAGATAACATCCAATATAGATCAGCCATAGGTAAGCTTTTATATCTGACTACCACATACAGGGCTGATATAGCAAATGCAGTAGGAATTTTGAGCAGAAGGGTCAGCTCACCTACCAAATCAGATTGGACTGCAGTTAAAAGGATGGTAAGGTATTTAAAGGGTACCATTGATTGTAAATTAAAGATTTCAGCCAATAGTAATCCAAAACTAATATGTTACTGTGATTCAGATTGGGCAGGGGATCATTCTGATTATAAATCCACAAGTGGATATGTGTTTATGTATGGAAATGTACAAATTTCTTGGGCCAGTCATAAACAAAGTATTGTGAGTCTGTCTTCTACAGAAGCTGAATATGTGGCCGTATCAGAAGCATGCAGAGAACTGATGTGGATTGAAAAACTTTTGCTGGATTTTGGAATAGCTGAACAGAGACCAATCCAGATAATAGAAGATAATCAGAGCTGCATCAGACTGTCACAGAATGACAAGGTTCAGTCACGCACCAAGCACATCGCAACGAAATATCACAACGTGCGAGAGCTGGCGAAAGAAGGGGTCATCAGTCTAGACTATTGTCACACCAGTGAGATGACAGCTGACATCATGACCAAACCGTTACCCAGAGAACGTTTTGAGAATCTGCGAATAAAGCTTGGACTTTGTATGAATTAATAATTGCATGACAGTTATGCATGAGAAGGGGTTTGTTGGAATAATGTATTGTATTTTACATGCATTGCCTGTCACCAATTTTTTCTCTGTGATTACTCTGTGACCTCTGATGTGAATTACCTAGAGAGGTCACACCTATGCAACTTCCTGTGGGTGTGATTAGGCACAGCACATGGAGCTCATGATCTCTCCTAGCTGAGGATCTATGGTGTGAGCATCCATTACCATCTAAGCACATGGAAAGAGCTGATAATCCAAATGTATAGTATTATGTTTATATAAGCCTGTCTGAATATCAATCTGACTAAAACTGTGAGTAAACAGATGTTTTGTTACTTCAACTTTAAAGTGACTCAGCAGTGAATTATTCTGGGGTGTATGTGAGAGAGATGAAGAAAAGAAATTAACATTTCTAAAGCTGAAGCTGTGTGTATAAAATCTGCTAATTATTTACTACAAATAATCCAACACATATTATATTATATTATATTATGTCCTCACACATGCTTGTTTGATCGCCTGATTACATGTGTTTTATATTATATCATAGATGCTTTTTGATGTAACAACGATACATTTTAATCTGTTTTCCTTGCTTATTTTGAGACAGGTTTTCAGTCACTATACAGCCTAACTAAGGAAGTATTTCTGACCCTGTTAAAAGGCATTTTGGTGTTACCTATGATTTCATTTTTTCAACATGTATTTGCTTTTATTTCATCCACTTTAGGGGTATAGCTCTAAACTACCCATATTATAATGTTTTTCTTGCCCTTTTTTGAAAACGGTATTTCTGGAAAGTTTGTGGCTATCCCATGTTACTTATATTGTGGCGTATAGAAGTTCCATGTTTTGTTTAAGGTCTGTGCTTTGTTTTTGAATAATTTCATTTTTTGTTGTTGTCACCTCTTTCTTCCTTCTTACTTCAGCACAGAGCTTGTGACGCTGCTGTAACCACTCACTACCTAATAGCTCACTTTTATTTCAAATCACTAATTTGGTAGGCCTAGTTTTTACTTTATAATAATTTCGCTTTATCTTTATTCCACAGCTGGATCCTTAGAGTATTCTGGATCAGCTGCCGCCATTAAGGTGCCCAAAAGTATTTTCCCTTCATATACGTAGATATACAGATATAAGGCCAGGCTCTGCGGTAACAGGCTGGAGATTATTGATAGATCCCTGTTTAAATTGAGTCATTTAAATTTTGGAAATTTTCACTCCAATTTCCTATACTCTATACCTTTTCTATTTCTATATTTTCATCTTAGAATAAGTTAATTGACAATTACTGATACTTGCGGGGAGAGCGGTTTACACTCCATAGTTGGACTAATACCTGCCTCAGGCTGGTTAACCATATTTGAGGTGACAGTAACTAAAAATGTAGGTTTCTGGATTTTTAACCCGTTATAGGGTTCTCTCTAGTGAGGCATTTGATTTTGCGTATTTGATTCATTGAGAAGAGTGTTTAATTAGCGGAAGCATACCCTGGGTTTCTGAGTCCGAACACTTAGGAACGTGAAGAGGAGTAAGTATAATCCCTACTTATATGTCTATCTTTCTTTCCTTTATTGCTCCATGTTAAGTTTAGCGCCTATTTTGGGTTGTGAGCAAATGCTAGTCCTCTGTCACTCCAAATTATGGGGATTCCCTTACCATCCATTTTGTGGGTAGTAAAATCTTGTACAAGTACTTTGATGGTGAGATGGGGTTCCTAGTTCTTTGGAGAGACTATATAAGGTCTGGCTATTAAGAGATATTTGAGTCATAGAAGATACATGAGAGATATTGGAGTTATAGTAGATATATGATTGTATTTAGTGAGCAACCCCTAGGGGGTACTGTTCTCCCATTCTAGAACCCTACCCGCTGGCTTCTAGAATTTGTTGAATGGTCTAAGCATTTCCTCATTAAGGACTTAAAACAGGTAGAGAGGAAGGGGGCTATTTTAAAGGCTTACCCTGGGGTTTAGATACAGCTTAGGGACTAACACTGATATAGTTAGTTTAGGGACATGTAACATACTTAGATACAGTTTAGGGACTAACACAGACTTAGTTACAAATAGTGTAGGGAATGTTGGTAACATGGTTAGTGTGGTTTAGGGAACATGGTTAGAGTAGTTAGGGAATAATGGAATAGACATTTGAGTCATTTAGATTAGATTTTGCACAGGCTTTAGCTATCTGTCAACCCATATGCGCAGGGTAATACAGTAGAGGGGGTTGAGTCAGCCTAATGATACTCCGAGACGTCGGATGGATTTAACGGTCTCCCTGTGTACCTGTAGTTCGTTGTCATGTTAGTTGTGGTAGCACTACAGAGTTGGTGATTTTTAGTTGCATTTTGGTTTATTGAAAACCCAATGGGAGCCTACCACAGTTGATGTGTTTAAGGCTCCTAGCACGTGAAAACTCATTGGGTTACTGCCTTCCGGATTCACGGTGCCTTTTTCATAGGTACTTGAATCCCTTGATGGGTGCACTCCATGATTTAGGGCTCTACCGGTGAGCGTTTATTGTGGCTCCTGGCACCAGTGACGCGTTTACTTTGTTCCCTGGTGGTCGATGAAGCGTTTATTGGGCTCTTGACTAGAGTGGTCGATGAGGCGCTTATTTGGCTCTTGACCAGAGGCCTACCCTGGAGGGCAGTATTTATAGATAGTTACATAGGTGTTTTATAGGACTAGGTTTGTTAGTACAATTTGCCACAACCCAAATATCAGTGTTTTATCATACCAGAGTTCTGGTACCCAACTCATTATGCTGCCTCTTGAGAGGGTGATAAATCACTTCCCAGGAGACCGCAAGAATCTTATAAAATTTTGCCTAATTTGATATTCCTGGAATAAGCTTCAGCCTGCATCTTCCTCATAGTCAGCAACGACAAACTCCCCCAGACTGCCAGTTTCCTTTGTGAAACCCTGACCCACACCGTCCGTTGTGACTAGGCCTAATCTGAAACCGAACTGATTTCGGAGACCCCATGATTTTGTTGCTCACGGTTACTCACACTACTGAGCTTCTCGCTCAGTACCCGGAAACTATTTCTGTGTATACGTGTAGGTGTAATTTTTCCTTTTCTCTGTCTCTGTTATAGGTGACATAGGTCTGTTAATAACCCCATTTTTAGTTCTATACTTATAAAGGTTAAAAATGCAAGTATAATGACGTTTATATGTATATCTGATGGTACCATACCAATGACATAGCTCAACCAGCTGATTATTCATTTACCGTATTTTTCGGACTATAAGACGCACTTTTTCCCCCCAAACTTTGGGAGGAAAATGGGGGGTGCGTCTTATAGTCCGAAGGTAGCGTTTTTGGACCTCCGTCCCGTACTTACACGATTCCATGTTCCCTGGTGGTCTAGTGACGTCGGGGCAGGAAAGAGCCCCCTCTTTCCTGTCCATCGCGCTGCTCTCCGTGCTCCTCAATGCTTTCTGACGGTCTCGGCGATATTCAAAATGGCCGCCGAGAATTTTGAATCTCGCCGAGACCGTCAGAAAGCATTGAGGAGCACGGAGAGCAGCGCGATGGGCAGGAAAGAGGGGGCTCTTTCCTGCCCCGACGTCACTAGACCACCAGGGAACATGGAATCGTGTAAGTACGGGACGGAGGTCCAAAACTCGGACAAGACGCACCGGAGCACCTAGGTTTTAGAGGAGGGAAAAAGGAAAAATTTTTTTTTCCTATTTCCCTCCTCTAAAACCTAGGTGCGTCTTATGGTCCGGTGCGTCTTATAGTCCGAAAAATACGGTACCTTTTTGAATTAATGCATAGCCCTCCTGATGATTCCCTATCAGCTGCAGGGATAGGCAATCTCCAGAGGGTGTCTCTTTTCTGTTTTCTTTATACATGCCTTAATTCTGGTTCAGCTATGTTATCTAACTCTACACGGGATCCTTGTCAATAAAACAAACCATTGATATTTATATGTTACAATGAAATTCTGTGTTGGCTTTGCTTGCATTTGCGTAAGTGCTTTATCTGTTGTGCAATACAAATTGACACGATGTTCACTTTTCAGTATTAATAAATGATTATAAAGCATTAATGTTTGATGTCTCTTTAAGGTGTGTTTAAATTCTGAAAGCTTTCATTAATTCCTTATCTACATGAAGCAGACATAAGAAATACTCTCATGAACTGGCCATTCAGGGGAGATTTCTGCGCTGCTCATGAATCCATCCTTGTTTCATTTTATAGTATTCTTAAACGGGGAAAAGGTAAAGTTTTCAGAAAAAAATTAAGGACTTAATTTCCTGATTCCTTTTTATTTAAAACTGGAAGCGATTATGACATTTGGTTTGCAAGCTGTTACACTTTTAATCTCTTTGCTTTTCAATGAGAGGCATTACGAGTGATTGTGAGGAGAACAGGGGAAATGTGGCTTTTCCATACCATACTTTTAAATTTAAAGTCATGTAGACCTGAAGTAGGGGAATTACGTTTCTACTTTTCAGCTTCACTTTTAAGCTATTATTTCTTATGATTTTATGTTCTACTTTTTATGCCTATTGTCCGTTTATGCTGGACTGGTTGTGTAAATTGTACCTGTCTAGGAATTTATACTCTGTGTTCTTGGCTTCCTCCTTGTTTCCACTAACTCTTGCCAAGTTGCAGCTATGCTGTTGTGTCTCAAAACAATGAGCTATTTCCTGCTTCTTCGATTGGTTGTAAGTTGTTACTTAAACTCTATGTGAAGGTCAATCAAGGGTGTCTGTTCTTTTGATTTTTTTTCATTTTTAAAGGTACTTTTTCTTGCACTGCAAATTACTTATGCCCTGTTGCAATGCAAGGGCATGGTATTTTCATACATTTATTGACTCAAAATCATTTTTGACTTTTTATATTTCCTCTCTTAGAGAGGCATTGATTTGAAATTTTGGTTACACTTCAATTATTCCAGTACATTCTTTTTGAGTTCTATTTTTAACTTTAAACAATTCAGAGTGTTTTTCTAAATTTTTATTTTTGTTCTCGATGAGTTGTTCCTTACCCTGCCTCCTCCCTAGGCCCCTTCCCCTGCCCCCTTCGCTGACATACCCCCAGCCATACCCTCGACCCGCCTCCCTCTGTTACCCCTCCCCTTGCTCCATCTATACCTCACCCTGGTCCACCCCCTCCATGGTCATTTTCCCTCCCCCTGATGCTCCCTCCACCCCACCTCCTATGACTGTGTAACCGCACCCCTTGCCCCCACATCAGATACCCCATCCCCGAAACGTCTCCTGACCCTTCCCTACTTTACAAACCCTCCCCCTTTTCTGATTCCACTCCCCCTTTTCAAGCCCCTACCCTTTACATCATCCCACCTGTACAACCCGTTTCTGATTCTTGTCTTTACTCACTTGTTCTCAGTAACACAAGCTGAGCTTGTTCGAATTAATTCCTTCAACAAATTAACCGCATAAATTGCACTAATGGTCTGTTTAGGTCTTGCCTTTCCCCAGATGGATACAGAAGTCATCTTTACGTCTCTCACAGAGGGGACAACTGTAAGCAAAGAGGACCTACCCGAGAAAGTAGCAGACCTGAGGGCTATGTTTCTGAAACAGTTCGCCAGATTAAAGGACAGATGCACAGACCCCAATGCGACCCGGCGTAAGCTACAAGATATCATTGTGCGAGAGTTTGAACACATGCATCAATTGGTCCATGAGGAAAAGAGACGAGCACTCCACTTACTGGAGTTGCAAGAAGCTTTGGCCTCTGCCCTTATGTCAGAATCATCTAATTCGTAAGTCCTGCAGGCCTCCTGCAGCTGAGGGCTCAACCCTTGGTGAATGGTAGTCTTTGCAGGTGAAGTTTCCAAGTCTCAATCCCACTTTACTTGCCTTGTTTCAAATACCTCCTGGTGATACAAAGCAACTGAACACCCGTCCACGTTGACTTTACCTAGGCCCTTTTTGACTTCTCATGGCTAATTCATGCTTTTGACTACTTTTGTGCATCATGTATTCCTGAATCTGCATATATCATTCACATGAACTGCCAACATCATCGTCAAATTTTTATTTTTATTTTTGTTTTTGGTACCCTTTTCTTTTGTTCCATATACTCAACCTCTACTGTAATTTGACCATGTATTATTAGCAATCACCAATCTGTCTTGCACATTATGCAAGCCAGAAGTGGGGATATATTCTGCAAACTCCAGTTCCTTGAATATAGCAGACTTTTTCAATATAAATTTTACCCTTTCACTGTTGAAGCTGTGGTCTCTACCAATCAGGAGATTAATAATTTCATATTTATTATTGCTATTTATGTAAATGATTTTTCATTACTGAACCTTTATGGTTTCCCTTTTAGTTTTAGATTTCATTATCATTTTATGTTAGTATTGTCTTTCATGTTTCTTGAAATCTATTATTTTTGCTTATTCAATTCACACTGATTATGTCCACCAAGATATAGCAGTGTATTAGCAAATGTAACATGTTTTAGATGCTATAGACATTTAGCTCGCTATTTGGGTAACATTCAGGCATACCATTATTTAACTATGGTATAACCAAACTTATCTTATTAAACCATAGAATGCCTTGAGACTAACTTGTTCCTCTGCCAACCTCTGACTCCTGATGGACTAACTATGATTGTGTATTGCCTTGGATAAAGACATTGAAATGTCCAATTTTGTACACCGCAAATATTACGTCCTCAAGATCTATCCAGGCCCAAATGATGTTAGATCCCCCAAGGTCGTGGCAATAACCTTTACGACTTGCAAACTACAGGACCACAAGTCTTGGGTCCATGTGAGAGATATACGCGTTTACCCAGCCGCAGAACAAGATGTTACCAGCCCAACCATCTCAAGACCAGCCACTTCCCTAATCAGACCAGCAATAACTGTCACTTCTACTGATTTCTCGCCCTGGTCTATGTGAAAATCCAGCCCTGTTAGGTCTTCCAGATCTCTGTGCTCGTCCAGAGCTTCCACCGCTTCAACCACAAGCGACGAAATAGACATCAAAGCCAACAGATACTTAATTTGAGATTTACAGGAGCTATTTATGGACATTACAGACTCATATTTTGTTTAATTTCTATATAATCCTGCTTATATATTGGAAAGGTTTTATTTTTATTTTCTTATTTCCTTTTTAGCTAATGACACATTTTCTATTATGAATGGACGTTCATAATTTAACCCATATTGTTCTTATTGTTTTCACTTCTGTTTAGTATTGATTTTTCTTGAAGATCTTCCCTTTTATTCCTGTTTATGTAATTCACTTTGAATCACTTATATAAGGATGACACCAAACCATAATACTATGGTATAACCCTGTAGATGTTTATAGGCTTACTTAGTTGCATGTCTTTCTGCAGGTTTGACTAAGCTCCAAGTAGGGTTATGGTAAGGGATATATACATACCCAGTGATGGGGAACCCCATGCTCCCCCGTCATTATGCCCATGCCAAGACCTATGTATGGCCCTTCTTAGTATTATTTTCCTAGGTTCTTTTCCTGTAGAGTTTCATAATTATAAAGATACATGGGATTGACCCATAGAATTGTTGCTACCATCTTGCTGTGTAACGCAACCTTATGACTACTATCTGCTTCTTAGTGCTCGTGATTGCATGGCCATGATGGGTAATTGTAAGGCCCAAGAATTCCAACCAACTTAAGGATTCTGGATATCTACAACCTAAGACTGCCCGCAATCAGAGTACTAACCATATATTTGTCGGACTCATAACAATAAGGAATTGGCTCTACAAGATTAGTAAATTGCCATATGTAAGAGAGAACCTATAGGACAATATGTCATGTATGACAATCTCTTCCCCAAGACTGAGACAGATACATTAGATTATCTCCTCATGCACAAGTTAAACTGCTATGCAGCAGACCTGGGAATGCTACTATTTCCAAAGTAATACTGAATATTGAACAATGTCAACTAATGCTAATCCATATATAACCTGCTCACTCATAAAACCTTTCTTACCACAGGTTTGAGCAAGTCTCAAGAGGGGTGACATCAGGATTGGGGCCAAAGGGGTTGGGTAATGTAAAAGGGAATTCCATACACCCCGGAACATATATCAACACCTGAGACTGAAGTTTCCTATTTTGTACCGACGATTCCTAAGGCCAAAACACACCCTCTCAAGTGATGGTTTAGCACCTTCTGGAATAGACAGTGACAAACTAACTTTGTGTCACCGCAGCAGATGGGGTGACAAGAGGGGAATGATATGATATAATACCGCCAGAGACCCCCACTGGAATGGTGGAGGGCTGAAGGAGGCTGAACCTTAAAGCTCAGGCCATATAGAAACCCTGGTATAGTCAACAATGTTATGGCTTGTACGACTAGGTTCTCCGAGGACAAGCAGGCTGCTTGTTCTCACGACTGGGTGACGTCCGCGGCAGCCCCCACCAACCGGAAGAAGCTTCGCGGGCGGTCCGCACGCAGGGCACGCCCACCGCGCATGCGCGGCCGTCTTCCCGCCCATGCGTGACCGTTCCCGCCAGTCTTTTCTTTTCCGCGCCTGAGGAGAGTCGTGCCGTCGCCGCTCTCCCTTCGCAGCCCTGGAAAGACCGTCGCGTTTACGCGATTTTGTTTAGTTTTGTTTAGTTTTTTGGTTACCGCGTGCCCCAGTTTCTTTTCTTTAAAAAAAAAAAAAAAAAGAGCACGCGCTCCTTTTTCCCTCATTTCTAGCGAGGGCGTCGCGTTGCGGTCTTGTGGCCGCGCGATCGATTTATTTTTTCGAGGTGTGATTTCCGCCACCATCGACGACTTTAACTTCGCCGACGCGATTTTTCCGTCAATGTCCTCGAAGGTCCCGAGTGGATTTAAGAAGTGTGGTCGGTGCAGCCGGCCGATCTCGCAGACCGACACCCACGCTTGGTGCCTCCAGTGCCTCGGGCCGGAGCACAATATCAAGTCGTGTTCCCTGTGTCTCGGTCTCCGGAAACGGACTCAGGTTGCGAGGCAAGTTCTGCGGGACCGTCTTTTTGGAACTTGCGCCGGCCCGTCGACTTCGACGGCATCGGTATCGACGCCCAGTCCTTCGGTACCGGTATCGATGCCCGAAAAATCGGCATCGATGGCATCGACCCCAGGAGAACAGGTCCCGTCGGCCCGCCGGTCCTCCGGTGAGGGTAGAGGTGAGAGACCGCGTGGGCAGTCGGCCCCGGTCACTCCTTCAGCCCGTGGCCCTCGGGACCGAACCCTGTCTGACCCGGTTCCTCGGGACCGAGGGGGATCGACCTCCTCCTCCTCCATACCACCCGGTACCGGTGACGGGCACCGTAAGAAGGCAAAGAAGCACCGTCACCAGTCGCCCTCGACGCATCCGGCTCTCGGTACCGGAGAGGAGTCGACGCCGAAGCGTCCGCGTCGAGAGGAGAGGTCCCCCTCGGTGGTGGAGGTACCGCCACGTCAGGGTCCCAGCACTTCGGTGCAGTCTCCTGGACCCGAGCAGCTTCCGGCACCGATGCCTCTACCGGCCCCCACGTCTTTCCCGACAGCGGGCCTGGACGAGTGCCTCCGAGCCATCCTTCCGGGGATCCTGGAAGGGCTGATGCGCCAGGCTGTGCCGGCGCCGGGGGTGCTTGCGCACTCGGCACCGATGACTGTGGCGCCGGCGAGCTCTAGCCCGGTGCCGAGGTCGTCGACGACGACGCCGCTTGCGGCGCCGGTCTCGACCGCCACGCAGGTGGAGTCCCCGTCGACGTCGATGGAGGGAGCTTCATCCCCGCCGGCGCGGGAGTCCACCGCTCGACGACACCGAGGCCTTGGTGCCTCGACGTCGAGCCGGGCCCGGTTCCGGACTCAGCTACATGAGCTCATGTCCGATACCGAGGAAGAGGCCTCGTGGGGGGAAGAGGAGGACCCCAGATATTTCTCCTCAGAGGAGTCTGCGGGTCTCCCCTCGGACCCCACGCCTTCACCAGAGAGAAAGCTCTCGCCCCCTGAGAGTCTCTCTTTTGCCTCCTTTGTGCGGGATATGTCTATTTGCATTCCCTTTCCCGTGGTCTCTGTGGATGAGCCGAGGGCTGAGATGCTCGAGGTCCTCGACTATCCATCACCACCTAGAGAGTCCACCACGGTACCGCTGCACAATGTCCTCAAGGAGACACTGCTTCGGAACTGGATGCGACCATTAACTAATCCCACCATCCCCAAGAAAGCAGAGTCCCAGTACAGGATCCACTCGGACCCAGAGTTAATGCGGCCACAATTGCCCCATGACTCGGCGGTCGTGGATTCTGCTCTCAAGAGGGCACGGAGTTCGAGGGATACCGCCTCGGCGCCCCCGGGGCGGGAGTCTCGCACTCTGGACTCGTTTGGGAGGAAGGCCTACCAATCCTCCATGCTCGTGACCCGCATCCAGTCATACCAGCTCTATACGAGCATCCACATGCGGAACAATGTGAAGCAACTGGCGGACCTGGTCGATAAGCTCCCGCCGGAGTAGTCCAGGCCTTATCAGGAGGTGGTCAGGCAGCTGAAGGCGTGCAGAAAGTTCCTGTCCAGGGGTATCTATGACACCTGTGACGTGGCATCTCGTGCTGCGGCCCAAGGTATAGTGATGCGCAGGCTCTCATGGCTGCGCGCCTCTGACCTGGACAACCGCACCCAGCAGAGACTGGCCGACGTCCCTTGCCGGGGGGATAACATTTTTGGTGAGAAGGTCGAGCAGCTGGTGGACCAACTGCATCAGCGGGAAACCGCCCTCGACAAGCTCTCCCACCGGGCGCCTTCAGCATCCACCTCAGCAGGTGGACGTTTTTCCCGGGCCCGGCAGGCTGCGCCCTATTCCTTTGCAAGGCGTAGGTACACCCAGCCGGCCCGAAGGCCTCGCCAGGCACAGGGACAGCCCCAGCGCGCTCGTTCTCATCAACAGCGTGCGCCTAAGCAGCCCCCTGCGCCTCCACAGCAAAAGCCGGGGACGGGCTTTTGACTGGATCCACGGGAACATAGCCGCCCTCAAAGTGTCCGTACCGGACGATCTGCCGGTCGGAGGGAGGTTAAAATTCTTTCACCAAAGGTGGCCTCTCATAACCTCCGACCAGTGGGTTCTCCAAATAGTGCGGTGCGGATACGCCCTGAATTTGGCCTCCCTGCCACCAAATTGTCCTCCGGGAGCTCAATCCTTCAGCTCCCATCACAAGCAGGTACTTGCAGAGGAACTCTCCGCCCTTCTCAGCGCCAATGCGGTCGAGCCCGTACCACCCGGGCAGGAAGGGCAGGGATTCTATTCCAGGTACTTCCTTGTGGAAAAGAAAACAGGGGGAATGCGTCCCATCCTAGACCTGAGAGGCCTGAACAAATTCCTGGTCAAAGAAAAGTTCAGGATGCTTTCCTTGGGCACCCTTCTGCCAATGATTCAGAAAAACGATTGGCTATGTTCCCTGGATTTAAAGGATGCATACACTCACATCCCGATACTGCCAGCTCACAGACAGTATCTCAGATTCCGCCTGGGCGCACGGCACTTTCAGTATTGTGTGCTGCCCTTTGGGCTCGCCTCTGCCCCACGAGTGTTTACAAAGTGCCTCGTGGTGGTGGCGGCGTATCTACGCAAGCTGGGAGTGCACGTGTTCCCATATCTCGACGATTGGCTGGTCAAGAACACCTCGGAGGCAGGAGCCCTCCGGTCCATGCAGTGCACTACTCAACTCCTGGAGCTACTGGGGTTTGTGATAAATTACCCAAAGTCCCATCTCCAGCCAACCCAGTCTCTGGAATTCATAGGAGCTCTGCTGAATACCCAGACGGCTCAGGCCTTCCTTCCCGAAGCGAGGGCCAACAACCTCTTGTCCCTGGCTTCGCAGACCAGAGCGTCTCAGCAGGCCACAGCTCGGCAGATGTTGAGACTTCTGGGTCATATGGCCTCCACAGTCCATGTGACTCCCATGGCTTGTCTTCACATGAGATCTGCTCAATGGACCCTAGCTTCCCAGTGGGTTCAAGCCACCGGGAATCTAGAAGATGTCATCCGCCTCTCCGCCAGTTGCCGCACTTCACTGCTCTGGTGGACCATCCGGACCAATTTGACCCTGGGACGTCCATTCCAAATTCCGCAGCCCACGAAAGTGCTGACGACGGATGCATCTCGCCTGGGGTGGGGAGCTCATGTCGATGGGCTTCACACCCAGGGTCTGTGGTCCCTCCAGGAAAAGGATCTGCAGATCAACCTCCTGGAGCTCCGAGCGATCTGGAACGCACTGAAGGCTTTCAGAGACCGGCTGTCCTACCAAATTATTCAAATTCGGACAGACAATCAGGTTGCAATGTACTACACCAACAAGCAGGGGGGCACCGGATCTCGCCCCTTGTGTCAGGAAGCCGTCGGCATGTGGCGGTGGGCTTGCCAGTTCGGCATGCTCCTCCAAGCCACATACCTGGCAGGTGTAAACAACAGTCTGGCCGACAGACTGAGCAGAGTCATGCAACCGCACGAGTGGTCGCTCCATTCCAGAGTGGTACGCAAGATCTTCCGAGAGTGGGGCACCCCCTCGGTGGACCTTTTCGCCTCTCAGACGAACCACAAGCTGCCTCTGTTCTGTTCCAGACTACAGGCCCACGGCAGACTGGCGTCGGATGCCTTTCTCCTCCATTGGGGGACCGGCCTCCTGTATGCTTATCCTCCCATACCTTTGGTGGGGAAGACCTTACTGAAGCTCAAGCAAGACCACGGCACCATGATTCTGATAGCGCCCTTTTGGCCCCGTCAGATCTGGTTCCCTCTTCTTCTGGAGTTGTCCTCAGAAGAACCGTGGAGATTGGAGTGTTTTCCGACTCTCATCTCGCAGAACGACGGAGCGTTGCTGCACCCCAACCTTCAGTCCC
Organism: Microcaecilia unicolor; assembly: GCF_901765095.1. Lineage (NCBI taxonomy): Eukaryota > Metazoa > Chordata > Amphibia > Gymnophiona > Siphonopidae > Microcaecilia > Microcaecilia unicolor. The sequence goes on from NC_044036.1 coordinate 225,789,099, forward strand.
TGGCTCTCACGGCCTGGATGTTGAGGGCGTAGACTTCACTGCGTTGGGTCTGTCTGAGGGTGTCTCCCGTGTCTTGCTTGCCTCTAGGAAGGATTCCACTAAAAAGAGTTACTTTTTCAAGTGAAGGAGGTTTGTCGTTTGGTGTGAGAGCAGGGCCCTAGAACCTCGTTCTTGCCCTGCACAGAACCTGATTGAATACCTTCTGCACTTATCGGAGTCTGGCCTCAAGACCAACTCAGTAAGGAATCACCTTAGTGCGATTAGTGCTTACTATTATCGTGTGGAAGGTAAAGCCATCTCTCCCCCTATCAAGCCTCCTGCAGTGTCATGGGATCTCAACGTCGTCCTCACCCAGCTGATGAAACCTCCTTTTGAGCCACTGAATACCTGCCATCTGAAGTACTTGACCTGGAAGGTCATTTTCTTGGTGGCAGTTACTTCAGCTCGTAGGGTCAGTGAGCTTCAAGCCCTAGTAGCTCATGCTCCATATACCAAATTTCATCACAACAGAGTAGTGCTCCGCACCCACCCAAAGTTCCTGCCGAAGGTGGTGTCGGAGTTCCATCTTAACCAGTCAATCGTCTTGCCAACATTCTTCCCCAGGCCGCATACCCGCCCTGCTGAACGTCAGTTGCACACATTGGACTGCAAGAGAGCATTGGCCTTCTACTTGGAGCGGACACAGCCCCACAGACAGTCCGCCCAATTGTTTGTTTCTTTCGACCCTAACAGGCTAGGGGTCGCTGTCGGGAAACGCACCATCTCCAATTGGCTAGCAGATTGCATTTCTTTCACTTATGCCCAGGCTGGGCTGGCTCTTGAGGGTCATGTCACGGCTCATAGTGTCAGAGCTATGGCAGCGTCAGTGGCCCACTTGAAGTCAGCCACTATTGAAGAGATTTGCAAGGCTGCGACGTGGTCATCTGTCCACACATTCACATCACATTACTGCCTCCAGCAGGATACCCGACGCGACAGTCGGTTCGGGCAGTCGGTGCTGCAGAATCTGTTTGGGGTGTAAATCCAACTCCACCCTCCAGGACCCGAATTTATTCTGGTCAGGCTGCACTCTCAGTTAGTTGTTCTTCGTAGGTCAATTTCTGTTATACCCTCGCCGTTGCGAGGTTCAATTGACCTGGGTTCTTGTTTTGAGTGAGCCTGAGAGCTAGGGATACCCCAGTCGTGAGAACAAGCAGCCTGCTTGTCCTCGGAGAAAGTGAATGATACATACCTGTAGCAGGTGTTCTCCGAGGACAGCAGGCTGATTGTTCTCACCTACCCTCCCTCCTCCCCTTTGGAGTTGCGTTTTCATCTTTTTTGCTTGTCATTCAACTGGCGGGAACGGTCGCGCACGGGCGGGAAGACGGCCGCGCATGCACGGTGGGCGTGCCCTGCGTGCGGACCGCCCGCGAAGCTTCTTCCGGTTGGTGGGGGCTGCCGCGGACGTCACCCAGTCGTGAGAACAATCAGCCTGCTGTCCTCGGAGAACACCTGCTACAGGTATGTATCATTCACTAGCTTGCTGGAAAAGCATGGCCTAGTTCTTGGCCCAGATTATGACCTAAATAAGCTAAATTAGAAAAGTTAGGTCAAGAAAATATGAAACAAAATGGAGATCAGAAAACAAAATGGAAACTCTAAAGTGTCAGTTACAAAGTGGATTTTCCCCAATTTCCCCGTTTAAGTTAGAAAAGGCTTGTTTTTCTGAAGTATCTGCAGGTGCGAGGAAATAGTTGAGAAATAAGGGGTGGCAACTTTCCAGTTGAAATAAACAAGTCTAACATAGAAGTAAATGGGTCCCATTAGTTTGAATGGGAATAGGAAAGTATAAAATACAGGGGATTTTGGGCGTGTCAGAGAAGACCTTTCGAAGTGCTAGAGGAGATGCTGCCCGACTGTCCACCCATCTGCTTGTATACCTGATTCTGCTGTATTATTGTGGTAAGCTATAATAAAGCTGATTATTCTTGCAACCTGTTCCCTCACTCTTTCCTATAGAATATTTAGAAACTTAGTTAAACTCTTGGGGTAAAAATGGTGAGTAAGATAATACCTGATCACACATATACCGGTTGGAAGTCAGATAAGCGCAGACACCACATAGATGACAGCCTTCAGGGGAACCTCCCTGGTGGATGGCTAGTTTGCCATCCTACCACAGAGGGTCTTCATGGGTCCATCCAACCCTAATTAAAAACAGGTCTGAGAAAAGTTCAGGATGGTTTCCCTGGGCACCCTTCTTCCCCTGATTCAGAAAAACGATTGGCTATGCTCTCTGGACTTAAAGGATGCCTATACACACATCCCGTTACGTCCAAACCACAGGAAGTATCTTCGGTTCCGTCTGGGAACACAGCACTTCCAGTATTGTGTGCTACCCTTTGGTCTCGCATCTGCGCCCAGGGTTTTTACAAAATACCTACGTAGACTGGGAGTACATGTGTTCCCTTATCTCGATGATTGGCTGGTGAAGAACACCTCAGAGGCAGGAGCTCTACAGTCCATTCAGGTGACTATTCGACTCTTGGAGCTACAAGGGATTGTCATCAATTACCCGAAGTCCCACCTTCTTCCAGTTCAACAACTAGAATTCATAGGAGCTCTGCTGGATTCTCAGACAGCTCGGGCCTATCTTCCCGAGATGAGGACAGACAACCTTCTGTCTCTCGTTTCCATGGCCAGAGTGTCTCAGCAGATTACAGCTCGGCAGATGTTGTACTACTAGGCCATATGGCCTCCACAGTTCATGTGACGCCCATGACACTCCTTCAAATACGAGCTGCTCAATGGACCCTAGCTTCCCAGTGGTATCAAGCTGCGGGGAATCTAGAGGATGTGATCCAACTGTCCACCGAATTTCACAATTCCCTTCAGTGGTGGACAGTTTGATCCAATTTGACCTTAGGACATCCGTTCCAAATTCCTCAGCCTCAAAATGTGCTGACCACGGATGCATCTCTCCTGGGGTGGTGGGCTCATGTAGATGGGCTCCACACTCAGGGAGCTTGGTCCCTCCAGGAATTAGGTCTTCAGATCAATCTCCTGGAGTTGCGAGCGATCTGGAACGCTCTAAAGGCTTTCAGAGATCGGCTGTCCAATCAAATTATTCAAATTCAGACAGACAACCAGGTTGCCATGTACAACATCAACAAGCAGGGGGGCACCGGATCTCGCCCCCTGTGTCGGGAAGCTGTCCAGATGTGGCTTTGGGCTCGCTGTCACGGCATGTTTCTCCAGGCCACGTATCTGGCAGGCGTAAACAACAGTCTGGCCGACAGATTGAGCAGGATAATGCAACCTCACGAGTGGTCGCTCAACTCGGGCATGGTATGCAAGATCTTCCGTGAGTGGGGCACCCCCTCGGTAGATCTTTTTGCCACTCACATCAATCACAAGGTCCCTCAGTTCTGTTCCAGACTTCAGGCCCACGACAGGCTAGCGTCAGATGCCTTTCTCCTTCATTGGGGAACAGACCTTCTGTATGCGTATCCTCCCATACCTCTGGTGAGGATGACTTTGCTGAAACTGCAGCAAGACCGTGGAACCATGATTCTGATTGTGCCCTTTTAGCCGCATCAGATTTGGTTCCCTCTTCTTCTGGAGTTGTCCTCCGAAGAACCGTGGAGATTGGAGTGTTTTCCAACCCTCAGAACGAAGGGGCGCTTCTGCATCCCAGCCTCCAGTCTCTGGCTCTCACGGCCTGGATGTTGAGAGCATACACCGCCTCCTTAGGTCTCCCGAGTCTTACTTGCTTCCAGGAAAGATTCCACTAAGAGGTGTTATTCTTTTATATGTCAACGGTTTTTATTGATGATGCAACACTTTGAACAATATCAATAAAATCAAATATTTTGTGAACATTCTAATATGTCATAACTATACTTATACATCTTATTTGCCATCATCAATATTTTACATCATTTTCACCCCCATTTCCCAACCCCCCTATTAACATCTTTTCTCTGGTCGTCGTACTTCATGGTAATTATTCCTACTAATATCTATTACAGGATTGAACTAGTCTAAAGCCAGGAGTATATATCTGTTGGGCGTCCCACTAGCTAGGACGTTCCCAATTTGTTGAGCACAGCACTTCTAGCCTTATGGGAGATATTTTGCAAATAATTATTCCATATATTGACAAAAATCTTTCTTTTCTTTGGATTACCATAATCCTCCCTGGCCTCCCAGAGCATTAGCTCATGGAGCCTATTTCTCCAATACCAAAAGGAGGGTGGCTCAACTTGTATCCAGTGTCTAAGTATACATTTTTTCCCCACTGCATAGGCCTTATGCAAGAATCTCTCCAGATTTTTATCTGAAATCCCATAAGCACCACTTTTGCTCAAAAGCACTCCCCTCCAAGAGGGATGCATTCTGTGTCCTAAAAGTTGTTCAAGATATTTCTGTAACATTCTCCAAAAAGTTTTTATTTGATTACATTTCCAAAATGCATGCAAAAAGGTATTACTGTCTCTATGACACTTCGGGCATTCAGATGTCCACCCCTCCCTCACTGCTTGTGTTTGTGATATGTATCCCCTATGAATTACCCTATATTGGCTCTCCTGCAGCTCCACCCCTCCCACCTGTTTTGGTATGTCTTTTATCAATTTTGCAAAATGTATTCCTTTCAATTCATATCCCAAGTCTTTGCTCCATGTCTTTGAAAGTATCTCATAGTCATGGGGGGGGGGCTAACTGACACCAAAACTTTATGTAAACTCGAAATTGACACCTGTCCATGTGCATCCCCTCTCAGGAATTCACGAAGCTTGGAACCCAATCTTGTGCCCAGTGCGGCTTGGTCCATACTAAACCAGTAATGATGTAATTGTCTATATGTGTAATAGTCCTTAGTGGCTAAAGAAAATCTCTGCTGCAAATCCTGAAAGTTGTACAGAACACCCTCTTCATTCATTAGATGTTCTAGCAGGGTAAGCCCCATTGCCGACCATCTATCAAATATCCCTTTCTCCAATCCTGGTGGAAAGTCCTCATTCCCACACAATGGGAGCTGATCACTAACATTGGGGTTATATTTCCAAGACTGCATAAGGAAACGCCAAGTGCTTCTCAGGGGCTGCAGCAGTACACTTTTCCGAAAACTGAGTGGTAAACTTTTTGTTTTTGTCTGCAAAAGGAAATTCAAGTGCCAAGGCCTAAATAGTGCACCCTCCCAACTGATTGGTGTGTATTGATTTGTGTTTAACAGCCAATCTCTTAGATGTCTCAGAAGGCATGCCTGATTGTATCGTTTAATACAAGGCAATCCTAACCCACCCTGCGCCCATCCATCATACAGATATTCAAAACGTAATTTTGATTTCTTCCCCCTCCCCCCACAGGAATCCCCGACACATCCTATTCAACTTGCGTAAATCCTTACCAATCAATTGTATAGGCAGCACCTGCAGGAGGTAGAGCCATCTTGGAAATACGAGCATTTTGAATAAATTGATTCTACCTATTAGTGATATGGGTAAACGTTTCCATCTCTCAACAGAGCGTCTGGTATCCTGTAACATCTTTTCTATATTGATTTTATAGAGTTTGGTGGTATCCCAGATACCTGAAAGATTCCTCCGCCCATTTTAACTGTAACTGTCCCTGCCTATCTCTGATTTGGTCTCCCTCCCTCTGCAAAGCTTCCAACTTCTCTACATTTAGCTTAAAACCGGAGAAGTCGCCATATTCTGCCATACATTCTAAGAGAGCTGACAATGATATTTCTGGATGAATCACATGTGCTAGTAAATCATCAGCGAAAGCTGCTATTTTAAAAGTTTCTGTTCCCATCTGATCTCCTTGTACATCGGGTGTCTGCTGGATATTTCTAATCAGGGGGTCTAGTGTCAAAGCAAATAGTAAAGGCGACAGTGGGCACCCTTGCCTAGTTCCCCGGTATATAGGAAAGGGAGGGGACAGGATACCATTAACCCACACCTGGGCTTGAGGTAGGTGATATAGTGCTCGGATCGCCTCTTGAAAAAATCCTTTTATCCCATAGGCGTCTAAAGTTCCAAATAAAAAGCCCCACACTACCCTTTTGAATGCCTTTTCGGCATCAAAGCTGACTAGTACCGACGGTATGGCTTGCATGGACACCACCTCCAATGTTACCAAGATTTTTCTCATGTTTTTAGTGATAGTTCTGCCCTGTACAAATCCCACCTGAGACTCCTCAATGATGTCGGGCAGTAACCGAGATAGGCGATTTGCTAAGACTTTGGCAAATAATTTAGCCTCATAATTGAATAACGATATTGGCCTATACGATTCTGGTTTCTGAATGTCTCTTCCTGGCTTTGGGATCACTATGATCTGTGCTGTTCTTAAGGAGGTTGGCATTTGTTTCTCCTGCACTATGATATTGAACATTGAGGTGATGGGTACTACTACTTCTTCCCTTAACATTTTATAAAATTCTCCTCTATACCCATCTGGGCCCGGGGCCTTCTCCAGTGGCCCCTGTTGTGTAGCCCATGATACTTCATCTACTGTTATGGGAGCATTTAGCATGTGTAAACTCTTTGTATCTATTTGTGGAAGATCTTGCCCATCCAAATATACCTCACTATCTATCGGGGGTGGATCCGGGATAGCATATAGCTGCTTATAGTATTCTTGCATGATTCTGTTAATTTGGACATCCTCATTTTCTAAAGTTCCTTTAGCTGAATATAAAGTGTTTATTTTATAGGGGCCCTGCCTTGGTTTTGCCAGCCTAGCCAACATTCTTCCACTTTTATTAGCATGGAGGTGTTATTCTTTTAAATGGAGAAGGTTTGCCATCTGGTGTGACAGCAAGGCCCTAGATCCTCGCTCTTGTCCTACACAGACCCTGCTTGATAAAAGAGCTCTACTGAAGTGGATGTTTGCGGCTGAGTGCCAAACATATTTAAAAGCTATTTTAGCCGAGCATAATGATCTATCCACAGTAGAACAGGCCCTGAAGAAGCGGTATGGACTGTTCGCGGATCCCACAGAGGGCAGCATATAATATGTGCTGTGGCCCAAATGAGAGTCCACATGAATGGGCCTATCGCCTGAAGGAGGTATTTTACGAAGGGGGCGGACCCAGAGACCAAAGAGCTTGAATTTGGAGATTTTAGGACCCTTTTTGTGAAAGGCCTGCCCAACCACGTGAAAGTGTCTTTAGCAGATTACTAGAAAGAACCTTCCACCGTTCTGTTGACGCGGGCAGAGGAGGTTTTTGATATGTGTCGCACAACACCCGCGAGGGCGACACCCAGACTCGCATCAAAGAACCGCAGCCCGGGGGCCCAACCCAGTGTTTGTGCAGTTACCTCCACACTTTCTCTGGAAAACAAGGTGGCAAACCCACCTGCCCAGTCTCGTGGCGGCAGTAACCAACCACACCAGCCGAGGGACACAGCGCCTCCTACTGCTCACGAGGATCAACCCCATTTTCGGAGGAGGCGTCATAATCAGAGACAGTGGGCTCAGGAGAAGATCAGGAACTTGCAGACACAGCTTGATCAAACGATAGCTATGCATCGGAGTCCCGACCCTGAGGAGAAGATTAGGGTCCTGGAAGGCCAAATAAAAGCACTGCGGGCTAAACAGCAGGGTTCAAATTCTGGAGCCTCGCAATATCCCTCATCTTCTCATAAGAGGGGAAACCCTTACCCAGGGAGCAAGGACCAGGTCCCCGGTCCAACCACTCAGACCGGGCCCAGTGTCAAGTCCGTTGAAATCTCGAAACACCCGGAGTCTGCAAAAGTAGAAACAGCATGACTAGGCTTGGCTCCGGCGTCACCTACCAACATGCCCACTGTTCATGTAGATGCTCTATCATCCGTCAGTGAGGAGCCCTCGTTGCCCAATGCTGATGCCCAGCTCGCGGACCAGGAAAGGCCTCTGTTATGCGACTCAATCAAGGAGACCAGGTACTTTTTGGGTAAACTGACTCCTAAAGGTTCCAGATATACCATGGATATATTACTTCAACAGACATTTTACTGTCAGGGTCTACTGGATACGGCCTCAGAGGTGACTTTGATTACCCAAGGCCTGTTTCAGAAACTTGAGGCATCTTTAGGGGAAGGTCGAGATAGGCTGCGTGTCACCCCATGCAAATTCTCACTGGAGGCTTATGGCAAGCAGAGCATTGGTACTGTGGGTCAGGTGTGGCTTTCCTTACAGCTCGGGGAAATGTACATCAAACACCCCGCTATAATTACTACCTGTCCTGGTGAAGAATTCTTAATTGGAATTGATCTTCTGAGAAGATTGTGGGCTGATTTGGATTTGCGCCATGAGGTAATCTGGGCCCAAGTTACAGACCCCGCCCCCCCCCTTCCATATGGAAAAGTAAGGCATATGAGCAGAGTCAGTGGTTCCAGTTCTGTGGGACTTAAGGATTCCCAAATTCGAATCCATTTCCAGAATTCCGAAGACCCTCACACCTGGGAGCTTCAATTGTGTGGGGCACCAAACGGGAGGAAACAGAGTTGTGAAGTAATTCGCGTCCAGACAGATCAGATAGCTGACATTGTTCTAACTGATGACAACTTGGAGATTATTCTGAATACCTTGCCTACGGCAATAGACTCCCCAGAGGACGCTACGGCTCTACCTCAAGAGACCAATACTTCCACTTCCACCACATCCGCGCTGGTTGACTGACATTCAACAGAAGGATGATGCTTACACCATTCTGGTCCAGATAGCCAACAGCCAAACACTTCAGTCCAAGTTGCTGGTGCCTAGTGACGTCTCCTTCATCAGTGACACCCTGTTTTACCGTCTCCGCAAGTCTATGCCACTTCCGTTCAGCAAGAGTTCCTCCACTTCGATAGAAGTACCTGGACTAGGTGCCAGGCCGCTAGTGGGAAAGTGCAGTCTTCCTTTGACGGTGGGACAGAAGTCGTTCACCCACCACTTCTCGGTGGTCAAAGGCCTACAACAGCCCTTATGTCTGGGCTCCGATTGCCTTGTGCGACTGGGAGTTTATGTGGACTTGGTGAATCTTGTCCTGTGGAGCAAACTGGACGGCAGCCCAGTGGAATCTGAGTCAACGCCTGTTAGCTTAAAATCTGGACAGACCATACCCCAGGTCTGTGAAGTAGTCTGTGAGGAAGAGGTGATCATCCCGGCAAGAGTGAGGGACTTTTCCATCAAGCTCCGCCTTGCACAGGGACAGCGCCTGTTGGATAAAATGGTGTTTTTCAACCCTCATTCCCATTTTCGTGACCTAGGGTTGTCCACCGGTGTTCTGCCATGTTTGGAGGCAACAGATGCTCATTTTCACCTGTTGGTCACCAATTTGCAGTCAGAGGAAGTTGTGGTGTCCAAAGGAGACCCGTTTGGATTTTTGGTGGGAGCGTCTTTCCCTGATGTCGAGGTAAGTTTGCCTATTATTGACAGGTTGCCCTCCGTTTGGAACACCTGCCGGGGGGGGGGGGGGGGGGGAGACAACTGACTGTCTGTTTACATCTCCCAGAGGCCTCATATCTCTGGAGTTCATGTGGCCATATGATGCAACGGATTCACAGGTGCAGTTGGAAGACGACTTCTTGATTTTGTCCAGACGGATGCCTTTACCTCAGAAGTCCACACTGGTGAATTCTGTTGAAACTTCATCTTTGCAGGAGGAGATAGAGGAGCAAGTGGAAATTCCATCCAACCAGCCTTGCTCAGAGTTTGATGCTATGGTGAAAGAGCAAGTTGAACAGGCTGATGCTTGTACTACTGACACAGAGAAGATGCAGTTGACGGAGTTGCTGTAGAAATTCAAGGAACTTTTTGCTGTAGACTCGTATGACTGTGGCCTTACAGACCTGCATGTCACCAGAGTGCCTATAGACCCAAATAGTAAGCCTGTCTTTGTGCGCCAGTACAAGATTCCATTAGCTTCCTATGAATCCGTGCAAGAGATTCTCAACACTTTGGAGGCCAGGGGCATCATTAGGCAATGCAACAGCACATACAACTCCCCTCTGTGGCCCATCCTGAAGAAGAACAACAGCTGGAGAATTGCACTGGACTACCGTCACCTGAATAAGCATGTACCGTTGTCCAGGTGGCCGATGGCTCCGCTGGATCAGAGTCTTGCTACCATTAAAGGGGCAAAATATTTCACCAGCTTAGACTTGGCATCAGGGTTTTGGACCGTACCTGTGCATCCAGATGATCAGTATAAACTGGCTTTCACCTTTGGGAAGAAACAGTATATGTGGAACAGAACGCCCTTTGGCTTTCTCAATTCACCTGCTGAATTCAACATCTTCCTCCATAAAGCACTTCCCGATGCTGAAGCTCGAGGAACTGTGGTCTACATGGATGACATTCTGATCAAAAGCCCCATTTTCCAAGATCACGTGGCAGAGATCGAGCATGTTTTCAGACAGCTGACAGATGCTGGAGCTAAACTCACTGTAGCCAAAGGACAATGGTGCAGGAAATCGCTGAATTACCTAGGGTATGAAATTTCTGCGGAGGGTCTGTGACCTCAGAAGAAGCGAGTTCAGGCTTTACAACAGTTGAAACAACCCACTAATCTCACAGAACTTTGTTCCTCTCTGGGAATGTGCAATTATTCCAGACAGTTCATAGCTGATTATGCGGAGATCACCCGACCCTTGGTCAAGCTATTGAAGAAAGATACACCCTGGGCGTGGGGTCCAGAGCATGAATCTGCTATGCAGGAGCTGAAGGATCAGCTTAGCCGCTTTCCATGCCTCGTGTACCCTGAGGGGGGTTGTGAGTTCTACGTCGACCTGGGATACTCCAATCACTCCATGAGTGCTGTCCTGTATCAGAAATATGACTCTGATAAGCGGGTTGTGGCCTATGCTAGCAAAGGCTTATCGGAAGTGGAAAAGAAGTATTCAGACTGTGAGAAATCCTTGTGGACCACGGTATGGGCTCCGCAACATTTCCGGAGTTACATCCAAGGTGAGAAGCTGATTGTGGAAACGTGTCATCAAATTGTCAGTTTCCTCTGGAGCGACCGAATCAAATCCGGTCGGGTGTCCAATAGTAGGATAGTCTCCTGGACATTGGCTCTCCAAGGATGGCCTTTAGAGGTAAGGTATGCTCAGAAACATCGTAATGTGGTAGCCCAAGGTATGGCTGAGCTGCATTACTGTGCAGGACATGATTCCCTTGCAGGTATTTCTGAAACAGATGTTCCCCCACAGGAGAGAGAACCTCATCAGCACCATCTGTATGATGAGAAGATCTGTGATACAATGCCCAAGGTCTATGTGGATGGTTGTGCCTACCGCCAGGACACAGACCATGAGTTGGTTGCAGGTGTGGTATGGAATCCAACCATTCCTGAAGAGACTTTGAAGCACAGCTTGGGTTCACAGACAAACCAGTATGCTGAGATAGTTGCAGCCCTGGTGGCCGTACAGTCTGCAGTTCAGAGAGGAATTAGGGAACTAGTCATATGCACTGATTCAGATTATGTGAGACAGAACTTTGTCTCTCATCTTCCCATTTGGAAGCAGAACAACATGCTAAATTCTAAGGGAAACCCAGTACATCATGGAAATTTGATTCTGGCTCTGGATCAACTGGTACGAGACCATGACATGACCATCTATTGGAAGAAGGTCAAGGGTCATGCAAATGTTGACAGTCCTGACAAGATAGGGAACGATCTGGCAGATCTACTCGCGAAGGAAGGTGCGCTCACAGGAGAACTATGGCGGTTCTCAGAACCGGATACATTGGCAGTTCAGGCTGTCACCAGATGGCAAACTAAACAGCTCTATGAGACTCCCGTGTTACAGTGGAGCAGTGAAATCCCATCCTTTGATCTTGTCACGGCTCAGAAAATAGATCCAGTAGTTGGAAAATTTTATGAGTACATCCAGAATCCGCAAGAACATCCGTTGACGGAAGAGGAGTGTCAAACTGAAGAAATAAGGATACTCTATACATGAGTCATTCCGTGTCAAGTGGACCAATTTTAAAGGTCGTCCCCACCTCACCATCTCAGATTTTGATGAAATTTGGTACATAGTTTCTTTATGTAGATATGATCTACACTCTTCTTCTGTAAATGTACAGCCCAAGTCCCTTGACCACTCCTGCGCAAGCTGCCGGAAATCTAATTCTGCTGTCGTATCCTTAAGTTGTTGGTGGTGGAATCTCAGTGGTATTGGAAGCTGTGCTCCCAGAGTAAACTCTTCTGAGAGGACCTCCACCACATCCTCTGTAAGGTCTGTCCACGCTAGGGAACCAACATAATGACTCAGCTGACGATATGCAAATTGATATGTCGGGGGAATTCCATACCGAGACTGAAGTTCTAGGTATGGGAGAATTCGTCCCTGTTCTGTGACTATATGTGCCAGGTATACGATCCCCTTTTGTGCCCATCTGCTAAATATGCTAACCCCTTGGCCTGGTGGAAATGCTGGATTGTCGCATATTGATAGCCAAGGGGATATACGGGAGGAGAAGTGGTAACGTCTACATACCCACCTCCAAGTTTCCCTGAGAGATTTCAAAAGAGGGTGTCTCTGAAATGCTGCAGTAGGCAGGGGGGACCCGGAGTGGAGCAAGTGGCTGAAATGTATATCCGGGAACACCGAGGTCTCCACCGGTGTAATAGAGAAATCAGATGTCCCCCGATACCAGTCATTTGTATGCCTCATGGAACTTGCAATTGCCAAAAATTTGATATTTAAAAGCCCCATGCCACCCCCCTCCCTTGGGACTATCATCTGATGGTAAGGTATTCTAGGTTTCTTCCCCTGCCAGAGGTACGTTTGTATCAGGCGCTGCAACAGCTTTTCGTCTTTGTGTTTCAAAAACAGTGGCAGTTGTTGAAAGACATATAACCACCTAGGAGCAACCACCATATTGAATAGTGCTATTCTACCCCAGATTGTGAGTAGCAGTTCCCTCCACATTGACAACTTGTTTCTAGTCATCTCTATCAATGGGGCTATGTTATCTCTGTACATGGAAGACCCGTCCCTCGAAATGTACACCCCTAAGTATTTCATTTTTGTTGTCTCCCATCTTAGTGGAGCCTCCCCCGGCCATCTTAATTTGGCATCGGCATCGGCATCCATGGGCATCGCACAGGATTTGGAAAGGTTAAGGCCAAACCCTGACAGCCGCCCGTACTCCTTAATCAGTGCCAAGGCAGCCTCAAAGGACTCCTGCGGGTTGGTTAGAACCAGGAGGACGTCGTCAGCATAGGCCAGAGCTCGGACCTCCTGCTCTCCCAACCGTACTCCCTTGATTCCTGGATCCGAGTTTAAAAGACGTAATAATGGTTCCAGTGTTAAATCGAACAGGAGTGGGGATAAGGGGCAGCCCTGACACGTTCCTCTGCCTATCTGGAACCTCTCTGAGAGCCCCCCGTTTGCTGTAACATATGCTTCCATACCAGTATATAGTGCCCCAATTGCTTGCCTCACTCCGGCAGGGATTCCTATCCAATCCAGCATATAAAACAAGAAATTCCACCCAACCCTATCAAAAGCCTTGGTGGCATCTAGGCTCACCAGAATCCCAGGGTTCTCTTCATGCCGGCACTGTGCCATTGCCAGTAAGACTCTCCGAATATGCAATACAGAGTGCCTTCTGGGGATAAATCCCACTTGTGCGGGCTCAATCACACTAGGGAGACACGTGTTGAGCTGTGTGGCCAAAATCTTTGCTAAAAGTTTAATGTCGACATTAATTAGCGAGATGGGCCTATAGGATTCTGACTCCTCTCCGCTTTTCCCCGGCTTCTGCAGTAGTGATATGCAGGCAGTATTTTCATGCAATGGAAATCTCCCTTCCTCTATTACTGCCTGGTGATATTCAAATAGCGGGCATAGCAATTGTGGCTGTAACAGTTTATAAAAATTCTCCCGAATACCCATCCACCCCTGGTGCTGAGAAAGATTTTAGCCCTTTTATTGCCTCTGATAGTTCCTTAAGCTGGATAGGGGCCTCCAGGCTTACTATTTCTAACTCTCCTAATTTTGGCATTTGTGCCCTGTTGAGGAAGTCGCTCATGTGTGCTTCTCCGGAAGGCCGGTCGGCACTATACAACTGAGCGAAATGGTCCTGCAATATTTGAAGAATCCTATCTGGGTCATTAGTAAGGCCTCCCGTCTTTTCTTTCAGAGCCGATATAGTTCTGCCCCCTCCCCGTTTCCGAACTATCCGAGCCAGCATGCCCCCTGCTCTGTTTCCAAATTGATGGAACCTATATTTTTGAAAGAGCCCATTCTTCAACGTTCTTTCATGCAACAGGGAGTTAACAGCAGCCTGCACAGACAAAAAGGCCTCCCTGTTAGCTGCAGTTTGCCGCTCCATGTAACGGCGTCTAGCCTTCTGTAACTGCCTATTCAGACGCAACAGGCTAGCTGCATTCTTTTTCCATTTATTTGCTACGTACGCTATCAGGTCCCCTCGGAGTACCGCCTTACCAGTACACCAAAACAATTGGGGGTTTGATTTATGTTCTTTGTTAAACAATTCGAATTCTTCCCACTTTTTCACCATGAATTTCTGAAAAGATTTATCCTTTACTAAGTGGCAAGGGAACCTCCACCGCCTGGCTGGCTGGAAGCTACCTGGGGCCTCCAACTCGAGCCAGACAGGACTATGGTCAGATATCAAAATTTCTTCAATTTTGGTGTCTCGGACGCAATGGAACAAGGCTGTTGAAATGAATATATAGTCTATTCGTCCCCATGTCCCATGCGCCCTGGACCGGTGCGTGTAATCTCTTAAGTCAGGGTGCAGATTCCGCCATGCATCTACCACCGAGAGGGAGTTGGCAAATTCTTTTAACATCTGTGACCCCCTACGACCCTCCATCCCTCTGCCTCTCTCCCCTGAGTAATCAGACTTGGGGTCTATCAACACATTCATATCCCCTGTTATGATCAAGTGCTTACCTTCATAAGGAAGCAGTCGCCTCAACAGTCCAGGGAAGAAGGAGTTGTCAGGCGGGGTGGGGGCGTAAACATTTAATACATATAATTCCCTCCCCTGTAACCACAATTTAACCAGGAGGAATCGCCCCTTAGGATCTTGGAAAACTGTTTCAACCGTACAGGCCAATCACCGGTGAATGCAGATTGCCACTCCCCCTCTCCGCCCATCTGGGGATGCGTAGATCACCTGGCCTACCCAGCCCTGTTTGAGCTTTTCATGCTCTGCAGCTGTCAATTTCGTTTCCTGCAGACACGCTATATCCACATTAAGGTGTTTTAAATGTGCCAGGATCTTTTTCCTTTTAATGGGAGAAGTGATGCCTCCCACATTCCAAGTGACTAATTTACAGTGTGCTATTGTGTGGGCATGCTAACTCCATGAAAGTGCTCTCGGCAGACTCAGCCCCTGGGTCCCAGCCCTTCCCCAGTGGCTGTACATATCGCCCCTTCCTCCTCGCTCTCGCAATCAAGAGCATACAGTACCGATGTGGTTCCTTCTTTTGCATGACCTGTTTAAGAGACCCTTTCCATATATATCTGGAGCCCTCCCTCCCTAGACAGTGATTCTCTTCAGAACTCTGTCTTCCCCGCCCATTACCCATCCCGTTGCCTAAGCCTCCCTCCCTCTTCACCCTATCCATAGCTTCTCTCCTTCCTGATGACATGGCACCGCTACGAGGGTCCCCCCCCATCAACCCCCCCCCACCTTAATGGGAGTTCCCCCTCCCCCAATGTATTCAAGTCAGATCTGATATGGTACTTTAATATAAGAGCTCTCTCCACAACCGCTAATACTACTGGAACAAAGAACATGACAACACTTTATCAACATTGCATAAACAAGGTATTATATCACCTTAAGAGCTCACACCAACGCCATTTTTTGTAAGGTTGGAGGTGATGCGAGAAAACTTTTACTCTGGCAAGAGTCTTCAGGGCTTATAATCAAGGCGACGCAGCGTCTGGCGCCTGCAGTTCAGCGTCTATAAACTGTTGGGCCTCCATGACCGAGTGGAAGGAACGCCATCTATTTTCATGCTGAATCTTCAAAACAGCTGGATAAAGCAGCATAAATCTTGCTTTTCTGTTTACCAGTGTTGTACAAAGCGGATGAAACCGGTGTCTTTGTTCTTGGACTCCTGTCGAGTAATCTTGAAAGATTTTTATCTGGGCCCCATCGTATTTCAAAGTGTCCCTTTTCATTCGAAAGCCCCGTATAATTTCTTCTTTATGCAGGTAGTTGAGCACTTTGATTATCACCAGTCTGGGTCTTTGTTGACCTTGTTGCCAACGGCCCAGCCTATGGGCCCTTTCTATGCACAGTTCTCCATAACTGTCTGACAGTGCCAGCTCTTTTTTAAGCCATTGTTCCAGCAGGTGCCCCAGTGATTTCTCGGGGATTGCTTCTGGCAGGCCAACAATCCGCAGGTTGCATCTCCGTGCTCTATTTTCCATGTCTTCAATCTTGTCTTGCTGTGCCTTGAGTTGTTCCATCATCCAGGTAACATCTTGTACATTCTGCGCCCTGTTATCTTCCAAGACTGAGATTCTGCTTTCCGCCTCTCCTAGTCGCTTTACTGTATCTGCCATAGTGGCTTCCAGGCTGCTCATTTGGCGTTCCAGCAGATCAAATCTTGGATTGAGTGCGGCACTTACTGCCATGGTGATCTGAGCTAGTTGTTTATCAGAGAAATCGCCAAGCTTTTCAAGCTTCCCTTCTGCCAGCTGGGCCCCTGCAGGTGACGGGAGGTTTTTCCCTTTATCGTATTTAGTGCCGCTTCGAGTTGTACCAGCAGACTTAGGTCTCAGATATTGCTCCATGCAGCACGTGTTTCTCCTGCTTGCTGGTCTTAACGCGTCGACCTTGTGGCACGAGCACCCTTGGCTGTGGATGAGGAGTGTGCAGAATGTCTCGTTGCCAGTGGTAGTTACTGCGTCACTTTATATAGTTGTCTGAGTACTGCAAGCTGGGTAACAATCTCCTAATTGTTTTAATGCTGGCAAGTTTGTGCCTGGGTACTGCAAGCTGGGTATCAATCTCCTAATTGTATTTAGTGCTGGCAAGTCTGCGCAGTAACTTTGATGATCCTCTCCACTGGCAGCTGTTGTCTGAGCTGGGTAGTGCAACAGAGCTGTGGTGGTAGACTCGTTTGAGTTGCAGGAGCCACAAGTGCAGTGCCAGTTGTCTACTCTGCTGCGAACTTGAATTCGCCTCTCCCCCGATAGTGGAAATTATTGCATGGCAGTCTGACGTCTCTAGCGTTCCTTCTTTGCTCTTTTGTCGGTGGGGGGGGGGGGGAAGGAAGAAAGAAGATATTGAGGCATATTTTCAAAGCACTTTGGGAGGCTAAGTTCCATAGGTTTCTATGGAACTTTGGGAGGCTAAGTGCTTTGAAAATGAGCCTCATTATCTACTGTGCAGCTCCCGCTTTAATCGCTCCTTCACGCTCTCCTTAATCCAGCCCCGGAGGTCATCCGCCGCCCCCCGCTCACCCGTGGTGTTATCTCCCCTCCGTCCTTCTTGCTGCACCTCCGGCCGCCATCTTGGATCGCGGCACATGCTGTTTTGGCGGCTTCAATTGCTGCGCAACGGGCCGCGTCGGCAGACCCCGGTAGGTGTCTTTTTGCCTTGGGGAGCTTCGGGCAGCGCCAGGTTGTTGCGGGGGGTCTGGCCGCTGGGCGAAATGGAGATCCCTCGTGCGGTGTAGCGGAGCTCTCTAAACGGCGGCTATCTTCCCGCCCAGCTCCACCAGAAGTCCTTGCCATGCATTTTATAGTATCATGATGATTTGATGTTGATTATAATTTCATGTGTTAAGACATAGCTGCTAACACCCTAAGAGTGTTCAAGTATTAGTAGTTTGCTGTATTAGCATTTTTGAAACTACGTTTGAACAATGCATATGATTTTATGAAGTATTTGCTTCTAGTTATCATTGATAGCGTGTTAGTATTGAGTTAATGACATTTACTGTTTTTATGTCTTCAGTCTTGACCATGAGTCTGACTTAACCAGTCTAGCTGTATTACTAGTTAGGTTGGAGAAGGCTTTTACTCCTTTGTAGTAAATTCCATCTCCAAGGGGGGGAATCTGTAGGAGTATTTCCCTGTGTGTCTCACCTTGCTGGTCTTGGCCTATACAAGCCTATGACATCCTGTTTCAACAAGATGGCTGCATCCACCCCTGACCCGCACATCTCTGTGTCAGCAAGAAACAGCTTTGCAGCTTGTGGAAAATTACAGCAGAGGCAACACCAAGGACATGCTGTGGGCAAACCAGGCCCCCCCTTATCGCCCTGAGAGGCTGGCTCCAGCAAGGCGGGTGAGAAACAGAAAATGCATACCAAAATGTAACAACTTGAAGGTCAAGAACAACGGACTGTTCTTGCCATACAGTGAGCCGAGGAAGATCCAGATTGGTTCCTGCAGCCACCGGACCAAGAGGTACTGGGAAGAGCGGGAACAAGAAAGGGTTATTCAGAAACCTTGGAAGAAGGTGGAGGTGAAAAGAAGACCAGTGAGACCTAATAAGGTCCACCAACTGATGAACTGTGTATCTGGAGGAAAGTATCGTGGTTCAGCTGTACCTGCACTGAGTGACCTGTGCCCTCCTTGTCTGCTGCTCTGACTAAGACTCCCTGCCATATCAGCTTGAGTCTGTGAGGTGTCCCGTGCATTTCTGGAAGACGACCCTGAGGTCAGCCTGGTGAGAAACACGGTGATTTATTTCCTGTTAGTCGGGGGCTAGTTAGTGGTAATTACCTGAGCAAAGGACTGGGTATAGTCATCCCATGATCAGGAGATAAGCTGCTAATGACTGTACTACCTCGTAACATAGTGTAACCTGACAAATCAGTTGTCTAATTTTATCCGGTAACCAGTAAGAATTAGTGTTTAGTAATGTGACGTATGAGTGTAATTTTTATCAGCCAGTGATTTTGTATTCAGCCAAAGCTTTGCCAGAGTTCTATTTTGTATACCTTAGCTATATTTTCTTATCTATGATTTCTATATAATAAAAGATAATATATATTTTCCAGCTTGCTTTTTCAGTCGCATTCCTTTCTTTCGGAAGAGCTGTATAGGCTCTAATCCAAGGTTCCTGCCACTAGACCGAGTGCTGAGCAGTCTGTGTGCAGATAGTTCTGTTTGGGGAATCTTGGACGCAGATAATTTATTAGCTGTGATAACGATCCTACACGCCCAAATGTTTGTTTCTTTCGATCCAAACAGAAGGGGAGTTGCTGTCGGGAAACGCACCATTTCCAATTGGCTAGCAGATTGCATTTCCTTCACTTATGCCCAGGCTGGGCTGACTCTTGAGGGTCATGTCACGGCTCATAATGTTCGAGCCATGGCAGTGTCAGTGGCCCACTTGAAGTCAGCCACTATTGAAGATATTTGCAAGGCTGCGACATGGTCATCAGTCCACACATTCACCTCTCATTACTGCCTTCAGCAGGATTCCCAACGCGACAGTCGGTTTGGGCAGTCGGTGCTGCAGAATCTGTTCGGGGTCTAGATTCCAACTCCACCCCCCCTAGGCCCATTTTTATTCTGTTCCAGGCTGCACTCTCGGTTAGTTGTTTCTTCGTAGGTCAATCTTTGTTATGTCCTCGCCATTGCAAGGCCCATTTGACCTTTCTTGTTTTGAGTGAGCCTGGGGGCTAGGGATGCCCCACATGTGAGAACAAGCAGCCTGCTTGTCCTCGGAGAAAGCGAAGATACTTACCTGTAGCAGGTATTCTCCGAGGACAGCAGGCTGATTGTTCTCACCAACCCCGCCCACCTCCCCTTTGGAGTTGTTGTTTTATTCTTTATTTGCTTTTCATTTAACTGAGGCGGGAACGGACGCAGGCGGGAAGATGGCCGTGCATGCGCAGTACATACGTCCCGTGCCCTACTGGCTGTCGCAGAGACTTTTTAGTTTTTGGTGGAAAATCTCAGTTCCTGTGGACACCAACCCACATGTGAGAACAATCAGCCTGTTGTCCTCGGAGAATACCTGCTACAGGTAAGTATCTTCGCTTCATTGAGACGTGTGAGTGAGCATGGTCGGTGAACCAGAAGACGTAAGCTCGGGACGGTGGACCGGAAGTTGGTAAGTGGTAAGTAATACCAATAGTTTTGTTGAATATTGTTTAAAGTTGCACAGTTGCATAATTGTCTCCTTTTTTTTTTTTTTTCTTTTTTTACTGTTAACTGATTTCTGGGGTAAGTCAGTCTGTATCTTGGTGAAACATGCTTTTGAAAATGTGGAACTGATACCTCTGGGATCTGTTAGCTGTTAAATGTTATGTGTGTACAGGTCAAGAAACTATACGTGTGGGGCTAACTGCGGTTTCATGCTGGTTTTCTCTGCCTAACTTTGTCACCTTATTCAGAACTCATTCTATCTTTCTCTTTTAAGTGTCTACTTCTTCCTCTTGGTCAAAATTCAGGGTTGTAGTTTCAAGATAAGTAACTGTTCACAGGCTATATATGTTTAGAAACTACAAACATTGAATGGCCATTGAATTTTGACTACGTGGAATGAGATCTAAAGGAAATGAGAGAGAAAGAGAAATAGTACAGAAAAAGCTTTTTTGTAAGGGTCTGATCTGTGTTGGGGACATATAAAGCAGTCATAAATTTCCTTAGCAGAGATGACAGCTTGTGCAGTGTTAAGAGTTAATACTACTGCTAACATGTTTTCTAAATTGTCCCCAAGTACTTCCCTTCCATATAGAGGTGAAATGCCTTTGTCCCCAGTATATTGCTGTGCTTTGCAGATAAATCCTGCTTTGCAAGGGGGGGAAAAAAGCCAAGGTTTAAAGGCACAAACTGCATTTACAACTTAGTATTGGTTCTAATTAATTGAATTGATGTGCCTGGTGAATTTAGGTTGTTTACTACCAGTGAGGTTGCTCTTGCTTCCTTTTGTCTGTGATTTGTATTTAATGTGTATTTCTCACTGAATCTGCTTGTTAAAGGAGTTTGCTATGGGAAAGGTACCTGCCTTTACTATTTCTAATGTCTTTATTTATTGAGTGGAGGTACTAATTTGTTATAGTATTGTTTCATCCATAATATGCCCCAGTTTTAAAATATTTTGCCTGTGTTGTGAGGCAAGGTGAATTGGCTATATTAATTGGCAATTTTCCTAATTTCTATAGCAAGGAACAGGCTGAGTTCATGAAAATCTCTTGTAGCAGCTTTTAAGTACCTCCACAGCTATGGACTGCAAAGAGGGCAATGTGCTGAATGCTTCCTCCCCCACCCCTTTTTTTTTAACAGAGAACTTTTAGCTGTGTGAGAACACAAAAGACAAACCATTAACTAAGGTTGTAGGGCTGAGTAACATAGTAGATGACAGGAGAAAAAGACCTGCACGGTCCATCCAGTCTGCTCAACAAGATAAACTCATATGTGCTACTTTTTGTGTATACCTTACCTTGATTTGTATCTGCCATTTTCGGGGCACAGACCGTAGAAGTCTGCCCAGCACTAGCCCCGCCTCCCACCACCGGCTCTGCCACCCAATCTCGGCTAAGCTTCTGAGGATCCATTCCTTCTGAACAGGATTCTTTTATGTTTATCCCACACATGTTTGAATTCCGTTACCGTTTTCATCTCCACAACCTCCTGGGGGAGGGCATTCCAAGTATCCACCACTCTCTCCGGTGGTCATGTGGTCAGTTCGGGCACCTTTTCACGGCTTGGTTGCAAGAAAAAATGGACCAAGTGAAAAATAGAGATCTCAGTTTAGAGGACTTTTGCCCTGAAGAAGGCAAATGACAATTTATCTCATCTTTGTCCTTTACTAAAAAAACAATAAAGAACTTGTTTTGGAGCCCTTGCTTGCTGAAGCTAAAGCCAATAGCAGAGATTGTTTCCCAACATTTTTTTGTGCTTTTGTAGCAAAAATAAAATTATAATGAATATACATTTTTAAATAATGGCTCTTTACCTCCACAAGAGGGGGATTTGTTAGTAATGGTATATTTGGGTTATGTTATCTAGTTTTCAATGACAGTTAGTTAAAAGGATTTCTTGGTTTTATTATGTCACTGGAAAAAAAAAAAAACAGAGAACCTGTTAATAGACTTCAATAAGTTAAGTTGTATCTGTTTTTCCTCTGCTGACAACTGTACCCTGCAGTTTGAATTATTTGGCAAGAGAATAGGTGAACTTTATGAAGTATAAACAAACTGATTTTTGAATCACATTCCATATCATCCTGCTAATCAATCCATAGACTGGTGGGTTGTGTCCATCTACCAGCAGGTGGAGATAGAGAGCAATCCTTTTGCCTCCCTATATGTGGTCATGTGCTGCCGGAAACTCCTCAGTATGTTCTCTATCTCAGCAGGTGGTGGTCACACACAGCAGCAGCTCTGGCTAGGCCTCCAAGCTTAATTTTTAGGTTTTGTTGAGTGCCTGGGGTTGAGGGCTCTTCTTGAGCAAGTGCAAACCTGGTGGTGCCAGGTCCCTCCTTTTCTCCCCCCTCCCGCTGGCTCCGTTTAAAAAAAAAAAAAAATTTTGGACGTCCTTAAGGGCGTTTATTTCGACGTTTATTTAAACGTTTATTGCAGCTACTCACTGGGACACCAGGTCGTTACAGCTCGGAGCGGAAAGCAGGTAATTTTTACCTTTTGTAGCGGGCAGGGGGTTCCCGATTGATCTCCACGTGGCTGATGGCGTCGGAGGGCGAGGACGCAAAGAATCGCTCCCCGGACCGCGTGTGCGCGTCTAGCGGGGATGCGGGGGTTTTAAAGTCTGATTCGCCCTTGTTGGGTGTCAGTTTGGAGGCCGGTCAGTGTCCCGGTTCTTCCTCGGGTGCGGCGGTTTTTCCCGCCATAAACGCCCATCCCCCGCTGCTCGCCTCCGCCATCTTGGCCGGCCACGCTGCTCGGACGGCTTCTTCTTGGGCCGCCCTTGAGGTGGGAGACGTTAATGCCATGGCCGCCCTTCATTTGGGCGACGGCAGAAAAGCGGCTAAAGTTAAGCGCCGTTCTTCCCGCGCGGCTCCTTCACGGAGTGTCGCACCGGACGCCATCTTGGATGCGCAGCATGTTTCTCCCCCGCTCTTGCGAGCGCCGGTTGAGGGTGCGTCTAGGGCTGTGGCCCAGGCTGCTGAAGTGCACAGTCTGGGGGGTTTCTCCCCCGAGTTTATTTTGCTGCTGCATCAGGCCTTTCTTATGCAAAACGCTGCCCCTTCTCCCTTGTCCGATAAAGGGGTTGAGGCCCCCGGAAGTAAACACCCTCGGGTGGATTCCCAGGCCTTAGAGGACTCTGTTTCCTCTGATGTAGATGAGGGCAGCGTATCTGAGTTCTCCCAATGGTCCTTTGGGGATTCCTTGAAGGAGACTGATTCCCGCTCGGATGGAGCGGATGACCCCTCTGCAGCACGGATCTTTCGCTCAGAGGATTTGCCCAACCTGTTAGTGCAGGCCATGAGCAATTTGAAGATTTCCTCGCCAGAGGACGTCTCTCCCTCAACCCTGTTGGCTCTGCCATTATGCTGGGGACGAAGCGCCCGCCTAGAACCTTCCACGTGCATGATGCCATGCACACCTTAGTTTCAGCTCAATGGGATGTCCCGGAAGCGAGCCTCAAAGTGGCTAGGGCTATGTCCCGCCTCTATCCTTTGCCTGAAAGTGAACGTGAGGCCTTTATTTGGCCTACCGTGGATTCTTTAATCACTGAGGTGACTAAAAAAACGGCGTTGCCGGTGGAAGGTGGCACGGCCCTAAAGGACGCCCAAGACAGAAGATTGGAAGCGGCTTTAAGGTCGTCCTTCGAGGCGGCTGCCTTAAGTTTGCAGGCCTCAGTTTGCGGCTCCTATGTGGCCAGGGCGTGCCTGACGATGGTGCAGCGGGCTTCCCCCTCGGATCCTTCCTTGAGGGCTGATTGGCCGGCCCTGGAACCGGGCTTGGCTTATTTGGCAGACTTACTGTATGATGTCTTGAGAGCCTCGGCTAAAGGTATGGCTCAGACAGTCTCTGCGCGGCGCTGGCTTTGGCTGAAACATTGGTCTGTGGACCACGCCTCTAAGTCCCGCCTGGCTAAGTTGCCTTTTAAAGGCAAGCTGCTCTTTGGGGTCGAGCTGGACAAAATCGTGACCGATCTCGGCACGTCTAAGGGCAAGAGGTTACCAGAGGTCAGGGCTCGGGCCAGTGCTCGCCCCGGTATCTCCAGAGGACGGTTTCAGGAAGCCCGTCGGTACCGCCCGGGCAAGTCGGGCTCCTCTGCCCCCTCTTCCTTCAAAAGGAACTTCTCCCCCAAGCAGCATTCCTTTCGCAGAGACCGCCGTCCCGGAGGTGCGCCCTCCGGTCCTCCCCCAGGGTCTCGTACCCAATGACAAGTCCCTGGTCCATGGCCCAGTGCAGATTGGAGGACGCCTGTCCTCGTTTCAGGGCGAGTGGACCAGGGTAACTTCAGACGCTTGGGTTCTGGAAGTCATCAGAGACGGCTACAAGTTAGAGTTCTGCCGACCCTTAAGAGACGGGTTTGTACTCTCTCCCTGCAAGTCTCCGGTCAAAGCTGTGGCAGTGCAGCAGACCTTGGACAACCTGATACGCCTGGGTGCGGTCGTTCCGGTGCCAGAAAATCAGATTGGCAAGGGACGTTACTCCATTTACTTTGTGGTACCAAAGAAAGGAGATTCTGTCCGGCCTATCCTCGACCTCAAGGGGTCAATCGGGCCTTGAAAGTGCGGCACTTTCGCATGGAGACTCTCCGCTCTGTTATAGCGGCAGTGAAGGCAGGGGAGTTCTTGGCTTCCTTGGACTTCAAGGAAGCGTACCTGCATATTCCCATCTGGCCTCCTCATCAACGCTTTCTGCGTTTTGCAGTCCTGGGCCGACACTTCCAGTTCAGAGCCCTCCCTTTCGGGTTGGCTACTGCTCCGCGGACCTTCTCCAAAGTAATGGTGGTCATCGCGGCCTTCCTGCGAAAGGAAGGAGTACAAGTCCATCCTTATCTGGACGACTGGTTGATCCGAGCCCCCTCTTATGCAGAGTGCGGCAAAGCTGTGGACCGGGTGATTGCTCTTTTGAGCTCCCTGGGGTGGATCATCAACTGGGAGAAGAGCCAGCTGCGCCCGACTCAGTCCCTGGAGTATCTGGGAGTTCGATTCCACACCCAAGTGGGCAGAGTGTTCCTGCCGGACAATCGGATTGTCAAACTTCAGGCTCAGGTGGACCAGTTCCTAGTAGCCTCTCCTCTTCGGGCTTGGGACTATGTGCAGCTGTTGGGCTCTATGACGGCCACGATGGAAGTAGTGCCCTGGGCCAGGGCTCATATGAGACCACTACAACACTCTCTGCTGCAGCGCTGGACTCCGGTGTCGGAGGATTATGCTGTGCGCCTTCCCTTGGACCCAGCAGTGCGCAAGGCGCTGAGCTGGTGGCTGCAGACAGACAAGTTGTCTGCAGGAATGCCTCTGGTGACCCCGGAGTGGATTGTCGTCACGACGGACGCCTCTTTGTTGGGCTGGGGAGCCCACTGCTTGGGAAGGACAGCGCAGGGGCTCTGGTCTCCTGCAGAGGCAAAGTGGTCTATCAACCTCCTGGAACTCAGAGCCATTCGGTTGGCGCTTTTGGCGTTCATCCCGGTACTGGCGTTGAAGCCAGTACGGGTCCTGTTGGACAATGCCACGGCTGTGGCCTATGTCAACCGCCAGGGAGGTACCAAGAGCGCCCCTCTAGCCAAGGAGGCCATGAATCTATGCCAGTGGGCGGAAGCTCCCGAAGAGTGGCAGATCTGTTCAGGCGTTCTTGGACATCACGAAGCGCTGGGGCCAGCCGAGCCTAGATCTGATGGCGTCATCGGCCAATTGCCAAGTGCCGCGCTTTTTCAGCAGAGGACGGGACCCTCGATCCCTGGGAGTAGATGCTCTTCTCCAACAGTGGTCGACACAGGAGCTTCTCTATGTGTTCCCGCCCTGGCCCATGTTGGGCAGGGTGCTAGACCGGGTGGCAAAGCATCCGGGCCGGATGACGTCCCTGGTATGCGGACTTGATCAGGCTCTCAGTGGACGATCCTCTGCGGCTGCCAGTGGAGCAGGGCCTGTTGCATCAGGGTCCCGTGGTGATGGAGGATCCCTCCCCCCTTTGGTCTTACGGCCTGGCTATTGAGCGGCAGCGTCTGAGAAAGAAGGGCTTCTCAGACAAGGTCATCGCCACTATGCTGAGAGCGAGGAAGCGCTCTACTTCTACTGCTTACGCCAGGGTTTGGCGTACCTTTCCAGCGTGGTGTGAAGCAGGCTCACTTTCTCCCTTCACTGCTCCAATTTCTTCAGTGTTGGCGTTCCTGCAAGAAGGTCTGGAGAAAGGCCTGTCGCTCAGTTCCCTTAAAGTCCAGGTAGCGGCTCTGGCTTGCTTCAGGGGCTGCCTGAAGGGTGCTTCCCTGGCTTCGCAGCCAGATGTGGTGCGCTTTCTCAAGGGAGTTAATCACCTGCGCCCTCCTCTGCACTCAGTGGTGCCTGCGTGGAATCTCAACCTGGTGCTAAGAGCCTTGCAGAAGCCGCCTTTGAACCCTTGTCGAGGGCATCTCTGAAAGACCTGACGTTGAAAGCAGTCTTTTTGGTGGCTATCACTTCAGCCAGAAGTTTCCGAGCTCCAGGCACTCTCATGTCGAGAGCCCTTTCTGCAGTTCACTGAGGCAGGAGTGCCTATTCGCACAGTGCCTTCCTTCCTGCCCAAGATTGTTTCTCGCTTCCATGTGAATCAGCAGCTCTGTCTCCCTTCCTTTCGTAGGGAGGACTACCCAGAGGAATACTCTGCTCTCAAATATCTGGATGTGAGATGAGTCATCATCAGATACTTGGAAGTGACCAATGATTTCCGGAAGTCGGATCATCTGTTTGTCCTGTTTGCAGGTCCTCTTAAGGGTCTGCAGGCTGCTAAGCCTACAGTGGCAAGATGGGTCAAGGAAGCCATCGCAGCGGCTTATGTGGCCGCGGGGAAGGTGCCGCCTATCCAGCTGAAGGCTCACTCCACTAGAGCTCAGGCGGCCTCGATGGCAGAGGCCGGGTCCGTCTCCTTGGAAGAGATTTGCAAGGCGGCAACTTGGGCATCGGCCCATACCTTCTCCAGGCATTACCGCTTGACTGTGGCTGCTCGGGCGGAGGCCTGGTTTGGAGCTTCAGTGTTGCGGTCAGGGATTTCTATGTCCCGCCCTGGGTGAGTACTGCTTCGGTACATCCCACCAGTCTATGGATTGATCAGCATGATGATATGGAAGGTAAAATTATGTATCATACCTGATAATTTTCTTTCCATTAATCATAGCTGATCAATCCATAGCCCCTCCCAGATATCTGTATTGTTTATATTCTGGTTGCATTTCAGGTTCAAGTTTAGTCTTCAGTTCCTGTTCAGGAGGACTTCGTGTTCAAGTTTTTCAATGGATTCTTCAAGAGTTGAGACGAATTTGTGTTACAGTGAGCTGCTGCATTCCTCTCCCCTCCGTTTTACGGGGGCTGGATTGAGACATAAATTCTGCCGGCGCTCCCTCCCGCTTCGTGCGGCAGTAGGGCAGCTTTGTACCCCTCCCGCTTCGGCGGTGTTAGGGTCAGTCAGCTCCTCCCGCGGTTGCGGTTGCAGGATAAACCAGATCCCCCCGCATCGGCGGGTGTGGTGTCCCTCCCCCGCTCCGCGGGGATGAGCTGGACGGATTCCCCTCCCTCACTTGTGTGGGGATGAGCTGGGGTTAATTCCCCTCCCCCGTTTCGGCGGTGGTGAGCTGGGCAGAGTGTCCCTTTGTGGGTGTAATTCTCTAAGTGCTGAGTCCTGCGGATGGAGCTTGGATATCGACATACTGAGGAGTTTCCGGCAGCACATGACCACATATAGGGAGGCAAAAGGATTGCTCTCTATCTCCACCTGCTGGTAGATGGACACAACCCACCAGTCTATGGATTGATCAGCTATGATTAATGGAAAGAAAATTATCAGGTATGATACATAATTTTACCTTATTGCAAAGGATGAAGTTTTATGTGTGTAAGAGACATTAATGGTACAGTAGGAGTTCTTTTAGTGTTGTTCTACAAATGGTATCTTAAATTAAACCTTTTTTTCAGTTCTTTATAAAATTAAGGTTACAGTTGTGAATTAATGCTTCTTTTCTGGTTTAATGACAGGAAAGGATAACTGAATTTTACCACTGACTGCAGATAGAAGTGCTTTGAAAAAGAAAAAAAAAAACAAGAGAAAAATTAATTGAATGATTTAATAATTAAATTATTTCTGTTTTAAAAAAAGGAATATTCTTACAGCCACTGATCTCACCTGGTTGCAGGATCACCCTTTGCTTTGTTTTCTTTTAGGAACATGCCTCTTTCTCATCAGCATTGACCCCTTTCTGATTGTGAATGGAAGAAAATTGTCCCAACTATCCTTGCAGCCATTGCCTGCGACTTCTTCCTATGTTGATCTTGTTTTATATTTTTCAGCGTTGTCTGCTGCCAGAGACATCATATAGAAGGCATGCCTACATTCCACTCCTGACTCTTCGCCTTCAGTAGTGCTCTATCAGCCAGGGGATTTGGTATACCTCAAGCTGCAAAAGCGCTCCCATTGGTGGTTGCCTCTCTACAAGGGACCTTTCAGTGTCATCACTTCCTCTCCTTTTGCCATAAAAGTTGATGGGGATCCTCGCTGGCATTATTTTTCCACTGTCCAACCTTGCCCTGCAATTATTCCTGGAACCTGAAAATCATCTAACTTTCTTCTTGTGATAATTATGGACTGTTTTACTCTTTGGGTACTGATACCTGTATATACATACTGTGCAAATCAAAAGAAAAAAAGCTGTTCAAAAAAGACAAAAAAATAGAACAGGAGGGTAGCAGAAGAAGTGGTTTATTACAAGTTACCCGACTTGGCCACGTTTCGCCCTCAGGCTGCATCAGGGGTAAAAAAACTACAAAATAAAAATACATAATGAATAAAACATAAACATCACATTGTATATTTGATAATAAAACATATCTAAAAACACTATCAAATCATATAAAATAAAAACATCAATTCTAAAAACAATACAATAAAATATAATATCAAATCAATATCAGTTAAAAATATTCAGATTAAATATGCATGCAATAAAATAATAATTTTAATACAAGACATATCAACAAAAAATAATAATATCAACACTAAATGTATATCAACAGAACTGCATAAGACAAATAGGTGGAGATGTACAACACTAAAATAACTGAATGACCGTACATACTAAATATCATCTACCTAATAGGGGTAAAAAGCAAAGTGAACCCCTAAAAGTAGTCATACAACCACCTAAAAAATACAAAATTAAATAAATAAAATCTCACAATGCTTGGCCTCAATTTCCATCTATTATGCACATTCAATGATCTAAAAATATTGAAATTAATATTCACTTTATATTTAGTAATTTTTGTTAAAAAGTAAGTGGGTTTCCATGTTCTAATAGATAGCAACTCAAATCAATAGAAATCAATAAAAAGTACCTAAAAACATCATACTGTTATGTGACAATCACATATACCCTGATGATATCATTAAAAATAACTCCACAGTGGCCATGAACAAAACTGATTCAGAAGCACTAATCACAACTCACAGGCATTACTGTTGTTTGAATATACAAACATCAATTGAAATTGTTACTGTTGCAACGTACCAAACGTGCTTACCCTGATAATTGTGTCATTAGAAAAAACTTTGCAGTGGATGTAGCAATACTGATTCAGAGGCACTCAGCAAAACTCTGCTATTCTGACTTTTTAACAAAAATTACTAAATATAAAGTGAATATTAATTTCAATATTTTTAGATCATTGAATGTGCATAATAGATGGAAATTGAGGCCAAGCATTGTGAGATTTTATTTATTTAATTTTGTATTTTTTAGGTGGTTGTATGACTACTTTTAGGGGTTCACTTTGCTTTTTACCCCTATTAGGTAGGTGATATTTAGTATGTACGGTCATTCAGTTATTTTAGTGTTGTACATCTCCACCTATTTGTCTTATGCAGTTCTGTTGATATACATTTAGTGTTGATATTATTATTTTTTGTTGATATCATATCTTGTATTAAAATTATTTTATTGCATGCATATTTAATCTGAATGTTTTAACTGATATTGATTTGATATTATATTTTATTGTATTATGTTTTTAGAATTGATCTGTTTTTATTTTTTATGATTTGATAGTGTTTTTAGATATGTTTTATTATCAAATATACAGTGTGATGTTTATGTTTTATTCATTATGTATTTTTATTTTGTAGTTTTTTTTACCCCTGACGCAGCCTGAGGGCGAAACGTGGCCACGTCGGGTAACTTGTAATAAACCACTTCTTCTGCTACCCTCCTGTTCTATTTTTTTGTCTTTTTTTATCTGCTTTTTTTCTTTTGATTCCCTATTTCTGTGGCAGATCTTTGCCTTTTTTTTGTTTCTGTATACATACTGTGCATCCTTTTCCTCTTGCTCACATTTATTTTCCTTTTCCTTTGTTTTTATTGATACCATTTACACATCTATTCTCTCATTCCCTTTCTCTACATTACCTCTCTAACTAGAGCCCTGACCCCATAATGTTTTTGAAGGCAATCACTGGTACCGTTTGACCAACCATTCGAATCTATCCTATCCTAATACC
Organism: Microcaecilia unicolor; assembly: GCF_901765095.1. NCBI lineage: Eukaryota > Metazoa > Chordata > Amphibia > Gymnophiona > Siphonopidae > Microcaecilia > Microcaecilia unicolor. The sequence continues at coordinate 225,819,673 of NC_044036.1, forward strand.
CCTTGCATCACCTGTTCATTATGTTTTTTCTCGGCATTTATGTCCAATTTCTTTCTTGCCCTTTCTCATACAATTCTTCTGCTTATTAATGTTATCCCCTTGGTTGCCCTGATAAACCCTTTTTCTAAGATACTTCTGTTAAGTCTTCTCTCATCTGTTACCATAGGTCCTCCCATTTGTCTGGCATTCTTCCTTTACCCCACTAATGCCTCTACCTGTGTCCCTGGAAGGTTCCGCTTGGTTTCTACTGTTACCTATTCATTCTACTCCGAATGTACCTGGAAGCCAGTAAACGTTTCAGCAGCATGCCGATCGAAATAGGCTTTCACCCAATGCTTCATTTCTCCTCTCTTCTATATTCTCCCTCCCCTAATGTTGTGATCCCTCTTTTTCAAGTAGGCCCTATGCTTTGTCCCCTTTGCTTTTTCTTATAATGGCATTGGCCAATTTTAGGTTACTCCTCGTGTATAACTACTTTTTAAGCCTATATGTTACACAAAGCACTGTTCTCATGGATTTATTTTGGCAATGTGGTCACAATGTTTACCAGTGCCTGCCCCTACACTGAAAGGTCTTTTGTTGTTTAGTCTCTGCATCTGTTCCTCTTTTACTACTACTACTACTATTTAGCATTTCTATAGCGCTACAAGGCGTATGCAGCGCTGCACAAACATAGAAGAAAGACAGTCCCTGCTCAAAGAGCTTACAATCTAATAGACAAAAAATAAAGTAATCAAATCAATTAATGTGTACAGGAAGGAGGAGTCGGGACGTGATAACTCGGGTCCCATCTGGAGCAGGAGAGAGAAAGAGACTCCAGCACCTGGCCCCCCTTATTCCCTATTTTGACTTTTCCCATGTGCATTCTCCTCCCATTCCTTATCAACTGTCTTCCTCTTCCTTGTCTAGACATGAGCGTTCTTCCCATTGCCTCAGTGCTTCCCTTGATGTGCCTGATGAATTTAGGATGTTTATGTAGAAATATGCTAGCCCTTGCTCTCAGTAAAATACAGGCCAATGACCCAGGCTAAGAGCTAGGCCTCTTGAAATCCAAAAATCATCTCTGATAGAAAAAATATATTTCACTGCAGCTCAAGCTGAAATGAGTTCCCAGAGAGCTAGGCCTGTAAAAATCAGAGATCACCTTTGACAGTTATAGTTCACTGTAGCAAGTGCTGAACTGGCAAGGGAGGGGGCATTTGCTCTTGTCTACAATCCTAGGACTGGCACCTGCGAGAAGTCATGAGCTAGGATGTTTTGATTAAAATGAGAGATAGTAGAGGGTTAGATGCAAGTAAAGGGAGGGGGGAGCTGAAGAGAGCAGAATGACCTATGAAATCATCTCACAAGATGCGCTCTGAACATATCTTGTTTATACTTAGAGCTTGAGAATATGGTGAAGTCATTTTGATTAACTGATAAGGGCCAAGAGCCCTGGTGACAAAGCTAGGGTCCACTGAAATGAATAGGGCCAAAATAGTATATAAGGAGCAGTCTGAGGGGTATTAGATGCAGAAGTCTTCAGAAGGCTGGAGAGAGAGACTTGTCGTGAACTGCTGTACCATCATATGAACACCTGCTTGCCTGTACCATCTTTGGGTGAGATGACAATGCTAATAAACTATATTACTCTATCTACTGAATACTGGGCTCCATTTTAATTGGGGAGGTTGCTACTGCCTACCGGTGTAAGCCTGTCATGAGCAGATACAAGGTTGGGGTGATTAAGTATCTAGAGGGGCTATGCAGTTCCTTCCAGGATAGTAGAAAGCCCATGGCTCCGCTGCTGCCCAAACAGAGGAGGCAGACCTAAAAAATTAACATTTTTTTGGTAGCCAGAGGATGGTTGGAACTCTGGGATTAGGATCTGCCTCCCTAAATTTAATTAACATTGGCCACGGAACTTTAAAACATTTTTCTTAACCTTTTTAATTCGGCCACAGAACTGTACTTTACATTAAAGCATTTTTTCCTTTCACTTTTAAAGTTCTCTCTAAACTGTGTAAGTCGGTGTCTCAAGGTCGTGCTGGGAGATGTGCCAAGCTTAGCTTGTTTATCAATCCAGCCCTGCGGATACAGAGCACGGCTGCAGTTTAATGACATACTGAATTTTAAAAGCCATTTCTCCTTTCCGTTTTTTTTTCTCCCTCATGTCCCATGCTGAGGTGGTATAAGTCAAAACAGTCATTTCACGTATCTTCTTTTAACCTCTTGTTGCCTGTCTCTGTCGCCTTTGCTGCTCATATATCCACCTGCCTAACTCAGTACCTTATATTTTCACAGCTGTAAACTCCAGTCTAATCTCTGTAGGCTGGTGCAACTGTCTTATCAACCGTAGAAATAAAAGGTCCAAAAATTTCCACAAAAGTTCAACACAAAAGAGAAGCAAGTGGAAACACAGTTTCAAGAGATCAAGCCAGGATCAGGGGTGAGATGCTCCAAAAAACTTTATTGAGGACCCAACACGGTCCGTGTTTCGGTTTTTAAAAAAACCTTCATCAGGGGTCTAAAAGATAACAACCAAACATATATATAATTAAATAAAAACAAATTGAATCAAATACATTACAACAAATATAGAAATGTAAAAACACACCATATATAACATACATAATGTATAAATAAAAATAATTAAAAAAAAAATTTTTTTTTTAAATTTTTCATTCTTATTATGAGTCAAATTCACTGATCAAGAATCTGAAATGTCGACTGAATCAATACATATATTGTTACTATACCATCAAATGAACATCATAGGGAACAAATGGTAGATCGATTATATATAATTAATTTAGGGAACAAATGGTAAATCGAACATATATAATTAAACCAACATTATAAAACCCGTTTCCAAAAATATTATGTATTAAAATAATTTTATTAAATATAAATATGAAAATAATTTTTTAAACCCATAATACAGTATGTGAATTGTGTATGATCTATAACAGAACAGATGTCTATAGATGGAAGAACAAAAATATATATAAATGTCATGAATTTAATAGAAGGCAATAATATGCTGAATGAGAAGTAAATAACAGGTAAGTAACAGAAGGTTTACAGCAGATATTTTCTTAATGCATATATATTAGATGAAAAGGAAAGAAAAAATCAATTGAACATACCAATCAGTAGTAGCACAGGGGATATACTGACAGACAAAGGAGCTTGTAAAAATGTAGTCTCTATAAAAAATTTTGGGATAAACAGAAATATTAAGTATAGCGATAGATAAAAATCATAGTAAATATCATAATAATAAATTGTCTTAAAACGTTTAACGACCAATATTATAAAAATATTATAAAAATTTAGTTATGCTTAAAGGATACATAACTAACATATTTGTATTAAGTATAGAAATCTGTATCATGATAACAAAAAATTAATTAATGTAAAACTAATTATCAAAAGGTAAATCATATTAAGTAAAAATGTATAATTGAAAAATATAAATCCACCATCTATAAAATCATGAAGTGAAAATTAAAAAGTATTTGAACATGTGTATCCAAATGTCGGTAATTTTATCACAACAAACATAGAGAACCTAACCTTCAGAATATAGGAGGACAGAAAGGTCTACACTTACACATCCCACAAAGACCAAAAAGAAAAAAGGAAGGCTACATGTCAATATGAATCGTAATGTGTCTTATATTTCAAAATATGCTAGCGCATGAGATATGTGTATATGTGCACATCCCTAACGATAAGAGCGCCGAAGGTATTAGCAAAAAAGGAAACCACTAAGAAATATATACGTATATTCATAGTGTTATATCGATCGGTCATGGTGTTTTGTTAAAAAAACTCCGTGTATATAAATTCAGTTTGATAAGGTAATGAAAACCAGGATGCCAAGATACGCTCCATGCTAATATATGAGATATAAATAGATATATATATGTATGTACCTTACGTTTAAGGACGCCCAAAGTTCTAACAGAAAGGACATATCGATAGTAAAGCTATCATGTAGTCAAAATGAAAGCCAGCTACATATACATCAGTGGTTCCGTATCGAGTAAACATGATAAACTAATAAAATCAGAAAAAGGAAGAATACCTTACCTTGAATGAAATAAAAGAGTGTTGCCTCGTACCAACAGGTATAATTTAAAATGGTATTGAAAAGGGCGCCAAAAAAACTTAATTTAAATAACGCTATGATGTAACGTGGAACCCGTTGATAGGATATCTCAAATTTCAAAATAAGATTGGCACATATACTAACTAATGAAAAGCAAGTGACAGTTATATTAAACAATTATTGTAAAGGTAAGTCATGAAACGGATAGAAGTGTGGGGTGATAAATATATCACACAATTATTTAAAAGGTAATTAGATAAAAAGCTAAAAGGATACATGAAAATTAAAAAATTAAGGAAACGACTTTGAAGAGCTCAATAGGGTAATAAATTAATGAATTTATATTTAGGAAGTAGCCAAAGATAAGGGATAATAGAGTAATAACCAAATATTTAATCAAGTGATACTTTAAAAATCATTTAAACGATAACTATGTATTAATGTCAAAATTTATGAACGATATACTAATTAGTAAAATGCAGATGACAGTTGTATAAGAGAATTATAATAAAGACTGATGAATGAAGTGTATATGAATGTTGTGTAATAATTGTATCAACCAATTAGTCAAAAAAACCATTGGATAAATTACTCAAATGTCAAAAGAAGTTTAACTGAGATAAATTCAACTCTGAAGGGCTCGACAAAAACTATAAGTACATATTGCAGCAGTGGCAAATGGTTAAAATAATGACGTAGTAACCAAAGTATTTAATTAATTAAAAGATACTTGAAAGAGGATTAGATGAAAATTAAAAATATGGTTATCGGAGCCAATAGCTAACAAAAGAACAAGCCTATAAATTAACTCCTTGGAATCAATAAGTAATATATAATAAGAAAGATCGTTGAAAAACAAATGTTAATTAAATATTCATGATGACAGGCACATTAGGACCTGTTTGTATTACATCAAATATCTTTCTCTATTGAAAAAAAGGGGGTATAAGACTGTTAAGATTATATAATAAAAAAATAGTGATGAAATGAAAATAAAAATAAAAATAAAAAGAGGTCTGTCATCACAAACGAAATAGAATTTCATTATAAGAAACATAGATCTAATCCAAGAATGAAAATAGAAAAAATGGTTTTATGCTTCTACTAAGAAATAATATTTAAAAAATAATTTGGTCATATACTGCAATTGGATATTTGGATACACATGAACAGAATTATCAATAAATTACTGTTATGAAATATTAAAAAAATGAAAAATGGCATAAAAAATTGATACTGGTCGTAACGTAAAAATATAAATGATATCAAAATGTATATATATATAAGCTAATAGCAAAAAATGGATAAAAATAAATGATAAATTAGTGAAAAGATTTTTTCAGAGAAAATGTAAATATTCAATTTCTTTGTTAAGACCTTTTGGAGCTACACATTCAGCTTGATATATAGCACGTTGTTCTGCTCTTAATAATTTCTGGTCAATGTTTCCACCACGGGGATTTTGTTTAATAAGCTGTAATACAAAAAATTTTAAATCATCAATATTGTGTTCAGCATCGATCCAATGTTCAACTAATGGAGCTGATTTGACCTGCCTCCTGATGCAGCTACGATGTTAAATTATCCGAGTTTTTATTTTCCTTTTAGTCTTACCAATATAAATCATGTTGCAAGGACATAAAATCATGTAAATAACATTCTCAGAATTGCAGTCACTATCAAATCTCAGCTCATATTTTTTGCCTGTGGAGGGATGTATAAATAAATCTAACTGAAGAGAGTGGGCACAGACTGTGCAAGAGTTGCATGGTCTGTGTCCACCAAATTTGTGGATAGAATAATCTCTGATCATTGGAAGAAAGGATGGAACTAAATGATTTCTTAAATTAGGGTTTCTAGAAAGCGCAAAAATTGGAACGACTTCTTTGAAGCATGGATGGATCTGAACGATATGCCAGTGTTTTAAAATGATTTTTTTAAAAGAATGGCTTAAGGATGAAAATCTAAGAGCACAGACTAAATCTGGATTAGAAAGGGATTTAGCACCAGTATTCAACAGTTCTTCTCTAGTTCTCAGACTGGCTTTTTTAAAACCTTCTGTAATGCATTTATTCGGATAACCACGTTGTCTAAATCTTTCCTTTAAATCTCTAGAATGTTTATAGTAATCATCTACATCAGCACATATTCTCTTAAGTCTTAAAAATTGACAAAATGGTAAATTATCTTTTAGTGCTCTATTGTGGTAACTTGAATAATGTAAATAGCAATTTTTATCTGTGGGTTTTCTGTATAACGAAGTGGTGAGCCAATGTCTGTCCTTTTTAACCTCGATGTCTAGAAAAGAAATACAGTCTTTATCAAATTGCATTTTGAATTTCAAATTTGAATCACATGTGTTGATCCATTCATGAAATTGTTGCAATAAAGCACTATCACCCTTCCACAGTATGAAGATATCATCTATATATCTCTTATACATTTTAACATGCTGTTTGTATGGATGATCTAATAGGTATAAATCTTCAAATTTGGCCATATAAAGATTGGCTATGTCGGGGGCCATGGATGCACCCATAGCTGTGCCCTTGATTTGTAAATAAAAATTGCCATTAAAGTAAAAATAGTTTTTTGTCAAGGCCAGAGTAGCTAAGGCTAAAATGAGCCTATTAGGAATCCGTATGTCAGTCTGCCTGTCACGTAGGGTTTCTTCAATGACAATTAGTGCTTCCAACTGTGGTATGTTAGTGTACAGTGATTCAACATCTAGTGTGACTAATAATAGATTTTCTAAGTCACCATTATATTCTTCCAACATATTAATAAAATGGGATGAGTCACGTACATATGATTTAATTTTGGGAATATATGGTCTAAGAAAGTAATCTGTGAATATCGAAAGGGGTTCCAAAACAGAACTGTTTGCTGAAATGATAGGTCTACCTGGTGGATCAGTCATAGATTTATGTATCTTCGGTAGGATGTAAATCGTTGGAACAACGGGTGTTCGGTAATCAAAAATTGTTTTTCTTTTAGTGTTAAAAAACCCATACTATATGCATAGTCGACAATTGCAGTTATTTCATTTTTTAAGGTATCTGTAGGGTCATCACCAAGGGGTACATAAAAGGTAGTATCACCTAGTTGTCTCATTATTTCTTGTATATAAGATGTTCGATCTAGAATGACAATGCCTCCACCCTTATCCGCTGGTTTTATAACAATATTTGTATTCAACGATAGGGAACGCAATGCTTGATTTTCATCTTTTGTGAGATTATAGAAAGGGCGTCTTTTAGTGCTCTTTTCTAATGTTGTGATGTCCCTAAGGACGACGTCATAAAATGTTTTAATAGCAGGGTCACAAGGTCCAGGGGGAACCCATTTTGAATTCCTTTTCACAACTGATTTGTCAGTTTGTGTGAATTCAGTGGATGAAAAAAATTTTTTGATCTGTAATTTCCTCTGAAACTTAAAAAGATCTATGCGCGTTTGAAATTCATCATAGGTGGAAGTAGGAGAGAATGAAAGGCCTTTTTGTAAAACTGCAATTTCTATATCTTTAAGAACATAATTTGATAGGTTAAATATAGGTATTTCATCTACCAAGGTCGATAATTCTGTCTCTCTCCTCTTCCTCTGTTTCTTCCTCTTCCGCGTCCTCTTCCGCGGAATTGATATCCTTGTTGGAATCGGTCTATATTCCTGGTGGAGTCCAGTCTTTGTGGACGTGAGTTGTTCTGTTGCCAGAGATGTTCTAAAAAATTAGATGTGACTGCATTGCGTGGTTTGGGGCTGTGAAGAGGAGAGGTAAAAATCTCATCATCCGACATACTTCTTATTCTTTTCCTACCACGTTCTTTATTAGTGGAAGGACTATTGGAATGGGTCTGATGTATTTCCGCTTGGACTAAAATTTGATTACTGTTATCAGAATTAATATTCTCTATATTTCTATGACTTCTATCGGAGATAGGTAATTGGTCTTTAACATGTGATGTCATGTGTGACTGTGATCTATGGTGTATCTGAGGATGATATTTAATTTTTGCTAGGGCCCATGGATAAATTGGGCCCCTTTTATAATCATTAATATCTCGTTTAAGTTTTTCCATCTTACCCTTTTTAATTTCTTGTCTCATATTCTTACTTCGAGTGTTAACATCTAAAATGATAGTATTAAAATTATCATCTTCTTTTTCAAGAATATCAAGTTCTACCTTTATTTCTTTCTTAATGTTCTCTGCCCTCTTTTTGGCTGTTTCAATTAAAAGAATCATGAGGTCTAAAGAACATTTGTTTAAAATTTTACACCAATCGTCTAAAAAAGATTGATCATCTTGAAAAATGGTGGGTCCCTTCATGATCCTTAAACCACGGGGGATTCTTTGTTGTCTACAATATTCCAATAAAAATGAGTAATGTAAGTCAAATTTAATGGCATTTTTCTGTTTCAATATAATATTTGACCATCTATCTAAAGATGATAGGTGGATGTCTTCATCTTCTGTAAATGGCTCTTGTGATTGTAGTAGTCCATTAAGTCGGTCATCTGGGTAACTCAATATATTATCCCATGGTTGGAAAGACATGATGGGACCACTATGGGTGAACCAAGGTCCAACAACCGTAGAAATAAAAGGTCCAAAAATTTCCACAAAAGTTCAACACAAAAGAGAAGCAAGTGGAAACACAGTTTCAAGAGATCAAGCCAGGATCAGGGGTGAGATGCTCCAAAAAACTTTATTGAGGACCCAACACGGTCCGTGTTTCGGTTTTTAAAAAAACCTTCATCAGGGGTCTAAAAGATAACAACCAAACATATATATTATATATATTATATATATGTTTGGTTGTTATCTTTTAGACCCCTGATGAAGGTTTTTTAAAAACCGAAACACGGACCGTGTTGGGTCCTCAATAAAGTTTTTTGGAGCATCTCACCCTGATCCTGGCTTGATCTCTTGAAACTGTGTTTCCACTTGCTTCTCTTTTGTGTTGAACTTTTGTGGAAATTTTTGGACCTTTTATTTCTACGGTTGTTGGACCTTGGTTCACCCATAGTGGTCCCATCATGTCTTTCCAACCATGGGATAATATATTGAGTTACCCAGATGACCGACTTAATGGACTACTACAATCACAAGAGCCATTTACAGAAGATGAAGACATCCACCTATCATCTTTAGATAGATGGTCAAATATTATATTGAAACAGAAAAATGCCATTAAATTTGACTTACATTACTCATTTTTATTGGAATATTGTAGACAACAAAGAATCCCCCGTGGTTTAAGGATCATGAAGGGACCCACCATTTTTCAAGATGATCAATCTTTTTTAGACGATTGGTGTAAAATTTTAAACAAATGTTCTTTAGACCTCATGATTCTTTTAATTGAAACAGCCAAAAAGAGGGCAGAGAACATTAAGAAAGAAATAAAGGTAGAACTTGATATTCTTGAAAAAGAAGATGATAATTTTAATACTATCATTTTAGATGTTAACACTCGAAGTAAGAATATGAGACAAGAAATTAAAAAGGGTAAGATGGAAAAACTTAAACGAGATATTAATGATTATAAAAGGGGCCCAATTTATCCATGGGCCCTAGCAAAAATTAAATATCATCCTCAGATACACCATAGATCACAGTCACACATGACATCACATGTTAAAGACCAATTACCTATCTCCGATAGAAGTCATAGAAATATAGAGAATATTAATTCTGATAACAGTAATCAAATTTTAGTCCAAGCGGAAATACATCAGACCCATTCCAATAGTCCTTCCACTAATAAAGAACGTGGTAGGAAAAGAATAAGAAGTATGTCGGATGATGAGATTTTTACCTCTCCTCTTCACAGCCCCAAACCACGCAATGCAGTCACATCTAATTTTTTAGAACATCTCTGGCAACAGAACAACTCACGTCCACAAAGACTGGACTCCACCAGGAATATAGACCGATTCCAACAAGGATATCAATTCCGCGGAAGAGGACGCGGAAGAGGAAGAAACAGAGGAAGAGGAGAGAGACAGAATTATCGACCTTGGTAGATGAAATACCTATATTTAACCTATCAAATTATGTTCTTAAAGATATAGAAATTGCAGTTTTACAAAAAGGCCTTTCATTCTCTCCTACTTCCACCTATGATGAATTTCAAACGCGCATAGATCTTTTTAAGTTTCAGAGGAAATTACAGATCAAAAAATTTTTTTCATCCACTGAATTCACACAAACTGACAAATCAGTTGTGAAAAGGAATTCAAAATGGGTTCCCCCTGGACCTTGTGACCCTGCTATTAAAACATTTTATGACGTCGTCCTTAGGGACATCACAACATTAGAAAAGAGCACTAAAAGACGCCCTTTCTATAATCTCACAAAAGATGAAAATCAAGCATTGCGTTCCCTATCGTTGAATACAAATATTGTTATAAAACCAGCGGATAAGGGTGGAGGCATTGTCATTCTAGATCGAACATCTTATATACAAGAAATAATGAGACAACTAGGTGATACTACCTTTTATGTACCCCTTGGTGATGACCCTACAGATACCTTAAAAAATGAAATAACTGCAATTGTCGACTATGCATATAGTATGGGTTTTTTAACACTAAAAGAAAAACAATTTTTGATTACCGAACACCCCGTTGTTCCAACGATTTACATCCTACCGAAGATACATAAATCTATGACTGATCCACCAGGTAGACCTATCATTTCAGCAAACAGTTCTGTTTTGGAACCCTTTCGATATTCACAGATTACTTTCTTAGACCATATATTCCCAAAATTAAATCATATGTACGTGACTCATCCCATTTATTAATATGTTGGAAGAATATAATGGTGACTTAGAAAATCTATTATTAGTCACACTAGATGTTGAATCACTGTACACTAACATACCACAGTTGGAAGCACTAATTGTCATTGAAGAAACCCTACGTGACAGGCAGACTGACATACGGATTCCTAATAGGCTCATTTTAGCCTTAGCTACTCTGGCCTTGACAAAAAACTATTTTTACTTTAATGGCAATTTTTATTTACAAATCAAGGGCACAGCTATGGGTGCATCCATGGCCCCCGACATAGCCAATCTTTATATGGCCAAATTTGAAGATTTATACCTATTAGATCATCCATACAAACAGCATGTTAAAATGTATAAGAGATATATAGATGATATCTTCATACTGTGGAAGGGTGATAGTGCTTTATTGCAACAATTTCATGAATGGATCAACACATGTGATTCAAATTTGAAATTCAAAATGCAATTTGATAAAGACTGTATTTCTTTTCTAGACATCGAGGTTAAAAAGGACAGACATTGGCTCACCACTTCGTTATACAGAAAACCCACAGATAAAAATTGCTATTTACATTATTCAAGTTACCACAATAGAGCACTAAAAGATAATTTACCATTTTGTCAATTTTTAAGACTTAAGAGAATATGTGCTGATGTAGATGATTACTATAAACATTCTAGAGATTTAAAGGAAAGATTTAGACAACGTGGTTATCCGAATAAATGCATTACAGAAGGTTTTAAAAAAGCCAGTCTGAGAACTAGAGAAGAACTGTTGAATACTGGTGCTAAATCCCTTTCTAATCCAGATTTAGTCTGTGCTCTTAGATTTTCATCCTTAAGCCATTCTTTTAAAAAAATCATTTTAAAACACTGGCATATCGTTCAGATCCATCCATGCTTCAAAGAAGTCGTTCCAATTTTTGCGCTTTCTAGAAACCCTAATTTAAGAAATCATTTAGTTCCATCCTTTCTTCCAATGATCAGAGATTATTCTATCCACAAATTTGGTGGACACAGACCATGCAACTCTTGCACAGTCTGTGCCCACTCTCTTCAGTTAGATTTATTTATACATCCCTCCACAGGCAAAAAATATGAGCTGAGATTTGATAGTGACTGCAATTCTGAGAATGTTATTTACATGATTTTATGTCCTTGCAACATGATTTATATTGGTAAGACTAAAAGGAAAATAAAAACTCGGATAATTTAACATCGTAGCTGCATCAGGAGGCAGGTCAAATCAGCTCCATTAGTTGAACATTGGATCGATGCTGAACACAATATTGATGATTTAAAATTTTTTGTATTACAGCTTATTAAACAAAATCCCCGTGGTGGAAACATTGACCAGAAATTATTAAGAGCAGAACAACGTGCTATATATCAAGCTGAATGTGTAGCTCCAAAAGGTCTTAACAAAGAAATTGAATATTTACATTTTCTCTGAAAAAATCTTTTCACTAATTTATCATTTATTTTTATCCATTTTTTGCTATTAGCTTATATATATATACATTTTGATATCATTTATATTTTTACGTTACGACCAGTATCAATTTTTTATGCCATTTTTCATTTTTTTAATATTTCATAACAGTAATTTATTGATAATTCTGTTCATGTGTATCCAAATATCCAATTGCAGTATATGACCAAATTATTTTTTAAATATTATTTCTTAGTAGAAGCATAAAACCATTTTTTCTATTTTCATTCTTGGATTAGATCTATGTTTCTTATAATGAAATTCTATTTCGTTTGTGATGACAGACCTCTTTTTATTTTATTTTTATTTCATTTCATCACTATTTTTTATTATATAATCTTAACAGTCTTATACCCCCTTTTTTTCAATAGAGAAAGATATTTGATGTAATACAAACAGGTCCTAATGTGCCTGTCATCATGAATATTTAATTAACATTTGTTTTTCAACGATCTTTCTTATTATATATTACTTATTGATTCCAAGGAGTTAATTTATAGGCTTGTTCTTTTGTTAGCTATTGGCTCCGATAACCATATTTTTAATTTCATCTAATCCTCTTTCAAGTATCTTTTAATTAATTAAATACTTTGGTTACTACGTCATTATTTTAACCATTTGCCACTGCTGCAATATGTACTTATAGTTTTTGTCGAGCCCTTCAGAGTTGAATTTATCTCAGTTAAACTTCTTTTGACATTTGAGTAATTTATCCAATGGTTTTTGACTAATTGGTTGATACAATTATTACACAACATTCATATACACTTCATTCATCAGTCTTTATTATAATTCTCTTATACAACTGTCATCTGCATTTTACTAATTAGTATATCGTTCATAAATTTTGACATTAATACATAGTTATCGTTTAAATGATTTTTAAAGTATCACTTGATTAAATATTTGGTTATTACTCTATTATCCCTTATCTTTGGCTACTTCCTAAATATAAATTCATTAATTTATTACCCTATTGAGCTCTTCAAAGTCGTTTCCTTAATTTTTTAATTTTCATGTATCCTTTTAGCTTTTTATCTAATTACCTTTTAAATAATTGTGTGATATATTTATCACCCCACACTTCTATCCGTTTCATGACTTACCTTTACAATAATTGTTTAATATAACTGTCACTTGCTTTTCATTAGTTAGTATATGTGCCAATCTTTATTTTGAAATTTGAGATATCCTATCAACGGGTTCCACGTTACATCATAGCGTTATTTAAATTAAGTTTTTTTGGCGCCCTTTTCAATACCATTTTAAATTATACCTGTTGGTACGAGGCAACACTCTTTTATTTCATTCAAGGTAAGGTATTCTTCCTTTTTCTGATTTTATTTAGTTTATCATGTTTACTCGATACGGAACCACTGATGTATATGTAGCTGGCTTTCATTTTGACTACATGATAGCTTTACTATCGATATGTCCTTTCTGTTAGAACTTTGGGCGTCCTTAAACGTAAGGTACATACATATATATATCTATTTATATCTCATATATTAGCATGGAGCGTATCTTGGCATCCTGGTTTTCATTACCTTATCAAACTGAATTTATATACACGGAGTTTTTTTAACAAAACACCATGACCGATCGATATAACACTATGAATATACGTATATATTTCTTAGTGGTTTCCTTTTTTGCTAATACCTTCGGCGCTCTTATCGTTAGGGATGTGCACATATACACATATCTCATGCGCTAGCATATTTTGAAATATAAGACACATTACGATTCATATTGACATGTAGCCTTCCTTTTTTCTTTTTGGTCTTTGTGGGATGTGTAAGTGTAGACCTTTCTGTCCTCCTATATTCTGAAGGTTAGGTTCTCTATGTTTGTTGTGATAAAATTACCGACATTTGGATACACATGTTCAAATACTTTTTAATTTTCACTTCATGATTTTATAGATGGTGGATTTATATTTTTCAATTATACATTTTTACTTAATATGATTTACCTTTTGATAATTAGTTTTACATTAATTAATTTTTTGTTATCATGATACAGATTTCTATACTTAATACAAATATGTTAGTTATGTATCCTTTAAGCATAACTAAATTTTTATAATATTTTTATAATATTGGTCGTTAAACGTTTTAAGACAATTTATTATTATGATATTTACTATGATTTTTATCTATCGCTATACTTAATATTTCTGTTTATCCCAAAATTTTTTATAGAGACTACATTTTTACAAGCTCCTTTGTCTGTCAGTATATCCCCTGTGCTACTACTGATTGGTATGTTCAATTGATTTTTTCTTTCCTTTTCATCTAATATATATGCATTAAGAAAATATCTGCTGTAAACCTTCTGTTACTTACCTGTTATTTACTTCTCATTCAGCATATTATTGCCTTTTCTTAAATACATGACATTATTGCCTTCTATTAAATTCATGACATTTATATATATTTTTGTTCTTCCATCTATAGACATCTGTTCTGTTATAGATCATACACAATTCACATACTGTATTATGGGTTTTAAAAAATTATTTTCATATTTATATTTAATAAAATTATTTTAATACATAATATTTTTGGAAACGGGTTTTATAATGTTGGTTTAATTATATATGATCGATTTACCATTTGTTCCCTAAATTAATTATATATAATCGATCTACCATTTGTTCCCTATGATGTTCATTTGATGGTATAGTAACAATATATGTATTGATTCAGTCGACATTTCAGATTCTTGATCAGTGAATTTGACTCATAATAAGAATGAAAAATTTAAAAAAAAAATTTTTTTTTAAATTATTTTTATTTATACATTATGTATGTTATATATGGTGTGTTTTTACATTTCTATATTTGTTGTAATGTATTTGATTCAATTTGTTTTTATTTAATTATATATATGTTTGGTTGTTATCTTTTAGACCCCTGATGAAGGTTTTTTTAAAAACCGAAACACGGACCGTGTTGGGTCCTCAATAAAGTTTTTTGGAGCATCTCACCCCTGATCCTGGCTTGATCTCTTGAAACTGTGTTTCCACTTGCAACTGTCTTATCAACATACTCTGAACGTGCGGACTGATGCTAGTGGATCTCCCACTTCACGCATGCACATCAGATTTATGTTTCTCTATCTCTAGCTTTTCAGTCTGCTTTCTTTGGCAGCAATTTCTGATACACAAGCAGTCTTCCCCCGGCTGCTTCCCCCATTACCACCTTCAGCTGGGTCACGTACTAGCCAGTTTCCAATTACTGGACACTGACCCCACCCTTTGTAGAGGTTCCAGACTTACCAGTCTGTGTTGGTTGCTGCTCTTTCCCCAACAATAATAAAGGGAGTATGAAGCGCCTTTCTAATCTCTACCAAGGCATTTTTTAGTGTTCTCGGCATTGTACAGAAAGATTTTTGACACTGCTTCCCACCTCCAATGATTTACGTCTCTTTGCCTATTAGTTTGGGGAACTTCCTGTCCTTGTACAAAGCTGTGGGTTTCTCTTAGGGTCCTCTCTCTCGGCAGCCAGATGCATGCTCCTCCTCTGGGGTCCACTAAATTTATGGGTCTGACAACTTTAAATTTGGCACCTTTAAACCTGGCCATCTTTAAAGCTGGGCACTGAACGGCACATTTATTTTTTAAAAAAACATGTTTTCTTAAACTTTCTCCCTTATTTCTAACGAGCACTCTAACTGAAGTATTCAAGGTCGCCCTTCTGGGACGGCTTCCAACCTTACATTGTTTACTGATGCAGCCCTGCTTGTTCTGTACAGGGACACTTGCTGAAGCAGAATAGACACGCTGATTTTAAAACTACTTTTTGCTGAGTTTTCTGTTCTACCCTATGCGAGTTGCACCTGCACAGAAAACGTTTAGAAAAACCCAGGTTTGTTTAAACTTCAGCCTACCATTCACTTTTTGAAGTATAAGCACTACCTTTTTCTGCATTAAAAATTTGTATTTTTATTAGACAGTGTCCCATCAGTGGATACTGTCCTTTCTCTTTGTATACGAGTCTGACAACCTACTGTCCCAGCCCTTTGTGAACATATAGAATTGATTGCCTAGGTGCCTCCATACGGGGTACTCTCCAAATTGTCCCCCAGATTAATTTTTTTTATTTCCAAATTCAGACTTAAATTACCCCTAATTTTTTTAGTGTTATCTGTCCTGAGTTTTGAAGTGATCAAATTGAGTTTAAGGATTCTTCGGTTAATCCAATTGAGTTTTTAGGTGGTCTAAAGGTTGACCCACCTGTGTGTAGTAAGGGCGCTATTGAGCGGCAACGTATTCAGTGTCTCGTAATGGCTCCTGCTAAAGAAAAGGTTATAGTTAGTGGACGCACTAATTCATAGCTCAGGTTTTGACCATGGGGTTTGCTCAGTCCCTTAACTACTCAGTATAGATATTGTGTTATTGTGATTTGTCCTGGTAAGCCAAAGTTGTATGAAGTTGAAGTTATATTGGTTCTGTGAATTACCGTGGACAGCCCACTCTTCTTACTCAGACACATTCACAGGTTGTCTGGGTGAACGTGGGGTATCTAATTAGCTTCCTTTGTAAGGCCTCCCGCGATCGCTGTGTGTGACGCACGCCTTGGAGGAGTATCCCTGAAAAGTGGAGAGTTTTGAAGACAGGTAAGTATATAATTCACTTTAATTTTTCATGCAGATTTAGCCATAGTGCCAGCCTTGTTGCATTTTCATTTAGAGATAGTTACTCTATTAAACCCCTTTCGCACTGTAATAAAGTTAAGCACATAATTACACAACACCATTTGTACCACCCTTTGTGCCATCTATTTTTGTGACCATAGCCACGCCCTTACAAACTGTTCTTATCCTTATTGGGGCACAGGAAGGTAATCCCACATCTCTGTACACTTCCCAAAACCCGGCACATCCTTCTGTGGATGCAGCCGCACCTACAGCTCCATCTCCATATGAGTCGGGGTTCTCCAAGCCCATTATTTCCCAGCCCATTATTTTTGACAAACCCACTTATATACTGTCATCTGTTCCCTCCAGTCTGCAATCCTTCCAGGGGCTGTAATCCTTCAACCTGTACCCCTGCAAGGTATCCTTACTACTGCTATCCCATCTATCTCTGGACAAGGCTCCCTGCTCCAGACTCACCCTTCAGTGCCAAAGTCTGTAACCCTTAATCAGCCCTCTAAATCAGTAAACCCTCCGTTACTCCCTATCCCTTCAGGCAACTCTTATCCAGGTCAGTCACAAATTGACACTATGACTACCCTTGACAAAATAGACCAGGCTCCCAATGTCTTGCAGCCACCAGAAGTTGCTAGCCCAGACCAGCGCTCACATACTATGTGCTGGCGTTGTCATCGCCTAGGTCATATTGCTGCCACCTGCCACAGAAATTCACAGTCCTTTCATAAGCATGCCCGGTGTAATAATCCCCCTGTCCAGCAATCGTTCCCCTTGTGGAACCCGAACCAACACCTTTCTCTGTAACTAGGTGTGGTGCACCCCTCAACAGAGCAGATTATAACTGTAATGTTGTACAGAACAATGCTTAAACTATTAGGCTGAAGAATAGAAGTTATCCCAAATCCAAATGAATTAAATGCAGCAATTGACTACTCAGCTTAAAAACAAAAAAAACAAAGCTGCAGTTTAATTCCAATGGAGACCTTTAATGTTTTTTGTTGCTCCTGGACTATTTTGTCTGTAGCAACATGCTTTTATCTAACGCTGTTACTTTATCTGATATTTGCGAAGGAATAAAATGGTCCCAGATCATCAGGCTTTTCAACTCCTGAATCCCCTGTAATAGATTTGTTTTTAGCTAAATTTTCAATTAACACAAGTCATTCTTTTAAAAAATGAAACAGAATGGTCTTGTGTCTGTATTTTCTGTATGCTTAGAGCTGCATCTCTCCTTTTCTCTGTGTAAACGCTCACACTGGGAAAGACTGTCAGTTTCATCTGTCTGTGCTTCGAAGTCATGCTGACCCAGCAAGGAGCACTCTTCTCCCCCTCCCCTTCTAAACTTTGTGTAACAGGATAAACTCATTATTTCTTACTTTTGGTTTCTCTTGTTTTTTAACACACTGCTTTCACGGTAATTATTTAGCTAAACTCTATTTTATTACCTGATTGACACAGAATTATAAGGCACTTCCCCCTAAAGCCACCGGAAGCCCCTATCCTGCTTTTTTAAACATTTGCTATGAACTCCCGCAAACTAGTGATTACAGTTAGAGTTACCTGTTCTGTTACTTTTTTCCTTGCCTTGTTATCCTCGGGGGTTTTTTTCCTTACTTAAAACTGCTCAGTTTAACATCTTATTACATTAAAGTGTTACCATTCACTACTTTCTGTCTAAATCTCTTTTGATTAACAGCTGTATTTTCTTCTGCTACTTCTCTATAATGCTTTCAAAAAGATTATCTCTCACTTTGTCTTGTTCAACATTTTTGTCTGTAGCACTGAACGGCTTCCTTTAAACTTCTAAAGATAAGCAATGCTGCTGACAAGATAAAACTCATTATTTCTCACTTTAAAATATATCTATGAGAAGTGTCATATCCTGTCACATTAAATTATTCACTTTGCAAAAGTGTCTGATTTATTGTGTAGACTGTCTGGTTTGCTGTTTTGTTTTTTTTAAACACAACGGTCTGGTTAATAAAATGCTCACCATGCACTGCTTTCTATCCAAATGTCTTTTTTATTTTCTGCTACCGGAGCACTTAAAGGAAATTCTTTCCCTTCCATTGCTCTCCGACGTCACTGTGTGTGTAAAGATTTATGACCTGTCTTTCTGTTAGCAAGCGCAGATTCGTCCTGCTAATTTTTATGCTTCCTAACTGTTTTCTGTTTCACAGCCCATTGATTCACAGGACAGAGGGAAGTTTAAAATGCAGTATTCTATTATGATTCAACTTTTTTTTTTACAGTTGACTTTTCCATCCACCCCTCCTTCCTCTAGCCCATCCGCCCCCCGTTCCACCCCCTCCTCTCCTCCTTCCACCCCTCCCCTATCCTCTCCCCCTCCTACCCCCCTCCCCCTCCTACCCTCCTCCTCCCTCCTCCCCTTCCCACACCCCCCTCCTAACACACCACTCCCCCGATGTCCCCTCCACCTTACCCCCCCTTCCTCTCCTCCTTCCACCCCTCCCCTATCCTCTCCCCTCCTCCTTCCCCTTCCCACAACCCCTCCTCCTGACACACCCACCCCCCCTACTGACCCATCCCACATTACCCCCCTTCATCAGCCTTTTCCTTACAGTTTTCAGTAACTACTTAAGCAATGGGAACTAGCAGGCTGCTTTCTCAATCCTGATGGTGTCTGGACACACCCTCACTCACTCGACTACCTACTTTACCTGAATGCAGCATCATTATCTTATTAAATTGCTGGGTTCAAAGCTTGCCATTCCACTTTATTTTATTTTTTATTTTTCTGCATTTGAGAACTGTTTTCTTTCTTATTTTAGCTACCAGAGGGAGATACCATAATACAGCTTTCCAGTTATGTTTTGAATTGTAAGGAGATTTATAAGAAAGCAACATGGATATTTGACAAAATCCCATTCATTTATGGGTATATTCTATTATGATTTCAACTTTTTTTTTACAGCTGACTTTTCCATCCACCCCTCCTTCCTCTAGCCCATCCGCCCCCCCGTTCCACCCTCCTCTCCTCCTTCAACCCCTCCCCTATCCTCTCCCCCTCCTACCCCCTTTCCCAACCCCCCTCCTCCTCCTCCTCCCTCCTCCCCTTCCCACACCCCCCTCCAAACACCCCCACTCCCCCTGACGTCCCCTTCCACCTTACCCCCTTCCTCTCCTCCTTCCACCCCTTCCCAACCCCTCCTCCTGACACACCCACCCCCCTACTGACCCATCCCACATTACCCCCCTTTATCAGCCTTTTCCTTACAGTTTTCAGTAACTTCTTAAGCAATGGGAACTAGCAGGCTGCTTTCTCAATCCTGATGGTGTCTGGATACACCCTCACTCACTCGACTACCTACTTTACCTGAATGCAGCATCATTATCTTATTAAGTTGCTGGGTTCAAAGCTAGCCATTCCACTTTATTTTATTTTTTTATTTTTCTGCATTTGAGAACTGTTTTCTTTCTTATTTTAGCTACCAGAGGGGGATACCATAATACAGCTTTCCAGTTATGTTTTGAATTGTAAGGAGATTTATAAGAAAGCAATATGGATGTTTGACAAAATCCCATTCATTTATGGGTATATTATGGGTGCACGGTTGCAGAAAGGGTAATTTGATATAGAAGGTTCCAGAAATGTTAAAATGTTTTTTAGCTGTTTATGTGTCAATTGGATGTCCCTTTTACGGGTGCATATTGTAGGAAACTTACATAACAGAGCATTTAGCGGGTTTTAACGCATGTCGCAGTGGTGCGAGGATGTCGAAGAAGGCGTAGAGTTATGTTGAAATGTTTTGAATTAGGAAAATGTATTTGGTATCCTCTTTCTACTACACTTTTTTTCATGGGCTACAATACTATATTTATTATTCCACATTACCCTTACAGACATTACTTCCATCAGTTCGGTCCTGCCTTCCATGCTTTATTTTTCCCTTATTTATTCTGAGTTGGCATCCTTTTGAAGCATGCTACAACACTAGTCTCCCATCAGTGCCACCTACAGCTATATTCTTGGAGGGATAATTATTAATACCTACTCCATTTACTGGATCAACTGTTACACTCTATTTATTTGTTCTTTTATACACATTCTGTTCCATGCTTTCTGTCTCCTTATTAGATGTACACGCCTATGTTTATGTTTTAATTCATGTTTCGTACATGCCTTTGCAGACACTATAATATGTGAAGCCTGCTACAAACCTTGACTCAGCCATACTTCATTCTGTATGCTTGGATATTTATGGTTCTACATTTTTCATAAATTAGTACTTATTCTCACTGCCTTGTTTGCAACACTGTTGTTTACGTTCTGTATTGCTCTGAAAGAAATGCTATGACATTTTAACTTTCTTTTATTTTTGTGCTGTTTGAAATTGTTCCCACACAAACCTACTAGGGGTCCATCCCTTTATCGCTGCTATTCTGACTGTTTTTCTTTCTCTATTGTTGAACACTAGTGACCACATATCCTCAACCTCTTTTGCTTGCCAAGGTCCAAACTTGAGACTGCATTCTACTCCAGTTCATCGAAGAAGTCTAAGGCATCCAGAGCGGACCACCTTCTCGCATGGGTAAGCCCAGCTACAAAGGGAAGGTGTTTCAATAGGACGCCTTGTCTCAAGCCGGTGAAGATCATAACAACCTAAGCGAGAATTTAGGGTCCAAATGGAATTCTTCACACCTGATACCGGATGACCCACGTGAACAATTGTCTGATACACCAATGTGGACTCACCAGTTCGGCCTGCTTCACACGCATAACTAGCTTTAATTTGGCTGTTATACCCTTCATCAATTGCCCCCTGCTAATTAATATTTGTACAGGTGATGATTTCTCAATCATCAAGAGGGGAGGTACTGATAGCCTTTCGCCTTGCCTCTGCCTCCAGTCATCCAAAAGCTCTCACAGTTGGAGACTTGGTGCACTGGAAGTACTACACCGGCCACCCCCACCTGTCCAATGATTGCCACTCCTCCTAAACCATTAGCCACCACTTCCTGACCTGATACCTATGTCAGAAAGACGTATTCCAAATTTAAGCAAAGAATAACAAACAGCTGTCCTGTTAAACTATTTTCCTTTTGAGAAGGTTTATTTGTAATGAGCTAAAAGATATTGCAAGTTAGCTAGAAGGAATAAGAGATGTGAAAGTTTTTTTTTAACAGGATTGTATAAGGATTATATAGTTTCAGAACAGTGGCCCCTACAGTTGCATTGTCATGACAGGATATTTTGTCATGTTTGATAATGCTTCTGTCTACATAATTAGATTTTTACATATACCCTGAACTATGCAAAGAATTAAATCTGAAGAACTCCCTTAAGTTAATGGCATGTTACTAATGAAGTGGACAATTATTAGATGGATTGTTTAAGTAACTAGAAACCACGAGAAGCCTTCAGTAGAAGTCTCCTAGATGTCTTTCATGTGAACCCCTGCCTGCCTGAATGAGCCTGCCCGAGTGAATCCCCTGCCCAAGTGAATCTTTCAACAGTATATTGTCCCGTCTTCCGCTGGGACTAACACTCACCTGCTCGACACCAGTGCCTCTGGGCCGTGGGATCCGGGCCCGCCATGGATGGCCAGCCTTCGCCGGCCATTGTTTTCAGTCTGGCGACAAGGGATCGCCGGTTGTTCTCACCTCGGTTCCGCCGATGGCCGGCTTCCCACTTCCGGGATGGAACCCCTGCAACATGGCGCCGGCGGAGGATAGCCGGCGTCTCTTCCGGTTGCGGGAGCAAGCAGGGGAAGCGATGACTAGCGTCACCTCGGATTGGTTGCCGGAGACGCAACCGCAGGAAGCACCAGCTGGGGCCCCGCGCTAATGAGGAGGACTACTTAAGGAGCATCACTTCCCCTAGCCAGTGCTTCGGCTTCTCGTTCCTGAGAGCTCCGCATCGTTGGATGGATCTCTGTACCTTGCTATCGGATATTGCCTGCCTTGACCATTGCCTGCTACCAACTCTTCTTGACCGCGGCCTGCCTTGACCATTGCCTGTTACCGACTCTTCCTGACTGCTGCCTGCCTCGACCATTGCCTGCTACTGACTCTTCTTGACCACTGCCTGCTTTGACCCGTGCCTGCTACTGTATCGTCTAGACCGCTGCCTGCCTCTACCTCTGCCGCCGTGGCCCTCCACGCCGGCGTGCCAGTTCCCCGGGACCTCGGCCCAGCTGTCCTCCGGGGATCCAGAGCCGTGCTGTCCGCGGGGCCTGTCCGCCCCCTGTTCCAGAAGCCCTGTAGGCTGCCCGCACCTGGAGGCTCAACTTCCAGGGAACGGCGGCCTTCCCAGGCGAAGAGTGGGGGTGGGTCGGCTGTCCTCTGGAGAAGGAGGGGTTCACTCCGCCGTCTCCAGCCAGATCCAAGGGCTCACACCAGCAAGCTGCTCGTCCTTTGGCGGAGCAAGACAGTAAGCCGAAGCCATGAGCTCGCCGACTCCACCTGACTTGAGGGACCTGACGAGGATCCTGCAGCAGCAGCAGGAGCAACTGAATGCCCTCTCCGGGGCCTTCCAGAATGTGTGTTCACAGATCAACTCCAGGCAAGCCCAGGCGCAGGCTCCACCAGTGGGTCCCGTGCAAGTGGCACATTTTCGGGTCCCTGCTTTCCTGAGCCTGGCCGGTTCAACGGGGACCCCCGAAAACTGCCGGGGATTCCTGAACCAATGCAATCTCTATTTCAAGATGCAATCGGAGGCCTTCGCCTTGGACCGAACGAAGGTCTCCTATGTGATCTCCCTACTCACGGGGTCGGCCTTGGCCTGGGCCTCACCCCTCTGTGAACAGCGGGACCCTATGCTTACGGACTTTGAGGAATTCCAGCGCCGATTCCGGCTTGTCTTTGATGTTCCTGGAAGACCGCCCTCCGCATCCTCGGAACTCCTGCGGATTCAGCAAAGGGCCCGGGACCGTGGGCAAGTACGCCGTGCGGTTCCGCACCCTAGCCTCAGAGCTGCGGTGGAACTCTGAGGCCCTGTCTGCGATCTTCTGGCAGGGATTGCAGGGCCGCATCAAAGACGAACTGGCAGGCCGGGACCTTCCCCCCACCTTGGATGCCTTGATCACGCTCTGTACCCGGATTGACACACGCTTCCGGGAGAGGGCCCGGGAACGGGCCGAACAGCACAGGACGGCGGGACCTGGGCCGCGACCACGGAGGGTTCCTTCACCTCGGGACACTTCCGCTGGGCAGGGCAGTGTCCCGGAGGAGCCCATGATCGTGGGTCGGCAGCGATTGGCTGCCTCTGAGCGTAACCGGCGACACCGGAATAACCTGTGCTTCTACTGTGGGGAAGCGGGACACTTGATTCAGGCGTGTCCTACTTGACCGGCGGGAAACTCCGAACCCAAGGCCCCGTGAGGGGGCTGGTCTTGGGTCACTCGGGGCCCCCTTCCGACGATTTGTTCACCATACCTGTGACCCTCCAGTGGCAAGGCCATTCAATCCAGACCCAGGCCCTGTTGGACTCAGGGGCTGGGGGAAACTTTATTAGTTTAGAACTGTTTGAACAATGGCAACTACCGGCGCAGAAGTGCCACCCGGCTGTGCAGGTGACGTCTATTCAAGGAACAGTATTACCCAATCCCATCTCTCGACTCACTCCGCCGGTTGAGCTAAGAGTGGCCCAGCAACACCGGGAGAAGATCCAATTCCTGATAATGCCTGTCTATTCATCCCCTGGTCTTGGGCCTGCCATGGCTACGCCGCCATTCACCCTTAATTGATTGGACTTCGGGGCATATACGGGACTGGGGAGAGTACTGCTCGGAGCATTGTCTGACCCCGGTAGAGAACTCCTGCCCCAATGCTAGTAACCACCTCGGGAAGACTGCAGGCCTGCAAGGCTGCCCTACCTAAGGAATACCGGGCCTACGCCGATGTCTTTAACCCGGTGGAGGCGGACAGGTTGCCCCCGCATCGGCATTTTGACTGTGCTATTAATCTACTGCCAGATCGGATGCCACCTCCCAGGAGGTTGTATACCCTCTCCCGGGGTGAATCAGCGGCCATGCGGGCCTATGTACAGGAAAACCTGGAGAAGGGATTCATCCGAGCATTGTCCTCCCCGGCGGGAGCAGGCTTCTTCTTTGTCAGCAAGAAGGACGGAACCCTCAGGCCTTGTATTGATTACCGGGCCCTGAACGCCATTACGATTAAGGACCGGTACCCGCTGCCCTTAATTCCAGAGCTATTTGACAGACTCCAGGGAGCCCGGGTATTTACGAAGCTGGACTTGAGAGGAGCCTATAATCTTATACGGATTCGACAGGGCGATGAGTGGAAAACCGCGTTCAATACTCACGAGGGGCATTTCGAGTACTTGGTCATGCCCTTCGGATTATGCAATGCCCCGGCGGTTTTCCAAAAGTTTATCAACCACGTGTTTCAGGATCTCCTCTACTCATTTGTCATTGTCTACCTAGACGACATCCTGGTATTTTCCCGATCTCCACAGGAACATGTGGACCATGTAACCGAGGTCCTCAGGCGCCTGAGGCAACACCGACTATATGCCAAATTAAGCAAGTGCGTATTCCACCAGTTAGTGGTGCCCTTCTTGGGCTATGTCATTTCCGGGAATGGGTTCCAAATGGACCCGGACAAAGTGAGAGCAATTCGGGACTGGCCGCAGCCACAGAACTTAAAAGCCCTACAAAGATTTTTGGGCTTTGCAAACTATTACCGCCAGTTCATTGAGCACTACTCCCTGGTCACGGCTCCCTTGACAGCTCTCACCCGGAAGGGAGCGGATGTGCAGCACTGGCCAGACCCGGCGCTGGAGGCGTTTGTTGCCCTGAAGAAAGCTTTCTTGTTGGCGCCCATCCTCCGAAGTCCGGACCCTAGTAAACCTTTCGTGGTAGAAGTGGATGCCTCGGCCGTGGGGGCCGGGGCCATTCTCTCTCAGGTCACCTCCTCAGGGAAACGACTACTGTGCTTTTTCTTCTCACTGAAGTTCTCCCCCGCTGAAAGGAACTGCACTGTGGGGGATCGGGAGCTCCTGGCCCTCAAGCTGGCCTTGCAAGAATGGAGATACCTGTTGGAGGGTGCCGAACACGTTTTCACAGTAGTATCCGATCACAAGAACCTGCTGTATCTCCAAGGAGCCAAAAGGCTCAATCCACGACAGGCTCGGTGGTCCTTATTTTTTGCCAGATTCCAGTTTTGTCTGATATTCCGGCCCGCAGAGAAGAACATTCTTGCCGATGCCCTCTTCCCGGGCATTTGAGGCCCCTGAGGACTCGCAGCCTATGTTGAACCCGGAGTGTTTGTCAGCAATGCCTACGGCCCTGGTACCTACCAGAACGCTGGTACCTCGCCAAGACCGGAGAAGAGCGATGCACTGGGCTCACTCGTCAGCATTCGCGGGGCACTTTGGGTTCCATAAAACGCTGCACTTACTCACACGACAGTACCACTGACCACGGATGGCACAGGATGTGCTTCATTTTGTGACTTCCTGCCCCGTTTGCGCCCAGACCAAGTCCACGGTAGGGCGGCCGTGGGGGGAACTCCAGCCCATGCCGGTGCCACAAGGCCCCTGGGAGGAACTCTCCATGGACTTCATCACCGACTTACCTCGCTCCCAGGGGCATACGGTTATCTGGGTGGTCGTGGACCGGTTTTCCAGGATGGCACACTTTATTCCCCTAAAGGGACTTACCTCGGCAGTCACACTGGCCACTTGCTTCATCCAGCACATCTTCCGCCTGCATGGGCTTCCTGTACGGATCATCAGTGACCGGGGAACCCAATTCACCTCCTGGTTCTGGAAGGCGTTATGTGCCGCCTTAGGAGTCCAGGCCCACTTCTCGTCCGCCTACCATCCTCAGATAAACGGGATGGTGGAACGTATTAACCAGACCCTAAAGGGGTTCCTCCGAGCCTTCGTGAACAACCGCCAGGACAACTGGGTGTCACTTCTTCCATGGGCAGAGTTCGCCTACAACAATAGCCTACACTCGGCCTCCCAGCAGTCTCCGTTCTCTGTGGTGTTTGGCCGGCACCCTCGGCTTCCTCCAGCTATCTCCTCGGAACCAGATATTCCTCAAGTACAGCGGGTCCTGAATAGTATGCAGGACACCTGGAAGACGGTCCGCGAGCAGCTGCGGAGGGCAGCCGCCAAGTACAAACTCTACGCGGATCGCCGACGACGCCCTGCGCCGGTGTTCCAACCTGGGCAAAAAGTCTGGCTAAGTACCAAGCACCTACGGCTCCAGCTGCCGTCTCGACAGCTAGCACCACGCTTCATCGGACCCTTTTCCATTCAGGAACGGATTGGAACTGTCACCTACCGGCTTCGGTTGCCCCGGTCTCTGCGAGTACATAATGCATTCCACGTATCCCTCCTGAAACCGTTTCAGAGATCCCGCTGGCATCCACAAGGGGAGGCGTCGGTGATCCCGGAGTCCGAACCAGATCCAGAGTTCGAGGTTCAGGAGATTGTAGACTCCAAGTGGAAAAGAGGAAGGTTGTATTACCTCATCTCTTGGAAACACTTTGGCCCAGAGGACAACTCATGGGAGCCGGACTCCAATGTACACGCTCCGGACCTAGTACAGGAATTTCATCTACGCTATCCACAGAAGCCCGGACCCCGGGAGGGAAGGGGGTCTTCCGGGGGGGATACTGTCCCGTTTTCTGCCGGGACTAACACTCACCTGCTCGCCACCAGTGCCACTGGGCCATGGGATCCGGGCCCGCCATGGATGGCCAGCCTTCGCCGCAGGTCCTCCGGTGGCCGGCTATCGCCGGCCAGTGGGGAGAGGCAGCCATTGTCTTCAGTCTGGCGACAAGGGATCACCGGTTGTTCTCACCTCGGTTCCCACTTCCGGGATGGAACCCCTGCAACATGGCGCCGGCGGAGGATAGCCGGCGTCTCTTCCGGTTGTGGGAGCAAGCAGGGGAAGCGATGACTAGCGTCACCTCGGATTGGTTGCCGGAGACGCAACCGCAGGAAGCACCAGCTGGGGCCCCGCGCTAATGAGGGCTACTTAAGGAGCATCACTTCCCCTAGCCAGCGCTTCGGCTTCTCGTTCCTGAGAGCTCCGCATCGTTGGATGGATCTCTGTACCTTGCTATCGGATATTGCCTGCCTTGACCATTGCCTGCTACCGACTCTTCTTGGCCGCTGCCTGCCTTGACCATTGCCTGCTACCGACTCTTCTTGACCGCTGCCTGCCTTGACCATTGCCTGCTACCGACTCTTCCTGACCGCTGCCTGCCTCGACCATTGCCTGCTACTGACTCTTCTTGACCACTGCCTGCCTTGACCCGTGCCTGCTACTGTATCGTCTAGACCGCTGCCTGCCTCTACCTCTGCCGCCGTGGCCCTCCACGCCGGCGTGCCAGTTCCCCGGGACCTCGGCCCAGCTGTCCTCCGGGGATCCAGATCTGCGCTGTCCGCGGGGCCTGTCTGCCCCCTGTTCCAGAAGCCCTGTAGGCTGCCCGCACCTGGAGGCTCAACTTCCAGGGAACGGCGGCCTTCCCAGGCGAAGAGTGGGGGTGGGTCGGCTGTCCTCTGGAGAAGGAGGGGTTCACTCCGCCGTCTCCAGCCGGATCCAAGGGCTCACACCAGCAAGCTGCTCGTCATTTGGCGGAGCAAGACATATATAGACTGCTGTTTCACAATACCAGCACCACCTACACTGACCTATGAAAGCCTCTGCTGCCAAAATTGTCTACTCATCAGATCAATGAAATTTTAAGTGACTTTGAATTACCTGATTTCTAACTGCTTACATTTTATTGTAAATAAATTTTTATTGATGATGCTATCAGTCATTGAGTGTATAATACAGTACAGTATCCAGAAACATAGGAATCTGGAATCAAACTTCAAACATCAAACTATCACATCATCATTTTTAATACAATCTTACAAACTATACCTAACCTCCTCCCGCCCTCCTACCCCCCTCTTCCTTCCCCTTCCTCCCCCTCCCCAACCCAAATACATTCCTCTCTTCTCCTTATTTATCTATGATACCTAAACATCTGTGTATTCACTCTACTTACATAATGCAAACTCTTATTTATGTTATTGTATACATCAAAAATTTAGTATAGGTCCTTTTACCGCCGGAGGCAATGTCAACCAAAATGGAGTCCATATCTTACAAAAATCTGATTCTTTAAAGGTTCCTTTGTGATCCACCAGCCGTCTCTCAAACCTCATGAGACAAACCATTTGGCATCTCCATTGATAAACTGTGGGTGTTTTATTTGTAATCCACTCTGTTAGTATTACTTTCTTCGCTACAGTTGTTGCCCGATTTCTAAATCCTCTATAACCAGCTGGGATCGGGGACGCCAATCCCGGAATGCCAAACAGCAATCGTGGCTCACAACACCATGTTGCCCTCCACATAAGGGATATATGTTGTAGGAGGCTCCTCCAGAACTTTGCTGTTTTTGCACAGTGACAAAACATATGGCCTAGCTGAACCCCCATCTCACCACATTTCAAGCAGGCCCCATCAGATGAGGCTCCCATATGGAAGGCCCTTCTTAGTGGAATATGTGCACGCATAGCAAACTTAAATTGCAATTCCCAATGTGACATCATCCTGCAAGAGCCCCGCAAAGACAAGACATACGTTTTAAGAATTTGATAGGAGATCTCTGTTCCTAAGTCTGCGGTCCAGGCTTGTGCCAGGCCCATGTAATCAGGTTCTGGTATTGTGTCTCTAATGTGCCTATGGTGCATCCGGAGTGGGACTTTATTTTGTGCTTGTAAGGAGAACGCATCAGACAATTCCTCCTGCACGTCCTCCGTCAGGTCTTGCCACTCCAGAGCAGAAACATAATGCTTTAATTGTATATACTGAAAGTATTCTGATTGTCGACAAGAATATTTAGACTTCAGCTCTTCAAATGGTTGAATTTGCCCCTCCTCGGTCAGCACATGTGCTATGTAAATTAACCCTTTGCTTTTCCAACGGTGGAATACACCATATATCTTTCCCGGCGGGAAGTCTGGATTGTCACAAATTGTCAAATATGGAGTGGTCCGAGATGAGAATTGGTGAAGGCGACAAATCCATCTCCAAACTGCTTTCGCCGTTGGCATTATATGAGAGTCCTGCAGTATCGGCGGGATCCGGCCTCCGCCTGTATGTAGCAAGCTACTGAAGTGGATCCCAGCAGTGAGCTGTGTCTCCAATTCAGTGGCTGAAAACTCCGCTGTATTACGAAACCAATCTGAGACGTGTCTCATACCACATGCTACAGTAAGATGTCTCACGCTCAAAAGTCCCAGGCCTCCATGTTCCACCGACTTCTGGAGTGTTGCAATCAGTATCCGAGCCTTCCGCCCTTTCCACAGAAATTTGTTCAGTTGCTTATTCAATTTCTGTTCATCTTCCAAGCGTAAAAACAGTGGCAGAGTTTGGAAAATAATATAGCCACTTGGGCACAATAACCATGTTATATAAGGCTATTCTCCCTGTTATTGATAATGGATAATCATGCCACAATCTCAACTGCGTACAAGTCTGGGTAAGTAATGGTTGCACATTGTTAATGTATAAGGTAGTCAAGTCCTGCGGTATATAAGTGCCCAAGTATTTGATTTTTTCTTTCTCCCATGTCAAATTCCTCTCACTCAAACTCATATATCCTGTCTGTGGGTATATCATCAATCCCTTGGACTTCTGTAAATTAAGCGAGAAGCCTGATAAGTTCCCATATTCCGTAATTATAGTCAACATAGCCTCCAATGCCTCCCACGGACTGGATGTGATCACGGCCAAGTCATCAGTAAACGCTAACACTTTAACTTGTCCCTCTCCCACCATCACTCCCGGTAACTCCTGCGCGGACTTCAAAGCCCTCAACAGCGGTTCCAATGCTAGCACAAAAAGTAAAGGTGAGAGAGGACACCCCTGTCTAGTACCCCTCTCTATCCTAAATGGTGTAGCTTTAACTCCATTAACTAAAATAGCAGCCTCTGGGTCTTTATACAGTGCCAGTATGGCTTGATAGAACCAGCCCTGGATTCCCATCTAAACTATACAGGCAAGTCGGCACCCCCCGCTGCTGACTCGATGCCATTGCCAACAATAGTCGGCATACATTTCCAACTGCCTGCCTAGTTCTGACAAAGCCTACCTGCTCCTGTCCTATTACCCTAGGTAATATCATGGCCAGCCTATTGGCGAGAATTTTGGATAAGATTTTAATATCCACATTTATAAGTGAGATTGGTCTATAGGAGGCAGCCTGATCTTCTGGGCGCCCTGGTTTGGGAAGGAGCGAAATCAATGCTGTATTAGAATATTGGGGAAATTTACCTTCTGTTATGACCTGAGTATAGTAATGACAAAGAGGTCCCACGGAAGAGGTTGGTAATAATTTATAAAACTCTCCTGTATATCCATCGGGCCCTGGCGCGGAACCCAAGGGCAGGGATTTAATCACCTCCTGGATCTCTTTCCCCTGTAATGGACCTTCCAGCATGCTTAATTCTATTTCTGTTAGTTTGGGTACCCCCACGCGCTCCAAAAAACTGTTAAGCACTTGACGGTCTGGTTTTTGGGATGCCTGATATAGAGCCTTAAAGTGCCTTGTGAATATTCGTGCAATTTCTTCACTATTGTTGCACTGCACTCCTTTCTCATCTCTCAAAGTCGTTATTGGTTTTCGATTTCCCCAAGCCCTAACTAATCTCATTAACATTGATCCCGACCTATTTCCAAATCTTTGCAGTTTAAATTTTTGGTATGCCAGGGATCTACACATGCGTTCGTGTAACAATGAATTAAGTGTAACTTGCATTGCCTGCAATTGTTCTTTTGTTGTGGCATTGGGGCTGCGTATATAACGGGCTTTCGCCTTCTGCAGCTTAGCTTCCAGCCTCAAAATTACTATAGAATGTTTTTTATTTCTTGCATGGGTGTAAGCTATCACCTCCCCTCGCAATACAGCTTTCGCAACCGACCAGAACAGTGTTGGCTGAGTCATATGGCTTCTATTATTCTGCTTGTAATCTTCCCATTTCTGTTGGAGAAAATCCCGAAATTCCCTATTATGGTAAAGATATGTCGAGAATCTCCATCCCCCAGATGCCTGATGGAACCACGTGGTCTCCACATCTATCCATACCATAGAATGGTTGGACAACCCCCCCGGGCCTATTTCTGCTCTGGCCACCCAAGAAAATGCTGTTCGACTTATCAGTATGTAGTCCAATCTAGAAAGCGTGCCATGCGCCCGAGAAACATGAGTATAATCACGCTCTCCAGGGTACAGTGCCCTCCATGTATCCACTAGGTCTAGAGAGCGCATGAAGGACCTCATGGCCCGTGATTTAGGGCCTCCCCGAGATGTCACATTAGGATCAGAGCAATCTACATGATAATCTGAGACCAGATTAAAATCGCCCATGACTATAAGCTGTGAGGCTTTGTATGGCATGCATATTTCCATTAACTTCGCATTAAATTTTGCATCATAAACATTGGGTCCATACAATCCCAGCACCAGGAACTCTCTATTTTGTATCCACAGCTTAACCACTACGTAATCACCCTGTGGCCCAACCTGCACTACTTCGGATTTGGCTGCTAACCCCTTACGTATTAGTAGGGCCACTCCGCCTTTCCGCCCTCCTGCAGAAGTGTAGTGGACCTCCCCACCCATCTAGTTCTCAATTTCCTATGCTCTTCTGGTGAGAGTCTAGTTTCTTGTAAACACCCAACATCTACTTTGTGTCTCTTTAGGGCCTCCAGAATTTTTGCTCTTTTAATTGGAGTTGCTATCCCACCTACATTCCACGTAGCAAACCTTAAAGTTTTAATCCTCCTCTCATTAAAGCTTTATCATCTTTAGCTACTTTTAAGTACATCTCCTGGGTGCCCAGCCTCACCCAAAAGATCCAAAAGGTCAAGGTTCTCCAGTTTAATCCCCAACTGACAGCACTCCGAGCACATCCAGCCCGCTTCTTACTCTGATCACTTTTGCATTGTGAATTACACAAACATTTATCACATTCTTCCCTTCTTTCCAACATTACCACTATCTTCCCATTCTCCCCTCTCCTATCCCCCCTCCCCCCCTCCCTAACCCCGCCTATTGCAACCCCAAACAACTTAACTCCCATCCTTAATCACCCAATGAAGATCAGATGAGATTGGGAACCCCCCCCCCCCCAAACACACACACATTATCGTATCAATCCTACCACCCAATGTTCCTTTCACCTTAAATTACACAGGCATCTCTACGTATAAATTATAACACACAACCACTTTAGCTTGTCATAACCATACACTTGAACTTATATCTTACTGAATGTTCTTTGCTTCTTAGGAAGCCTTCTCTTGCCTCTCATGCCGGATCCAATCCAGCAATAAATTTTGTGGCCTCTTGTGGTGTTTTAAAGAGATGCCATTTTCCCTGGTGTTGGAGTTTTAATGTTGCTGGGTAGATCAAGGCAAATTTCTTTTGGCTTTCCGCCAGAGTTTTACATACCGACTGGAATGCCCGTCGCTTCTCCTGTAAACTTAGTGAAAAATCCTGGAATATCTTGATGGAGCTGCCGTTATAAAACAGCTTGTTACGCTTCAGCCGGGCCCCTCTCAGGATCTCCACCTTGTGCACAAAATTGTGCACCTTTACAATCACCACTCTTGGCCTTTGATTTTGTTCTGGTTTCCGCCCTAGTCTGTGGGCCCTTTCCAGGCATAGGGGTTCTGTATTATCTGAGAGCGCCATTTCCTCAGACAGCCATTTTTCCAGCACTGATTGTAACATGTGCTCAGGAATCGTTTCTGTAATGCCTACTAAACGTAAATTATCACGTCACGAACGATTCTCCAGCTCTGTTGGGTTTGCAGGTGCACTAACTTTTTTAGCTCTTCCAGCTGTTTGACTTGCCCAACCTCGCCGTCTTCTATGGCCGACACTGTGCTCTAACTCACCCTTTCGACAGGTAGTG
Organism: Microcaecilia unicolor; assembly: GCF_901765095.1. NCBI lineage: Eukaryota > Metazoa > Chordata > Amphibia > Gymnophiona > Siphonopidae > Microcaecilia > Microcaecilia unicolor. Next base: position 225,853,636 of record NC_044036.1, read on the forward strand.
TCTTCCAAACGCGTTTCCATCGAGGTGAGTTGATTAGAAAGCTGCTGTAACTGAGGCTCTAGTGCCGATTTCACCGCTTCAGTTAATTGTATAAGTTGTTGTTCTGTGAAAGTCACATCTTTCGAGCTTGGCGCGGGGCTCAGCACCATTTTGGGATCCATCCCCCGCGGCTTCTCCATGTCTTTTTTGACGCTTTTCGCTGGCATCCCCGCTTCAATTTTTATAACAAAAGGGTCCATATAAGCCAACTTGCCGTTTTATGTGTTTTTTCGCGGTTCACTCCCGCCCAGCAAGCAGTGTGTTGTGTTCGAGGAGAGGTAGGGTCCGAGAGAGGAGCTACTGCACATCTGCTCCACTCAGCTCATCACGTGATCTTTAACTGCTTACATTTTAAAACTACACATTGTGGACTCTTTTCCAAAAAAATTTATTCTTTTTACTGATTTATCCCTTTACATCATGAGCTGTTTTATGCACTGCTGTTATACAAATGTTCACCATGCTAGGGAAAACTTCTATATTTTTCAAATTGCTATATAACACCCTGTCTCCAAAGTTTAGTATAACAGTTAATTGCAACTGCTTTAAGTAAGAAAGAACCTACAGGCCCCTATGTCCTGTATGAACACCCTGTGGCTGATACCAAGCTTATTGCTGCAACAAAGGAAAAAGATTATGTTCCTAACTCAATAGTACCTCCATATATGATCTAGATCTATTACACCCAGCAGTAAAATAATGGCAAAACTATTATTTTGCCCATAATTATAAGACTACTGCAAGTTAAGCAGCAGGCCCTTCGTATATAATATAGGCCTATGACACCTATAGCTTAGCCTTTGCAATACTTTTATTTATAACCATTTAAATTTTTACAAGCGATAAAACAACTTGCTGGAAATACAGAGAAAGTAATATGTAGGAATTATTTCAGTCAGGTAATTCTATTCTCTTCCTTAGACCACTAAATAGGGAGAGTGAAACAAGATAAGGAGATCAATTAAACTGTAAGAAAAAAAAAAACCCGTGGTATTAACCTGATTATCCCCAGATATTACTTGTCCAATTCATTATTCCACATTGATCATCTGGTTGGCTTCTTCAAGGCCAATATGGTGTATAGTTAAATCATTTCATTGTAAACATACTTATTGTCCAATATTAGTTAGAAATAATACATCTGATTACATTCTTTCTCTTTTAAAAACCAGAAGTTATTTAACAGTACTTATACTTAAATCTCTAATTCAAATCCCACTGATTAAAGTAATCCCAGTCTTCACTCCTTTTAAAGTAATAATTTGAGGAAATATTTCTGAGGAAAACTTTAGGAGTCATACCCGGAACTCTGGGAAAAACAATAATCTCGATATTAATCATCTATAATAATATTCATTTTATTTTTCAAAATTTCTGGTCTATTATCATTTTCAAAATCATAACCACTTCTTGCTCATGTAGAATCATTTGTTATATCAATTTTTTTCTCTCAAAGGGTTCAGTTGAATTCTCCGAGGACAAGCAGGCTGCTTGTTCTCACTGATGGGTGACGTCCACGGCAGCCCCTCCAATCGGAAACTTCACTAGCAAAGTCCTTTGCTAGTCCTCGCGCGCCCGCGCGCACCGCGCATGCGCGGCCATCTTCCCGCCCGAAACCGGCTCGAGCCGGCCAGTCTTCTTTTGTCCGCACTCGGTACGGTCGTGTTTCGCCGTGTCGGGCCCCGGAAAGTTGACCTCGCGCGTCCAAATTGTTTTTTGAGCGTGTTTTTTCTTCGGAAAAGCTTTTTCTAAAGTCGGGAAGTGCTCCGGAAACCCTCCACCGGGTTTCGTGTCAATCCTCCCCGTACTTCCAGCTTTTTGCCCCGGTAAGTTTTCTTTCGTCGTCGGGGTAGGCCTCTTTTTGGCCTCGGTCGAGATTTTTCTCCCTCTAAATTTTGGTGCTTCAATTTTCGCCATTTCGGCTTTTGATTTCGCCGGCGTGATTTTTCCGCCCATGACATCGAAGCCTTCCAGCGGCTTCAAGAAGTGCACCCAGTGCGCCCGGGTTATCTCGCTCACTGATCGACACTCGTCGTGTCTTCAGTGTCTGGGGGCCGAGCACCGCCCTCAGAACTGCAGTCTGTGTTCCCTGCTTCAAAGGCGGACTCAGGTAGCGAGACTAGCCCAGTGGAACGTGTTGTTCTCGGGCTCTTCGTCGGCATCGGCACCGGGATCTTCGAGTGCATCGACGTCGTCAGCGTCCAGACCATCTTCCTCGGCCGCCCTTGCATCGAGCGCATCGAGGCATCGGGCCTCTGCATCGGCGCCGAGACATCGGATAGCTGCATCGACGTCGGTGGTACCAGGACCTCGTCTGCTGATGTCGTCGGACGGTGGTGCATCGGGTGGAGTGCAGGTGAGGGCTGTCCATTCCCCTGCTGGTGGCGGTGAGCCCTCGGGTGGGTCTCCTCCTACCCTGAGGGCTCCTGCGGTACAGCCCCCCCGAGATCGACCCTCTTCGGTCTCGGCCCCGAGGAAGCGACGGGTGGATTCGACGTCCTCCTCGTCGGTGCCGGGGAGCTCCGGTGACATGCTTCGGAAGAAGTCGAAGAAGCATCGACACCGGTCCCCTCCCCGCGTCGGCACCGAGAGCTCTGGGTCGCCGAGGGAGTCGGCACCCAGCAGGCATCGGCACCGAGAGGACCGCTCACCCTCTGTTCAGGAGGTGTCGATGCGCTCCGCTCTGGACAGCCCGGAACAGCCTCCACGCCCGGAACAGGTACTGACATCGACGCCTGCATCGACCTCCATGCCTTTCTCTGCAGCCGCTCTGAACGAGAGCCTCCGGGCCGTTCTCCCAGAGATTCTGGGGGAGCTGTTGCGCCCTACCCCTCCGGTACCGGCGGTGCTTGCGCCTCCGGTACCGTCGAGCGTGGCGCCGGCTGGCCCATCGCCCGGGGTGAGGTCCCCGACGTCGGTACCGCGTGCGGTGCCGACTTCGGCCACCTCCCAGGAGGGCTCCCCGACTACGTCGGCGGAGGGAGCTTCGCCGATGCGGGCGAGGGAGTCTACCTCTCGACGCCCCCATCGTGGACGTGGCTCCACGGAGTCGAGCCGGGCCCGGTTGCAGACGCAGGTCCGTGAACTTGTGTCTGACACCGAGGGTGAGGCCTCGTGGGAAGAAGAAGAAGATCCCAGATATTTCTCTGACGAGGAGTCTGAGGGTCTTCCTTCTGATCCCACTCCCTCTCCTGAAAGACAGCTTTCTCCTCCTGAGAGTCTGTCTTTTGCTTCCTTTGTCCGGGAGATGTCTACGGCCATCCCCTTCCCGGTGGTTGTGGAGGACGAGCCCAGGGCTGAAATGTTTGAGCTCCTGGACTATCCTTCTCCACCTAAGGAAGCGTCCACTGTTCCCTTGCATCATGTCCTAAAAAAGACATTGCTTGCGAACTGGACGAAACCTCTAACTAATCCCCACATCCCCAAGAAGATCGAGTCCCAGTACCGGATCCATGGGGACCCAGAGCTGATGCGCACCCAGTTGCCTCACGACTCTGGAGTTGTGGATCTGGCCCTAAAGAAGGCTAAGAGTTCTAGAGAGCATGCTTCGGCGCCCCCGGGCAAAGACTCTAGAACCTTAGACTCCTTTGGAGGAAGGCCTACCATTCCTCTATGCTCGTGTCCAAGATCCAGTCTTACCAGCTCTACACGAGCATCCACATGCGGAACAATGTGCGGCAGTTGGCGGGCTTGGTTGATGCTCTTCCCCCTGAGCAAGCCAAGCCTTTTCAGGAGGTGGTCAGGCAGCTGAAGGCGTGCAGAAAATTCCTGGCCAGAGGAGTTTATGACACTTTTGATGTTGCGTCCAGGGCCGCTGCTCAAGGTGTGGTGATGCGCAGGCTCTCATGGCTGCGTGCCGCCGACCTGGAGAATAGAATCCAGCAGCGGATTGTGGACTCGCCTTGCCATGCGGATAACATTTTTGGCGAAAAAGTCGAACAGGTGGTAGAGTCTCTCCACCAGCGGGACACCGCATTCGACAAATTCGCCCGCCGGCAGCCTTCAGCTTCTACCTCTACAGGTAGACGATTTTTCGGGGGAAGGAAGACTGTTCCCTATACTTCTGGCAAGCGTAGGTACAATCCTCCTTCCCGACAGCCTGCGGCCCAGGCTAAGCCCCAGCGTGCTCGCTCTCGTCAGCAGCGTGCGCCTCAGCAAGGCCCCGCGGCTCCCCAGCAAAAGCAAGGGGCGAGCTTTTGACTGGCTCCAGCAGAGCATAGCCGACATCCAAGTGTCAGTGCCGGGCGACCTGCCAGTCGGGGGGAGGTTGAAAGCTTTTCACCAAAGGTGGCCTCTCATAACCTCCGATCTGTGGGTTCTCCAAATAGTCCGGCAAGGATACACCCTCAATTTGGCCTCAAAACCTCCAAATTGTCCACCGGGAGCTCAGTCTTACAGCTTCCAGCACAAGCAGGTACTTGCAGAGGAACTCTCCGCCCTTCTCAGCGCCAATGCGGTCGAGCCCGTGCCATCCGGGCAAGAAGGGCTGGGATTCTATTCCAGGTACTTCCTTGTGGAAAAGAAAACAGGGGGATGCGTCCCATCCTAGACCTAAGGGCCCTGAACAAGTATCTCGTAAAGGAAAAGTTCAGGATTCTTTCCCTGGGCACCCTTCTCCCCATGATTCAGGCAAAACGATTGGCTATGCTCTCTGGACTTGAAGGATGCCTATACACACATCCCGATACTGCCAACTCACAGACAGTATCTGCGATTTCAGCTGGGCACACGCCACTTCCAGTACTGTGTGCTACCCTTTGGGCTCGCCTCTGCACCCAGGGTGTTCACAAAGTGCCTAGCTGTGGTAGCAGCGGCGCTTCGCAGGCTGGGGGTGCACGTGTTCCCATATCTCGACGATTGGCTGGTGAAGAACACATCCGAGGCAGGAGCCCTGCAGTCCATGCAGATGACTATTCGCCTCCTGGAGCTACTGGGGTTTGTGATAAATTACCCAAAGTCCCATCTTCTCCCAGTGCAGAAACTCGAATTCATCGGAGCCCTGCTGGATTCTCGGACGGCTCGCGCCTATCTCCCAGAGACGAGAGCCAACAACTTGTTGTCCCTCGTCTCGCGGGTGCGAGCGTCCCAGCAGATCACAGCTCGGCAGATGTTGAGATTGCTGGGCCACATGGCCTCCACAGTTCATGTGACTCCCATGGCCCGCCTTCACATGAGATCTGCTCAATGGACCCTAGCCTCCCAGTGGTATCAGGCCGCTGGGGGTCTAGAGGACGTGATCCACCTGTCCACGAGTTTTCTCGAATCCCTGTTTTGGTGGACGATTTGCTCCAATTTGACTCTGGGACGTCCCTTCCAAATTCCTCAGCCACAAAAAGTGCTGACCACGGATGCGTCTCTCCTGGGATGGGGAGCTCATGTCGATGGGCTTCACACCCAAGGAAGTTGGTCCCTCCAAGAACGCGATCTACAGATCAATCTTCTGGAGTTGCGAGCGATCTGGAACGCTCTGAAGGCTTTCAGAGATCGGCTGTCCCACCAAATTATCCAAATTCAGACAGACAATCAGGTTGCCATGTACTATGTCAACAAGCAGGGGGGCACCGGATCTCGCCCCCTGTGTCAGGAAGCCGTCAGCATGTGGCTCTGGGCTCGCCGTCAGGGCATGGTGCTCCAAGCCACATATCTGGCAGGCGTAAACAACAGTCTGGCCGACAGGTTGAGCAGGATTATGCAACCTCACGAGTGGTCGCTCAATTCCCGTGTGGTGCGACAGATCTTCCAGGCGTGGGGCACCCCCCTGGTGGATCTCTTCGCATCTCAAGTGAACCACAAGGTCCCTCAGTTCTGTTCCAGGCTTCAGGCCCACGGCAGACTGGCGTCAGGATGCCTTCCTCCTGGATTGGGGGGAAGGTCTGCTGTATGCTTATCCTCCCATACCTCTGGTGGGGAAGACTTTGTTGAAACTCAAGCAAGACCGAGGCACCATGATTCTGATTGCTCCCTTTTGGCCGCGTCAGATCTGGTTCCCTCTTCTTCTGGAGTTATCCTCCGAAGAACCGTGGAGATTGGAGTGTTTTCCGACCCTCATCACACAGGACGACGGGGCTCTTCTGCATCCCAACCTCCAGTCCCTGGCTCTCACGGCCTGGATGTTGAGGGCGTAGACTTTGCCTCTTTGGGTCTGCCAGAGGGTGTCTCCCGCATCTTGCTTGCTTCCAGGAAAGACTCCACTAAGAGAAGTTACTTCTTTCATTGGAGGAGGTTTGCCGTCTGGTGTGACAGCAAGGCCCTAGATCCTCGCTCTTGTCCTACACAGACCCTGCTTGAATACCTTCTGCACTTGTCTGAGTCTGGTCTCAAGACCAACTCCGTAAGGGTTCACCTTAGTGCAATCAGTGCATACCATTACCAAGTGGAAGGTAAGCCGATCTCAGGACAGCCTTTAGTTGTTCGCTTCATGAGAGGTTTGCTTTTGTCAAAGCCCCCTGTCAAGCCTCCTACAGTGTCATGGGATCTCAATGTCGTTCTCACCCAGCTGATGAAACCTCCTTTTGAGCCACTGAATTCCTGCCATCCGAAGTACTTGACCTGGAAGGTCATTTTCTTGGTGGCAGTTACTTCGGCTCGTAGAGTCAGCGAGCTTCAGGCCCTGGTAGCCCAGGCCCCTTACACCAAATTTCATCACAACAGAGTAGTCCTCCGCACTCACCCTAAGTTTCTGCCAAAGGTCGTGTCGGAGTTCCATCTGAACCAGTCAATTGTCTTGCCAACATTCTTTCCCCGTCCTCATTCCTGCCCTGCTGAACGTCAGCTGCACACATTGGACTGCAAGAGAGCATTGGCCTTCTACCTGGAGCGGACACAGCCCACCAGACAGTCCGCCCAATTGTTTGTTTCTTTTGACCCCAATAGGAGGGGAGTGGCTGTAGGGAAACGCACCATATCCAATTGGCTAGCAGATTGCATTTCCTTCACCTACGCCCAGGCGGGGCTGGCTCTTGAGGGTCATGTCACGGCTCATAATGTCAGAGCCATGGCTGCGTCGGTAGCCCACTTGAAGTCAGCCTCCATTGAAGAAATTTGCAAAGCTGCGACGTGGTCATCTGTCCACACATTCACATCTCATTACTGCCTCCAGCAGGATACCCGACGCGACAGTCGGTTCGGGCAGTCAGTTCTTCAGAACCTGTTTGGGCTTTAGGATCCAACTCCACCCCCCGAGGGCCCTGTTTGTTCTGTTCCAGGCTACACTCTCAGTTAGTTGGTAAATTTTTTAGGTCAATCTCAGTTATGTCCTCGCCGTTGCGAGGCCCAATTGACCATGGTTGTTGTTTTGAGTGAGCCTGGGGGCTAGGGATACCCCATCAGTGAGAACAAGCAGCCTGCTTGTCCTCGGAGAAAGCGAATGCTACATACCTGTAGAAGGTATTCTCCGAGGACAGCAGGCTGATTGTTCTCACAAACCCGCCCGCCTCCCCTTTGGAGTTGTGTCTTCCCTTGAAGTGTATTGTCTTGCTACATACTGGACTGGCCGGCTCGAGCCGGTTTCGGGCGGGAAGACGGCCGCGCATGCGCGGTGCGCGCGGGCGCGCGAGGACTAGCAAAGGACTTTGCTAGTGAAGTTTCCGATTGGAGGGGCTGCCGTGGACGTCACCCATCAGTGAGAACAATCAGCCTGCTGTCCTCGGAGAATACCTTCTACAGGTATGTAGCATTCGCTTTGTCCATATAACTCTCTAATAAAATTATATCTGAAACAAAATTATTTACTGCCACCGTTAGGTCCCGAAGCGCCTTCCAGATGGTATTCAATGTAACCTCCATGGAGACAAAAACTCCAAGTTGATTTCTCATAGGTGTTTAGGAGTGGTTCCGCCGATTCGGGTTCTGCTGTAAACGTCCTCCGTTTCAGCATATACCTCTAACTCACTCCTCCACTCCTTTGGACATGGTGGTTGAATAATTTGGGAGCGATGGAGTTGTTTTTCCAGGTCCAAGAGCATTGACGCTCCTTCGCCGGCGGTAATCAAAGGACTCGCCAACCCTTTCATCTGTGGGCAGTTCGTCGCACAGCGGTCCCGCACTTGCTGCTCAGGGGAGAAAACGCTGGCATCGGTGGCTAACCGCTGGTTGTCCCCTTCCTCTCAGTTAAGGTAACTGCAATTGCAGAGAGGAAATTTACGTAAAGAAGACGAAACTTCAGAGGGCAGCTGGGCCGTTGGGTCACCATCTTACCACTCTCCCAGTTTGGGACACTCTTTGTCTGGTTTCTCCTCAGAGGCCTGTCTGATATGGGTAACCCTTATTTGGCCACTATTAATCCTTTTTAAATGATACAATGAAATATTTCTGCCCTGTTAATACTAGTTTCAGCTATATTTATATAATCAAAGTTGATCATTAGTCAAACTTTGATTGAAAATTTTCTTTCCCCCACCCTCCAACATCAGCTTTATAATAATGATATATTAATTGACTACCATCATACACCCAAATTTGTTGATTCCATTATATGACATGGATTTGAATGAATTCACATGTTTTCAAGTCTCACTCTGCCCTAGAGGGGTAGTTCTAGGATAGTTAGGCCCCTTGGGTTGGTTATGGTAAATGGGGAATCCCAATGCTGCATTTCATCCAGCATATAATTATGTATCCACATACTGACTCTTGCTTTGGCCCTCTTGTCATTGACACTAACAGCCCTGATGTGTATCATGGCATGCCTTTGATCTCTCCCACCCTTTATTGTGCTCTAGGACCCCCTTTTGACCTTGCTCGGCCTGATTCCATCATTCTCGCCTACTCAGGGGTAGAAATGTTATGGAAGGCAATAGAAGAAATAAAAAAAAAATAATAATATAAGAAGAACCAGAGCCTAAAGGACACAAGAGGCAGAGGAATTTTTATTTGACCTGAGGGCATGTATATTATTGTCAGACACAGTTTGTGACAGTTGGGTCTGGGGACCTTTGCTGTTGCACAAACTGTTTGGCTGGTGGCACAACCTGTTCAGAACCTGTTTTCAGACCCCTCTTTTTTTTACCTTTTTTCTTGACCATTTCTTGTAAATCACCTGATCTTTGCTAAGAAGTGGGATCTGAGAGAATAGGACCTTCTAGTCTGGGTCAAAGAACATTCTAGCAAGGGGCAGTCACATACGCACAGGATATATATCTATCATGTAGTTGCCAGCATTAGAAGGGCTGATGTGATGAGCTGAGAAGTCAGCTCATTCCTTCTCCCTTACCATAAAATCATCAATGGGGTTGTACCAAATTACATGCTGACCATGATTGAGTTGCCTGCCAGAAATGCTGACCCGACATCGCGATTATATCTCACCATGCATTACCCAAGCTGGAAAGGATGTAAGCATGGCTCTATTCAGGCATCAAGCTTTCCATTCATCAGTGCGCAAAACTGGAATGTACTTCCAAGAGCAATAACCAGTCTGAGTAACTACCTTCTCTTTCGCAAGGCACTAAAAACACATCTGTTTGCAAGAACATTTTCTACAAGACCTATGTAGGACTATAACATAGTAACATAGTAGATGACGGCAGAAAAAGACCTGCATGGTCCATCCAGTCTGCCCAACAATATAAACTCATATGTGCTACTTTTTGTGTATACCCTACATGATACGTGTTTAAATGTGCTCAGTCCATACCCATTCCAACCATTATATCTTCCAAATTATTTGATAAATATATATATACTTAGAATATAGAGCCTGCTTGTCCTCGGAGAATAGCCCTAACCCACCTATGAAAAGACAGTGCTATAATATTACACTGGGCCCTAGAGCACCAATATACTGGAACAAGCTAGACTGTTAACAGATTCCTATTGAGGGAGCTATGAGTTCAAGCCAGTGATCTCTATCTCCACCTGCTGGTAGATGGACACAACCCACATGTCTCTGGATTCATCTGCTGCAGATGCTAAGGTATTTCCTTATTCTCTCTCTTTCCTATTATTTGCTATGCCTTTCTTTTCTTCATATGTTATGAAAAGCAGTATATCAAACCACAAACTAGAACTGGTGGCAGTAACTCTACATTGGTACCTGGTCAAAATAGCCCGACAAAAAAGCTCCAAACAAAAAAAGCTCCCAACATAATAGTTCCTGACATAACAGCCACTGTCAAAAAGGCCTGCCCACAATATAACCCTTGACAAGTTAGCCCTCTGACAAAAGGGCCCGATCAGGCTGCCCAGAATATGGGACTGCAATTTTTCCCTAATAATCTTACCTTGCCAAACAGGATAAGATTTGTAAGACTATGAAAATGATGACAATATTGTTTTGTTTTTTTTAATTAGCATGTTGATGGAAGAATAGTTTCTTTAAATAGCAGAAAAGATCATGAATACCAGTTTGTAGCTATAGAAATTTTGTTTGTTTATATATGCTTTATGCAATTGAATGCTCCTGCAAGCATGCAAACGTGGATTCTGGTTGGACCTATTCTTTTGTACTGTTCTATGTAAAGTGTCTTTTCTTTCTTGCACGTTTACTCTTCATTTCTAATTTGTCTCTGATATCACCCAGAGATCTCTCTCTCTGGTTTCGTAAACCACATTGAGCCTGTATGTTTGTGGGGATAATGTGGGGTATAAATACATTGATTTATTTACATCATTTATTTATAATTTTTCATTTTACAAGGGTCACTTGCAAACAGTAATACAGAGATGATTGCACATTAATACAATATAAGAAGAAAACAATCCCAACTAGATATATGGATTATATACAATCTTTCTCTTTCTTAGACCAAGAGTTAAGAAAAATAAGGAGAGTGAAATAAGACAAGGAGATCAATTAAACAGTAAACAGAAAAAAAGAAAACATGGTATTAACCTGATTATCCCCAGATATTGCTCATCCAATACATTATTCCACATTGATCATCTGGTTGGCTTCCTCAAGACCAAATACGGCGTATAGTCAATTAATTTCATTGAGAACATACTTATTGCCCAGGTTTTAGTTAGAAATAATACATCTGATTACATTCTCTCTCTTAAAAAAAAAACATTATTGAACAATACATATACTCAAGTCTCTAATTCCAATCCCACTGATTAAAGCAATCCCAGTTTTCACAGGCTTCACTCCTTTCAAAGTAATAATTAAGGAAAATTTCAGAGGAAAACTTTAGGAGTCATACCTGGACCTCTGGGAAAAAAAAACAATAATCTCGACATTAAGAGTCACGTGGTGCAGTGAGCTGAGCAGCTGTGTCTAGCTGGCGCTCCAAGAGCCCTCGCCCTGTTAAAGCTGGAATCCGCTCCATTAACTTTAATTACTGAGGCTGGTAACCCTAATTAACTCCTATGGACAAATACCTCCATAAAACTCCAGTTGGGATGGCACTTAGAGCTGCAAAAAAGGAGAAAGATAAAAGCAAGTTCGTCACCCCAGAAGCCAAGATGGCTTCTCTGAGTTACAACTTGTGCAGCTAACAGAAGCAGTGGAAAAGGCTTGGAAATCTAAATGGGAAGCTTTCAACCAAAAATTGGATCTGTTTCACACAAAATTAGAGGGACTAGAGACTAGAACAGAAGACCTTGAAACAATAGTCTCAGCCCTAGAGGATGATTCACAGGGTTACAGCACAGACTTGCTTGTGATCAAACAGCAATTGCAGGAGCAAGCAGAAAAATTAGAAGACTTAGAAAATCGCTCTCAGAGGAATAACATCCGAATAGTGGGCCTAGCAGAAAGCATACCTGAACGAAACTTGGTGCCATGACTGACGGATTGGCTGACTAAGGAGCTGGTGCTTTCTGATTCCTTGGGACCTGTGGTGATAGAGAGGGCGCACAGAGTAGGCCGCAAATCAGACCTGCAAAATAGGCTGAGAGTGATAGTAGCAAAGCTGCTTAATTACCGACACAAAGTTGAAATTCTAAATGGATTCAAAATACGTCGAGCGGACTTAACCTATGAGGGACGGCATAGTTTGATGTTTCAAGATTGCTCTGTGGGAGTACAAGAGCAACGGAGAAAATTTCATCCCATATGCGCTAAGCTGGCGCAGAAACAAATAAGATTCACACTTCAATACCCAGCATGCTTGAGAATCCATATCCAAGGGCAGTGGCGAGTTTACAAATCAGTTGCAGACGCTAAAACAGCGCTGCAAGAACACAACATTATTGAAGGAGACTGATGTGTTTAGTAAGTGCTGTTGGGCATACGAGGTTTGCACAAGTAACTATAGTGAGTGGTGAACAAATCAGAGTCCAGGGCGAGGGCTTTCTGCAAGCCAGGTGACTCTGTACATCGCCAGGCCTCGGCCTGGAGATGGTTGGGGGTCTGAATGTGTGTTAGGGGATTTGGGTTTAGGTTTTGTTATTGTTTGATATGGAAGATGAGGGTGGGATTTGGCATGCGGCAGGGTGTTAGGCTTACTCAATTTGCTTGGACGGGTTGGAAAGGGCAGGAGGGAGAACAGAGCTGGAATGGTAAAGATGCTATGTCAACATGTGCTGGAAAGAAGCCAGATACTATAAGAAGTCAACAAACACTAGTAAATGAGTTGCGTATAACATATGCCTGCTAGAATAATTTCATGGAATGTGGGTGGCATTACCTCCCCGATAAAGAGATCTAAAATCTTAGCAGCACTGAAAAGGCATAAAGCAGATATTGCGTGTCTCCAGGAAACGCACCTTACTGATCTAGAACATGCTAAATTACAGAAATTATGGGTGAGTGAGGTGTATGCGGCCTACTACTACTACTACTATTTAGCATTTCTATAGCGCTACAAGGCATACGCAGCACTGCACAAACATAGAAGAAAGACAGTCCCTGCTCAAAGAGCTTACAATCTAATAGACAAAAAATAAATAAAGTAAGCAAATCAAATCAATTAATGTGACCGGGAAGGAAGAGAGGAGGGTAGGTGGAGGCGAGTGGTTACGAGTCAAAAGCAATGTTAAAGAGGTGGGCTTTCAGTCTAGATTTAAAGGTGGCCAAGGATGGGGCAAGACGTAGGGGCTCAGGAAGTTTATTCCAGGCGTAGGGTGCAGCGAGACAGAAGGCGCGAAGTCTGGAGTTGGCAGTAGTGGAGAAGGGAACAGATAAGAAGGATTTATCCATGGAGCAGAGTGCACGGGAAGGGGTGTAGGGAAGGACGAGTGTGGAGAGATACTGGGGAGCAGCAGAGTGAATACATTTATAGGTTAGTAGAAGAAGTTTGAACAGGATGCGAAAACGGATAGGGAGGAAAGGAGGGGTGGCAGTGTTGTTTCGGAAGGGACTCCCATACAAGGTAACCTTAATGGGTAAAGGGAGTAAAGGAGACTACATATTACTTAGAGTGTGGCTGCAAGGGATGGTTTTTTTGTTGCTAGTACTATATGGCCCTAACAATTATGATCCAACTTTCTTTAAGTCTCTGGCTGGAACTTGTTTACAACACCATAATGCTAGATTGATAGTGACAGGAGATTTCAATGCAGTAATGGACCCCCGTCAGGATTGTTCCAACCCGAGGGAATCACAATATAGAGGGGCACGCTCCAAAGAGTTCCAAGCATTTAATAAGACGCTCAATTTGGTGGACCCCTGGCGGATCCTACACTATGGAGAAAGGGGCTACACACATAGATCGAGGGCACATGGATCGTGCGCCAGGATAGATTATATATTATTAGACCGATCCATATTTCACCTAGTCAATACTGCCACTCTAGGGCCAGAAGAAATCTCGGACCATGCTCTAATATGGGTGGAGTTGAATGTTACAGCTGGCAAAGGGGGTGCGAATGGATGGAGATACCTGGCTTACTTACACTCAGACCCACATTTAAAGAGCCATATCCACAAGAGCTGGGCAGACTATGTACGCTTCAATGGAGAGCATGCCGTAAGCCAACCCGAACTGTTTTGGTCTGCATCTAAAGCGGTATTAAGGGGCACCATTATAGCTTACTGCAGCCTCAAGAATAAGAAGAGGGCGGCGGGGATACTACAGTTAGAGCGACAACTGAGTAGGGCTAAAAGAATCTACATACACCGCCCATCTAAAGCTACCTTTGAAACCTTAAAATCCACACAGGTAGCACTGAATAGTTTGTTACATGAGAAAGAGACCAGGTCAGCCCTCTATTACAAATATAAACTATAGAGATTTGGTAATAAGACTGGTAGAATGCTGAGCCGTTTAATCAAGAATTGGGGGGGTCCCCATACGGTTACAATGTTAAAAGACTTCAAAGGTAGGCCCACAATGGAGAAAGAGCAGATAGGTCAGGTATTTACAGAGTATTTTGCTACCCTATATATGGCAGAGGCGCCCCCCCCCCCCCCCCAGAGCAGGCCATGCAAGAGTACCTACACCATGCGGGGCTCTCCAAAATCACAGCAGAAGAGTTAGAGGCCTTGAATATGCCCTTAGGGCTGGGAGAACTACAACAGGTGATTAAGTCCCTAAAGCTGCGCTCAGCTCCAGGCCCTGATGGTTTCACAGGAGAATATTACAAAAGTCTACCTGGGGAAGCCCTGGCAGCTCTATTAGAATATTACAATGAGGTTATAGAAACGGGACAATTTCCAAGATATGCTAACACGGCTCTCATATCGTTAATACCTAAGCCGGGTAAACCCCATGACAGGGCTGAGTCTTATATGCCAATCTCTCTCCTCAATGTAGACATTAAAATAATAGCTAAAATGTTGGCGAAGAGATTGGCCCAGTTCTTACCGCAGTTGATCAACGCAGAACAGGTAGGGTTTGTGAGAGGCAGGCATTCGGTACACAATGTCAGGAAACTCTTGCTGGCAATTGCAGCATGTAAACAAGATGGAGGGCCCTCCTTAGTAGTAAGTTTAGACGCGGAGAAGGCCTTTGACCGGGTCGGGTGGGACTTCTTGTTTCAGACCTTAGAAAGCATGGGTATAACGGGGTGGTTCCTGCGGGCTGTTCGTACTCTATAATGCCAGCCCACGGCGAGGGTTCTTGTAAATGGCACAAGAAAGTCAGAGTTCCAAATATGTTGTGGAACGAGACAGGGGTGTCCACTCTCCCCGCTACTTTTTGTTTTATCCTTGGAGCCACTACTGAGGATCATTGCATCTACCCAGGACCTTGAGGGGGTCACCTTGGCAGGTCATGACATCAGGGCATTGGCCTATGCAGATGATCTGCTGGTATTATTGAAAAACCCTACCCAGAGCTTAAGCAGGCTGCTGCAGATAATTGAACAATTTGGGAAATTTTCTGGCTTTAAATTAAATTTACACAAGTCCATTGCACTTCCCATTTTACCAGACTTCAAAACATCTTGGCCTGGACAGTTTCCCTTACAGTGGGCGCAGGGCAGGATTAAGTATTTAGGAGTATGTATTCCAGCTGATTTGTCCCAGTTATGTAAGCTAAATATACAACGCTTATTGAAAGACACTGAAAAACAATTGCAGGCATGGGGATCCCTTCCACTCTCTCTCCTGGGGTGTATTGCATTGTACAACATGATTGTAGTTACAAAGTGGCTCTATGTTTTTCAAACTCTCTCGCTTTACTTAAAGAGGGGGGAGGAAAAGAAATTAATGAGGTTAATGCAAAAATTTTTGTGGAGTGGGAAGAAACCCCGCCTTTCCATTCCAACACTGAGTATAGCGGTAGAATATGGGGGTTTGGGACTACTGAACGTGAAATATCTAACAATAGCTAGTGGCATGCGCCACATCACTGACTGGTTTCGCAGAACACAGGACCATACAAATACAGAACTGGAATTACAATTATACCCAGAAATGCACTTCAGCAGCTATTTGCACACGATGGGATTACCATTGCCGCCCCTACTGAAGCATACAGGAATAATGACATCAGCAAAAGCAACTTGGAAATGGATCTGTAAATTACACGGATTTTCTTCGAAGGTTACACCATACTTGCCAATATGCGGGAACCCTGCCTTTGCCCCTGGAAGGCTGTATTCGGTGTTCCGCAGATGGAAAAGGAAAGGGATAGTATACTTGTTACAAGTACTTACCCGTGAAGGACAGATAAAGCCATTTCAGGAGCTCTGTGCTGAATACGCCTTGCCACCCTCCGATGAGTTCTATTATGCACAGCTAAAGCATTATATACGTTCCTTGTCCTGGGAGGCGCTGGCGGAGGATGTCCAGTAAGAGTTGGCAACAGCATTCTCTTTAGAGTCACAGCAAAAAGTGCCCCTCACGTTCCATCACAGGTACATCAGGGACACAGTTACCGAACTAGACTATGGCAAGTTACTGGCTGCCTGGAAACGAGATATCCCCATGGCCCTTACATTGCCTCAGTTCAAGTCCCATGTGCTTACAATGCGCAAAACAATGAACATGACGCAGCACTGGGAGCTACAATACAAATTTGCTCTTCGACTCTACATTTCTCCCAGAAGAGCCTTTCACATGGGACTCTCGCCCTGGGGAGAGTGCCTCAAATGCAGGGATCCGGGGGCCACCCTCGGGCACATGTTTTGGTCCTGCAAGGGCATAGTCCGATTTTGGAAGGAGCTAGTACAATATGTTTCTGAGATGTGGAAGGCAGACTGGAAGTATGACTCGGCGCTGCTCCTGGGCCATCCTGTTCTCATACACCCTGTCCCATCAGGATTTACCGCTTTTGTACGCAAAGCTATTGTAGTGGCTAAACAAGCAATACTCTCAGAATGGCTTACATACAACTACCCTACAGTATCGCAGTGGCGTGTGCGTATGATAACATTACTGCGGGTAGAGAGGGTGGGAATTACAGATTTTAAAACGAAGACTGGAATGCGTTTCCAACTCACTTGGACTCCATTTTGGAATACTCTGACTCCAACTGCCAGGAGTAGACTGTTAAACTTCTAAATATTGCCCTGTACCCTGCGTTATTATGTTCATTTGATGCCATAGCAAAGGAAAAAGGGGGGGGGGGGGGGGGGGGGGGGGAAGGGAAGGGGAGGGAAGGTTAAGTTCTATTTGTTGGGGTAGAAGTACTATGTGTTAGTTTAGCCACATGGGGGGGAAAATATCAGACGTTCATACATGATGATGTTAACTTTTCTTCTTGTTTTGAATAAAAATGATTGAAACATAATCTCGACATTAATCATCCACAAAAACATCAACCTTATTATTCAAAGTTTCTGGTCCATTATCATTTTCAAGATCATAACCACTTCTTGCTTGTACAGAACTTCATCTGTCATATCAATTTTTTCACTCTCAGAGGGTTCAGTCAAATTGTCCATGCAACTCTCCAATAAGATCATATCTGAAACAAAGTTATTTACTACCGCCGTTAGGTCCCGAAGCGCCTTCCAGATGGTATTCAATGTAACCTCCACGGAAGCCAAAAACTCCAAGATGATTTCTCTTAAGGTGTTTAGGAGTGGTTCTGCCGATTCGGGTTCTGCTGTAAACGTCCTCCGTTTCAGCATATGCCTCTATCTCACTCCTCCACTCCTTTGGACATGGTGGTTGAATAATTCGGGAGTGATGGAGTTGTTTTTACAGGTCCAAGAGCGTCGACGCTCCTTCGCTGGCGCTAATCAAAGGACTCGCCAACCCTTTCATCTGTGGGCAGTTCGATGCACAGCGGTCCCGCACTTGCTGCTCAGGGGACAAAACGCTGGCCATCAGCGGCTGACCACCAGTTGTTCCCTTCCTCTCAGATAAGGAAAATGCAATTGCAGAGAGGAAATTTACATAAAGAAGACAGAACCTCAGAGGGCAGCTGGGCCGTTGGGCATACGAACTCCAGGTCACCATCTCACCACTCTCCCAAATACATTGATAAATAAATAACCTTCCTCTTTATCGTATCTATTTAGGATCCTTTTATTGCTTTTACACTTTTGGCTTGCTGTTTCTTGTGCTGAATAAAGAAGGAGAGAACTAAATTTGGTGCCTCCAGAGTGTATTTTTGGTATAGTATACGTATTTGTAAACCTCCATAAAGGTGAGTGTATAGAGCTCTTGGGAGTGGGTCCTGGTACAAGACTCTATTCTAAAACTTTACTTTTATCAACAATAAGCATTTTGGGACATAGAGTTTGAAGGAGCCTGTACAAAAGGATGGACTCCTCCTTAACTGGGATGGATCCTGGCTGCTGGCACTAACTTTTAAAAAGGAGAGACAACAGCTTTTAAACTAAAATGGGGAGGGGGTAAAGCCCAGAGTCGCCCAGGAGTGCACGGTTCAGTGCGCAGTATCCTTGCAGAATACTATTAAAACAGGATCTTTAGGGAATCCCTATAGAGAGGTTTCATTAATGGTGAAAGAAAGCTAGGAGTGTCTAATGGGAGAACAAAGGATGCAAATTACGTCCATCAACCTCAAAGCAGCTTGTAGATGCAAGGAAAAAACACAATTTAAAGTGCCTGTAAACAAATGCTAGAAGCCTAAAAAAAAATAAGATGGGAAAATTAGAATATACAGCACTAAATGATATAATAAGCATTTCAGAGACTTGGTGGAAGGAGGGCAATCAATGGGACACTGTTAACAGGGTACAAATTATATTGCAGTGATAGAGGGGATCAAAATGGAGGGGGGGGGGGTTGCGCTATATAGAGAGGGAATTGAGCCAAACAATATGAACATTCTACATAAAACACAGCAGCATGGAATCACAGAAATTTAATGTGTGAAAGGAAGGAGTATTCTTATTTATTTATTGCACTTGTATCCCACATTTTCCCACCTATTTGCAGGTTCAATGTGGCTTACAGAGTCCTGTTATAGCATCGCCATTACAGAGTATAATATACAGTTGGTGTTACAAAGAGATCAAGGATGACAAAAAGAACTAAGCAGACAATTATAGAACGAAGATATTCAGAATAAGGGTGAGGTGGTGTTGTATTATAGTTAAGCTATGGGTTCTGATGGTAGGCCTTGTTGAAGAGATGGGTTTTCAGAGATTTGCGAAAGTTAGTTATTTCGTTAATTGTTTTCAAGTTAGTTGGTAGTGCATTCCACAGCTGCGTGCTCATGTAGGCAAAGCTGGTCACATGTGTTAGTTTGTATTTTAATCCTTTACAGCTGGGGAAGTGTAGATTAAGAAATGTGCGGGCAGATCTTTTAGCGTTTCTGGGTGGGAGGTCCACGAGATCTAGCATGTAGGTCAGGGCACTCCGTAAATTATTTTATGAACAATCGTACAGATCTTGAACGCGATACGTTCTTTGAGTGGGAGCCAGTGTAATTTCTCTCTTAGGGGTTTTGCACTTTCATATTTTGCTTTTCCAAATATGAGTCTGGCTGCGGTGTTCTGGGCTGTTTGAAGTTTCTTGATGGTCTGTTTTTTACATCCTGCGTAGAGGGTATTACAGTAATCCAGGTGGCTTAGTATCATTGACTGTATCAAGTTACGAAAAATGGCTCTGGGGAAGAAAGGTTTTACTCTTTTGAGTTTCCACATGGAGTGGAACATCTTCTTAGTTGTATTCTTCACGTGGTTTTCGAGTGTGAGATTTCGATCAATGGTGACTCCAAGAATTTTCAGAGTATTTGAAACAGGAATGGAAAAGTTTGATGTGTTTATGGTGGTGAATTTACTTGTGTTATGTTGTGAGGTGAGTATAAGACATTGTGTTTTTTCTGCGTTAAGTTTTAGTTGGAATGCATCCGCCCAGGAATGCATGATTTGGAAGCTTTGGTTGATGTCATTGGTGATTTCCTTTAGCTCATGCTTGAACGGGATGTAGATCGTGACATCATCTGCATATATATATGGATTGAGGTTTTGATTGGCTAGTAGCTTGGCTAGGGGTATCATCATTAGGTTGAAGAGTGTTATGATTGGGGTCTGAACCCCTCTCAAACTTACCTCTTTCCTGGGGGTCAGCTTCTTAGCTGGCTTCTGTTTCTCTTTCCTTTCTGAGCTGGCTCTGTCTCTCTGTGCTGGCAGCTTCCAGCAGCATGGGGTTAATTGTCTCACTTCACTACAGCTGTGTGTGTGTTGCCTGAGTTGCTCTAACTCTCTTTGGGTGTACTGGCTTCAAGTGTTTCACGGTTTTGCATTGGTGTGGGTTGGGCCTCTCTGGGTCAGTGTGCTTTTGCCTAGGTCTAGGGAGTGTGACATCATCAGGGAGGGCCTTGATAAGGAAGTGGTCTTGTTTCCTTCAGGGCCTTTGCAACAGTTGTGTTTGCTTTAGGTAGGGTGGTGCAGTGTGCACTTCTGACATTGTGTCTAGGGTCCCTGCTTGCTTTTGCTAAGGTCCAGGTTAGTGTTAATGCAGTGTGCACTGGTGTCTATGTGTTTAGCTTTCCTGCTTTTCCCTTTGGTTCCCCTGCTTTTCCCTCTTGGTTTTGGAAGCATTGCTATGTGTAGGGCTTTGGAAGCTCTGTTGCTGATAGAAGTACTTCAGGGTTTGGTGTTGTTAGGAACACTGCAGAGTTTGCTGTTAGAAGTACTTCTGGTGTTTGTGCTATTGGGAGCATTGCAGTCTTTGCTGTTGGTGTTTGGTGCTTTAGAAGCACTTTTGGCTTATGTGTTAGCTTCACTGCTTTTTCCTTGTGGCTCCCCTGTCTTCCCTTTTAGTGCTAGGAGCTCTTCTGGTTGCTTGCCAGAGTATCTAGCTTGCTAGAGCAGTGCTTAGGTAGCTGGTTAGTTCTGTGTTTAGCTTATTAGTGTAAAGCTCTGCTTGTAGCTTGGTGCTTAGTAGCACCTGTGTTAGCTTTGTGTTTAGTTCCCTGCTCTGTTAGGGTTGCTTGCCAGAGTATCTAGCTTGCTAGAGCAGTGCTTAGGTAGCTGGTTAGTTCTGTGTTTAGCTTATTAGTGTAAAGCTCTGCTTGTAGCTTGGTGCTTAGTAGCACCTGTGTTAGCTTTGTGTTTAGTTCCCTGCTCTGTTAGGGCTTAGGAAGTCCCTTTCTTGAGCAGGGATTAGGAGCTCCTGTTTAGTATAGGGCTTAGGAAGTCCTTTTGTCAGTTTACTGTTAGGAACACTCCTGCTGGTTTAGGGATTGGGAGCATGTAGATCAGTTTAGGTTTAGGAGCACTTCTGTTTCCAGTCCTGGTCCCTATGTCATCCGGTATCCAGTAAGTCCTGTCGGCTACTCGAACCCAGGAGCTCAACTCTTGGGGGGCTTAGTAGCTAAGTACAGGTGAAGCTGTTGGACCAGTCCAGTGTGCTCCAGTCCCGTGTTCCGGTCCTGTGTCCTCCAGTCCGGGGGACCAGTCCAGGGTGTTCCAGTCTGGTGTGCTCCAGTCCAGTGTGTTCCGGTCCGGTGTGTGTTCCAGTCCTGTGTCCTCCAGTCCGGGGGATTCCAGTCCATGTGTTCCGGTTTGCTGGGCAGTGCCTGCAGTCCCTGCCGGTGTGCTTACCCAGTGTTGGTTGGTGGGTTTTGCCTGCTGCTGTCGCTCCTCGTCAGCAGCCCAAGGGCTCACGTTTGCTCCAGAGCCCGGCCCCGCGGGCTCTGAACCTGAGACCCTGACAGATTGCAAAGGCCATGAGCCCGGCAAGAACCCCCGCCCAGCTGACCCAGCTGGAGTCCAGCTCCATCGTTGTTCTTGATTCTTCTATGACTCTTCGCCAGTATCGTGGGAAACTTTTGTCTCATCCTGTTTTGAAGAAGACCCCTGAAGCGGCAGCTGAGAGAAAACGTGTCCGGTGGCTTGGAATCGCTGAAAACCCAGTTTCAGATATGGACCCTTTTATCACGCTCGCTGAATATCGCCGCAGCCTGGTCTTGAATCCAGCTTTGTGGGATTCTCCTGAAGCTGTCGCTGAGAGGAGACGTCTTGGGAATTCCACGCTCTGGGCCCAGCAGGGGTCCAGTCCCGTTCAAGCAGCACGCCCAGACAAGCCTCTGAATCCAGTCCGAGCAGCACGTCCAGCCAAGCTTCAGAGGCCAGTCCAAGGGATGCTCCTAACCGAGTCGCCGATCCCAGTTCAGGTGGCGCTTCCACTCAAGCCTCTGAGTCCAGTCCGAGGGATGCTTCTGACCGAGCCTCCGAGTCCAGTCCAAGCAGCGCTTCTAGTCAAGTCTCTGCATCCAGTTCAAGTGGCGCTGTCTACTACTACTACTATTTAACATTTCTAGAGCGCTACAAAGTGTACGCAGCGCTGTACAAACACAGAAGAAAGACAGTCCCTGCTCAAAGAGCTTACAATCTAATAGACAAAAAGTAAAGCATTTAAATTTAAAATATTTAAGCAGTCAAGCACAAGAGAACAGTCACAGAAGGACAGAAGATGTTGAAGGGTGGTCAGTGTGATTTGATCCCAGTTCCAACCCCATTTTTGATCTGGATCCGTTTCTGACACTCCAGGATTACCGGGTTGCACTTTTGTCTGATCTAGCCCTGAAGAATACTCCTGAAGCTGCAGCAGAAAGAAGGCGTGTCTCCTGGCTTGGGTTCGAAGAAAACCCAGTTTCTGCTATTGATCCCTCTACCAAGCTGTTCTTTTACCGCTTCCAACTCCTCTCGGAGCCAACCCTGCGGGATACTCCTGAAGCCCAAGCTGAAAGAAGGTGGCTTCCTGATTTTTCCCGACAAACTTCTGAGTCCAGCCTGAAGGGCTTTGTCTGCCAAGCTTCTGAGTCCACACTGAGTTCCAGCCCAGTGCCTGAGTCTGTTTTGAGTTTCAGCCCAGATGCTGAGTCCGGAGCGAGATGCAGCAGTGACAGCCGAGATGCTGAGTCCGGAGCGAGTTGCACCAGTGACAGCCAAGATGCTGAGTATGGATCGAGTTGCAGTCCCAGCCAGGATGCTGAGTCTACACTGAGTGATGAGTCCATGATGAGTGCTGAGTCTGCACTGAGTGTAGAGGCCAGCCGAGATACTGAGTCCACGATGAGTGCTGAGTCTGCACTGAGTACAGAGTCCAGCCGAGACAATGAGTCCACGATGAGTGCTGAGTCTACACCGAGTGCAGAGCCCAGCCAAGATGACGAGTCCACGATGAGTGCTGAGTCTGCACCGAGTGCAGAGTTCAGCCGAGATGCCGAATCAGAATTGAGTTACAGTCCCGGGCAAGATGCAGAGTCCGGGTCAAGTTACAGTCCCGGCCAAGATGTTGAGTCCGGTGAGAGTTGCCGTCCCGGCCAAGATGCTGAGTCCGGGTCAAGTTGGAGTTCCAGTCCCAGGCAAGATGCTGAGTCCGGGCCAAATTGGAGTTCCAGTTCCAGGCAAGATGCTGAGTCCGGGTCAAGTTGCAACTCCGGTCAAGATGTTGAGTCCGGTGAGAGTTGGAGTTCCAGTTCCAGGCAAGATGCTGAGTCCGGGTCAAGTTGCAGTCCCAGGCAAGATGCTGAGTCCGGGTCAAGTTGGAGTTCCAGTCCCAGGCAAGATGCTGAGTCCGGGTCAAGCTGGAGTTCCAGTCCCAGGCAAGATGCTGAGTCTGGGTCAAGTTGCAGTCCCGGTCAAGAGGCTGAGTCCGGGTCAAGTTGCAGTTCCGGCCAAGATGCTGAGTCCGGAGCGAGTTCCAGTGCCAGCCGAGATGCTGAGTCTATGCTGAGTACCAAGTCCAGCCAAGATGCTGAGTCCGAGTTGAGTGGCAGTTCCGGCCAAGATGCTGAGGCCGAGTTGAGTGGCAGTTCCGGCCAAGATGCTGAGGCCGGACCAGGTTGCAGTCTCAGGCAAGATGCTGAGTCTACTCCGAGTTCCCATTTCAGCCAAGATGTTGAACTCCTTCTGAGTTCCAGCTCCAGCCAAGAGGCAAGGTCTAGTCTGAAGTCCAGTTCAAGTTCCTGTCTGGCTTCAGATTCCAGGATGGGTGTGGGCTCTAGCCCAGTTCTGGCTGCTACAGTGGAGTGCCAGGAAGTCAAGGAAGTTGTGGACTCCTTCAGGAGATGGTTCCTGTTGAATAGAACTCCACTTGTTGCATCCAAGACTCTGATCCTGCCTAGCAGCCATTCTAAAGAGCCTCGTGGCGGCCAAAGCCATTCTGGTTTCCTAGTTCCAGATGTACTTGTCACGTCCTGCCCAGCCGCCCAGATTTATGTTGTGAAACCCATTGGGAGATTTCATCACAGCTACCCATGGAGACCTAAATTGTCTTTTGAGACCTGGGGCTCCCGTGGGGACACGGGAGCCTTGAGGGGGAGGTGCTGTTATGATTGGGGTCTGAACCCCTCTCAAACTTACCTCTTTCCTGGGGGTCAGCTTCTTAGCTGGCTTCTGTTTCTTTTCTCTTTCCTTTCTGAGCTGGCTCTGTCTCTCTGTGCTGGCAGCTTCCAGCAGCTTGGGGTTAATTGTCTCACTTCACTACAGCTGTGTGTGTGTTGCCTGAGTTGCTCTAACTCTCTTTGGGTGTACTGGCTTCAAGTGTTTCACGGTTTTGCATTGGTGTGGGTTGGGCCTCTCTGGGTCAGTGTGCTTTTGCCTAGGTCTAGGGAGTGTGACATCATCAGGGAGGGCCTTGATAAGGAAGTGGTCTTGTTTCCTTCAGGGCCTTTGCAACAGTTGTGTTTGCTTTAGGTAGGGTGGTGCAGTGTGCACTTCTGACATTGTGTCTAGGGTCCCTGCTTGCTTTTGCTAAGGTCCAGGTTAGTGTTAGTGCAGTGTGCACTGGTGTCTATGTGTTTAGCTTTCCTGCTTTTCCCTTTGGTTCCCCTGCTTTTCCCTCTTGGTTTTGGAAGCATTGCTATGTGTAGGGCTTTGGAAGCTCTGTTGCTGATAGAAGTACTTCAGGGTTTGGTGTTGTTAGGAACACTGCAGAGTTTGCTGTTAGAAGTACTTCTGGTGTTTGTGCTATTGGGAGCATTGCAGTCTTTGCTGTTGGTGTTTGGTGCTTTAGAAGCACTTTTGGCTTATGTGTTAGCTTCACTGCTTTTTCCTTGTGGCTCCCCTGTCTTCCCTTTTAGTGCTAGGAGCTCTTCTGGTTGCTTGCCAGAGTAGTGCTTAGGAAGCACCTTGTTAGTTGTATCTAGCTTGCTAGAGCAGTGCTTAGGTAGCTGGTTAGTTCTGTGTTTAGCTTATTAGTGTAAAGCTCTGCTTGTAGCTTGGTGCTTAGTAGCACCTGTGTTAGCTTTGTGTTTAGTTCCCTGCTCTGTTAGTTTAGGGCTTAGGAAGTCCCTTTCTTGAGCAGGGATTAGGAGCTCCTGTTTAGTATAGGGCTTAGGAAGTCCTTTTGTCAGTTTACTGTTAGGAACACTCCTGCTGGTTTAGGGATTGGGAGCATGTAGATCAGTTTAGGTTTAGGAGCACTTCTGTTTCCAGTCCTGGTCCCTATGTCATCCGGTATCCAGTAAGTCCTGTCGGCTACTCGAACCCAGGAGCTCAACTCTTGGGGGGCTTAGTAGCTAAGTACAGGTGAAGCTGTTGGACCAGTCCAGTGTGCTCCAGTCCCGTGTTCCGGTCCTGTGTCCTCCAGTCCGGGGGACCAGTCCAGGGTGTTCCAGTCTGGTGTGCTCCAGTCCAGTGTGTTCCGGTCCGGTGTGTGTTCCAGTCCTGTGTCCTCCAGTCCGGGGGATTCCAGTCCATGTGTTCCGGTTCGCTGGGCAGTGCCTGCAGTCCCTGCCGGTGTGCTTACCCAGTGTTGGTTGGTGGGTTTTGCCTGCTGCTGTCGCTCCTCGTCAGCAGCCCAAGGGCTCACGTTTGCTCCAGAGCCCGGCCCCGCGGGCTCTGAACCTGAGACCCTGACAAAGAGGGTGGGTGAGAGGGGGGATCCTTGGGGGACTCCACATTCAGGTATCCATGGGGCTGAAGTAGCCGTGTTAGTTGTTACTTGGTATGATCTTGTGGTCAGGAATCCTTTAAACCAGTTAAGAACGTTGCCTCCGATTCCAAAGTATTCTAGGATGTGTAGTAATATTTAATGGTTGACCATGTCGAAGGCACTGGACATGTCAAATTGTAAGAGAAGTACATTGTTGCCAGTTGCAATTGTTTGTTTGAATTTTTTCATTAAAGTCACTAGTACTGTTTCAGTGCTGTTGTTCGATCGAAATCCTGATTGAGATTCGTGCAGAATTGAGTGTTTATTTAGGTAGTTAGTGAGCTGTTTCATCACTACGCCTTCCATAA
This sequence comes from Microcaecilia unicolor, assembly GCF_901765095.1. Taxonomy (NCBI): domain Eukaryota; kingdom Metazoa; phylum Chordata; class Amphibia; order Gymnophiona; family Siphonopidae; genus Microcaecilia; species Microcaecilia unicolor. Next base: position 225,879,613 of record NC_044036.1, read on the forward strand.
GTTTGGTTATCAGCGGGATGGAAGCTACTGGGCGATAGCTGGTTAAGTCACTTGTGCTTTTCTTTGCATCTTTAGGTAAAGGAGTAAGTATAATGTTTCCTTTATCCTTTGGGAAGAGGCCTTTTTGTAGCATGCAGTTTAAGTGTCTTGTGAGGTCTATTTTGAGTTGTTGAGGGGCAGATCTTATAAGGTTACTAGGGCAGATATCTAATTTGCATTGCGACTTGGAGTATCTTTTAAGCAATTGGGAGAAGTTAACAATCGAGAGTGTATCAAAGTTGGTCCATGATCGGTCTGCTTGATGTTCCCCAGGTATTGGGTCTAAACACTCAAGGAGGTTTACATGATCACTTGTGTTGATAGGTATCGTGAGTCGTAGCTTTATGATTTTCTCTTTAAAGTAGTTCGCGAGGTTGTTTGCTGATGGGGTGTCTATGTTGTTAGAAGTAACCGGTGTGGTATTTAGTAGTTTGTTTATGAGTTGGAAGAGTTTATGTGTATCCTTGTAGTCTGGTCCGATTGTAGTTTTATAATATGATCTTTTAGTTTGTCTGATGGTGTATTTGTATTTTCTTTGTAGTTGCTTCCAGTCATTGAGTGCCGAGTCATCCTTTTTCTTATTCCATGCTAGTTCTAATCTTCTGACTTGTGTTTTTAATTCTTTTAGTTCTTCAGTAAACCATGGTATTGAGTTTTTTTCTATGTGAGGTTCTGGATTGAAGTGGTGCTATGTTGTCTAATATGATTCTGCATCTGTTGTCCCAATCATGAACAAATTGGGGTGAATCTGTTGGTGCTGTCCATTCATTGTTGTAAAATTGTTGCCAAAATATTAGCGGGTCTATTTTGCCTCTCGTGGTATAGGTTCGTTGTTCCTGTTTGTGTTGTGAGTCTTTTGTTTGCCAGTGAAGGGAGAGGTTTGCTTTGTAGTGATTGGACCACAGTATGGCTGTCCATTTTGTATCTGTTACTGCGAGATTTAGTTCTGATGAGAATTTGTATGTAATGATGTCTAGTGTGTGTCCTTTAATATGGGTGGGTTGCATGTTTGGCCAGTGAAGTTCCCATAGTTGGAGGAAGTCCCTGAACTCACACACGTTTGTTAGGTTAGTATCCTCAAGGTGAAGGTTGATGTCTCCTGCTATAAGAAGGTTTTGGGTGGAAACACATGTGTTCGATATGAAATCCATGAAATGTGTTTGGCAGTCTTGCCAGTTGCCTGGTGGTCTGTAGAACAGGATAAGGTTTAGGTGGTCATGAAGGGTTGGGTGGTTGATTCTAACTGACGCAATTTCAAGATGGGGTAGTATGGATTTGGCTATTGTTGTGACGGTGAATTGGGATCTATAGATTACGGCTATGCCTCCTCCTCTTTTTCCATTCCTTGTCCAGTGGGTAATTTGGTGCATAGTTCTAAAATGATAGGATCTTTGAGTTCATGGATCCATGTTTCATTAATAAATAGAAAATCGAGATTGTCTGTTGTGATCCAATCAGTTATTGTTGCAGTTTTGTTGACTACAGATCTGGCATTTATATAACCCATTTGTATTAGTTGGTGGGGTTCGGTTAGGGTCGTGGATGTGTTGATTTTTATTAGTTGTCTGTCCTCCTGGTATTTGAGTTTGTTGTGTCCCTTCTTTCCTTTCTGATGGTTGTGTCTGTGAGTAGTGGGTTTTTCATTCCATATTTTAGTTTTTTTGGTGGGTGTGTTGTTTTTGGGTTGTGTGCCTAACTTATGTACTGTGGGTAAGTTATTTTCTGTGAGAGGGGTTGTCAGTGCGTGGTGGATTAGGGAGACACAGTAGATTATTAGGATTAATTTCTTAATGTTCATGTTGGCGCTAGTATAAGTTATTATTCAGCCGTGTAAAACAGTGGTGCTAGATTAAAATTAACATTCAGTCGTGCAGTTCAGTGCTTGTGCTTACAGTTCATAGTGCAATTCGGTGTGATACAGAGTGAAAGAGGGAGTAGTTAGGGTGAGCTTTGGCGGTTTACAATATTATAGTTCAGTACATAGTAACGTAGTAGATGACGGCAGAAAAAGACCTGCACAGTCCATCTAGTCTGCCCAACAAGATAAATTCATATGTGCTACTTCTTGTGTATACCTTACCTTGATTTGTATCTGCCATTTTCAGGACACAGACCATAGAAGTCTTGCCCAGAACTAGCCCCACCACCCCAACACCAGCCCCGCCTCCCAATCTTGGCTAAGCTTCTGAGGATCCATTCTTTCTGCACAGGATTCCTTTATGTTTGCATGCTTGAATTCCGCTACCGTTTTCATCTCCACCACCTCCCACGGGAGGGCATTCCAAGTATCTACCACTCTCTCCGTGAAAAAATACTTCCTGACATTTTTCTTGAGTTTGCCCCCCCCCCCCTTCACTCTCATATCATGTCCTCTCGTTCTACCGCCCTCCCATCTCCGGAAAAGGTTCATTTGCGGATTAATACCTTTCAAATATTTGAACGTCTGTATCATATCACCCCTGTTTCTCCTTTCCTCCAGGGTATACATGTTCAGGTCCGCAAGTCTCTCCTCATACGTCTTGTAACGCAAATCCCATACCATTCTCGTAGCTTTTCTTTGCACCACTTCCATTTTTTTACATCCTTAGCAAGGTACGGCCTCCAGAACTGAACACAATACTCCAGGTGGGGCCTCACCAACGACTTATACAGGGGCATCAACACCTCCTGCTGATCACACCTCTCTCTACACAGACTACCAACCTTCTATTTATGGCCACCACCTTGTCACACTGTTTTGTCGCCTTCAGATCCTCAGATACTATCACCCCAAGATCCCTCTCCCCGTCTGTACATAGCAGACTCTCACTGCCTAACACATATGTCTCCCGTGGATTTCTACTCCCTAAGTGCATCACTTTGCATTTCTTCGCATTGAATTTTAATTGCCAAACCTTAGACCATTCTTCTAGTTTCCGCAGATCCTTTTTCATGTTTTCCACTCCCTCCCAGGTGCCCACTCTGTTACAAATCTTAGTATCATCCGCAAAAAGGCAAACTTTACCTTCTAACCCTTCGGCAATGTCACTCACAAATATATTGAACAGAATTGGTCCCAGCACCGATCCCTGAGGCACTCCCCTACTCACCTTCCCCTCCTCTGAGCGAATTCCATTCACCACCACCCTCTGGTTTCTGTCCGTCAACCAGTTCCTAATCCAGTTCACCACTTCAGGTCCTATCTTCAGCCTGTCCAGTTTATTCAAGAGCCTCCTGTGGGGAATCGTGTCAAAAGCTTTGCTGAAATCTAAGTATATTACGTCCATAGCTCGTCCTTGATTCAATTCTCCAGTCAGCCAGTCACAGAATTCAATGAGATTCGTTTGACACGATTTCCCTTTGGTAAAACCATGTTGTTTCGGATCTTGCAACTTATTGGCTTCCGGGAAATTCACTATCCTGTCCTTTAGCATCGCTTCCATTACTTTTCCAATAACCGAAGTGAGGCTTACCGACCTGTAGTTTCCAGCTTCATCCCTATCACCACTTTTGTGAAGAAGTACCACCTCCGCCATTCTCCAATCGCACGGAACCTCTCCCGTCTCCAAGGATTTATTAAACAAATCTTTAAGAGGACCAGCCAGAACCTCTCTGAGCTCCCTCAATATCCTGGGGTGGATCCCGTCCGGTCCCGTGGCTTTGTCCACCTTTAGGTTTCCTAGTTGTTAATACACACTCTCTTCCGTGAACGGTGCTAAATCCACTCCACTCTCACATGTACTTTTGTCAGTCCATCTCGGTCCTTCTCCAGGATTTTCTTCTGTGAAAACAGAACAAAAGTATCTATTTAGTAAATTTGCCTTTTCTTCATCATTTTCTACATAGCGGTTCGCAGCATCTTTCAGTCTCACAATTCCCTGTTTAGTCTTTTTCCTTTCACTAATATACCTGAAGAAATTTGTGTCACCCCTCCTTACCTTAGTTTCGCGCGATGACGGCGATGCCCACATGACCCAGTTCCGCCCACCCAGGCTCGCCGCTCAGCCAAGCCGCAGCCAGGATCTGTTTTGGACCAACGACGACATCACGACGTGACCACACGCGACACGCCCATCCCAGTTGTCGAGTTCCGCCCCCCCCGGGGCTCACCGCTGGCGGTCCTGTGCCTCTGCAGTGCTTCTTCGCCTCGCCCTCGCCCTCAGGCAGCCAGTCAGGAGTCACGGTCAGCCTTCCCTACTACGAGCGCTCACTCCCGTCCCTCCGCATAGGCGGGAATGCGCGGGAGGGGCCTCACGTAAGGAAGAACAAGACGAGAGACAGAGTGTCTGGTGATGTCCCCTCCCACTGACTTCCTGCCAGAAAAACTATTGGCGTGTAGGCGCAGTGCATTGGATTTGGAGAGAAGAGACAGAGGTAGGTGCTGACTGAGTTGACTGAACCATAGCCAGAGTTTATTTAGTTCCTTCCAGGGGCGTAGCCAGACAACAGATTTTGGATGTGCCTAGACAAGAATTGGGTGGGCACTGTGTTCTCCCCCCCCCCCCCCCCCAACAAAAAAAAATCTCAGCTGGTGGAAAAACGCTTCTTTCCACCTTGGCAGCAGGAATGCACTGAAAACTGAGCATGCGCAGGTGCCGGTGTTGTGGAGAGTAGCGTTTTCGTTACCATAAGGGAGAAATCTTCAGCTGGCAGAGCTTGGGATTCCCACCAGTTACCACTAAACACGTGCTACTGTTGGGTGGGCCTGAGCCATAAATGGGTGGGCCCTGGCCCACCCAAGCCCACCTGTGGTTACGCTACTGGTTCCTTCAATCAGTTCCCAGGCTGTGCATAATCCCAATTGTCTTTTTTCAAACTTGTGACTCTGGGCAAGTCACTTAACCCTCCATTGCCCAATATGTAAGCCGCATTGAGCCTGCCATGAGTGGGAAAGAACGGGGTACAAATGTAACAAAAAAAAAAAGAAAAGAAAGGAAGCCCTGGAAATGGAGTTAAGAGGACAGATAGCAGCAGAATCGGATACTGGGCCAGCATGATCAGAAAAATAGTCACCAGACAACAAAGGTAGAAAAGATCATTTTATTTTCATTATAGGGTTTGGAATATGTCCACTTTGAGAATTAGGTGGTCAACATTAAAAGTTTATATTTACTTATTTATGGCATTTTATCCCACATTAAACATGAATTAGGGTGTTTTGTGGCTCAACATGAGAATTGTGATATTATGATCCCTTGTTTCATATTGACGGTCTGCATTTTCCGTATAGGTGGTATATTGGTGTATTAGGTTCTGCCCAGTATAATATTTATGGTACAGTAAGGTTCTGAGTGTGTTTTTGCACAAATTGTGCATAGTGTTTTGCAGTTGAGCGATTGTGGTTAGTATATGCTTTGAGCAACCACTTTATTCTTTGACATATGATACATATCTAATATCTACATTTAATAAAAGGTATTGTGACTTTTATTTTTATTTTTTTTCTGTGTGTTATCAGACAATTATGGATTTAAGCTCCACCCCTGGCCCCACCCCTAACCCAGCCCCCTTTAGCCTCCCCAAACTGTTGGGCCACCGACCGCCTATGAGTGTTCCATTCAGGAAGGAAGCCCGTGGGAGTCACGGGGGTATCTCGGTTTTGCGGTACCTTCTGCTCTAGTTAGCGGGAGGTCTGTCTGTCCGGATCAACAACAGCTAATTGTGAATCCGTCGAGTCTCCGGGACCTTGTGTGGAGCAACCGGTCAGAATGTCCCGTTCTAGGTATTATTCCATCAGGGTCCCTGGACCACCATCGCTGGACCTCCGGCTCATGGGGGAGGCCGCAGCCTGTCCTGGATGGCTCTCTACGACCAGGCCTCTGCTTGCAACCCGACTGGGGAGGCCGCTTCAGGTCCTGCGATGCTCCAGGTGAGGAATTTTGACCGTTTATCAGGTTTGGCGATAGTCGGTTATCAAACCGGTGGTCTTTCTGGCAGTCTTTCGTCCAGTATCCAGCTGATTTCTAGTTAATTTCCAACTTTTTCTGGCCAGGGTCATCGGAGCTAACAGCTCCGTGACCTCTTAGTAGCGGCCATCTTGTTATAGTTATAGGGCTGTATTACCGTCTGCCAGGACAGAATGAACAGACAGATGAAGAAATGTTTACAGAAGTTAGGAAAGCTGGCAAATTAGGCAACAGTATAATAATGGGTGATCTCAATTACCCTAATATTGACTGGATAAATGTTACATCAGTGAGCACCAGGGAGATAAAATTCCTAATGTAATAAGTGACTGCTTCTTGGAACAACTGGTCCAAGATCCAACAAGAGGGAACCATTTTAGATCTAGTCCTTGGTGGAGTGCAGGGCATAGTATGAGAGGTAACGGTATTGGGTCCACTGGGAAACAGTGATCATAGCATGATCAAGTTTGAGCTACTATCTAGAAAGAAGACAATCTACTATAGCCACATTTAATTTTCAAAAGAGTGGCTATGATAAAATGAAGAAAATTAATTAATGGCATTTATACCCTACATTTTCCCACACAATTTTGAGTTGAATGTGGCTAACGAGCTAAAAGGAAGACATGACAAAATATGAAATAAAATTCACACTTAATACAGAAAGAACTGTAAATACATAAAATTCAATAATAAAGCATACTGGAGAGAATGGAAGGGGGGAAACTAGGCACCAGGATCAATTGACAATTTTTTAAAAGAGAAAATAGTTCAAAAACTCATGAAGAAACAAGTGATCATGTAACCTTATATTTTCAGCAAGAAATTTCACCACTTAGTACCTTGGTATGAAAAAGTAGCTGAATAAACTTATAAACTACTTTCTTACAGGTAGGAGAAAGAAGATGCAGGTAGTCTCTTACACCAAAGATTAAATTGCGAGAAGGCAAAGTAACAAGGGGCAACATATAGTCAGGGGCAATACCATGTAAAATGTGAACTGGTTAGAAAGAAGTTAAAAAGGATCGGCTGCAAAGGTTAGGGCATTAAATCAGGCATAGACATTGTTTAAAAGTGCCATCTTCAACTGCCAGATGCATTCCACGTATTTACAAAGGTGGAAAGAAGAGAAAATGACAGCCAGAATGGTTAAAAGGTGAAGTGAAAGAGGCCATTAGAACCAAAATAATGTTTTCCAAAGAATGGAAAAAGGACCCAAATGAAGGAAAAAAGCAACATATAAGCACTGTCAAGCTAGATGCAAAGCATTGATAAAGAAAGCTAAAAGAGAATATGAAGAGAAACTTGCCGCAGAGGCAAAACTCAGGGCAACAACTTTTTCAAGTACATCAGAAGCAGAAAGCCTGAGAGGGAATCCATAGGACTGTTAGATCATGAAGGAACAAAAGGGGCACTCAGGGAGGTCAAGGCCATAGCGGAGAAACTGAATGAATTCTTTGCTTCCTGTACTGGAAATGGTTTTCAAGGGTGATGATGCGGAGGAAGTGAAAGAAATCTCAGTGAACCTGAAAGATGTACTGAGCCAAATCAACAAATTTAAAGAGTAGGAAATCACCTCTACTAGATGGCATGCATCTGGTACTGAAAGAACTCGAACATGAAATTGCTGATCTGCTGTTAGTAATCTCTAACCTACTACTACTTATCATTTCTATAGCGCTACAAGGCATGCACAGCGCTGTACTGTTGTTAAAGTCGTCTATAGTACCTGAAGGTTGGAGGGTGGCCAATTTGATGCCAATTTTTAAAAAAGGGTTCCAAGAGTGATCCAGGAAGTTACAAACCGGTAAGCCTGACGTAAGTGCAGGGGAAAATAGTGGAAGCTATTATAAAGATTAAAATTATGGAACACAAATAAACCTGGGTTAATGGGACAGAGTCAGTATGGTTTCAGCCAAGAAAATTCTTGTCTCACCAATTTGCTTCATTTCTTTGAAGATGTGAATAAACGTGGATAAAGGTGAGCCAGTTGATGTAGTGCAGCCATTCCCAACCCAGTCTCTGAGGCATACTTAGTCCCGTTGGGTTTCAGGATATCCACAATGAATATGCATGAGACAGATCTGCATGTACTTCCTCCTTAGTATGCAAATCTATCTCATGCATATCCATTGTGGATATCCTGAAAACCTGATGGGACTAGGTGTGCCTTGGGGACTGGATTGGGAATGGCCGATGTAGTGTATCTAGATTTTCAGAAAGCTTTTGACAAAGTTCCTCATGAGAGACTCCTGAGAAAATTAAAGAGTCGTGGGGTAGGAGGCAATGTTCTGTTGTGGATTAGGAATTGTTAAATGGCCATTTCCCTCAATGGAGGATGGTGAATAATGGAGTGCCACAGGGATCTGTACTGAGACCGGTGCTATTTAGATATATTTATAAATGATCTGGATATTTATAAATGATCTGGAAATCAGAATGACGAGTGAGATGATTAAATTTGTAGATGACAAAAAAAAATATTCAAAGTTGTTAAAACATTTGCGGACTGTGAAAAATTGCAGGAAGACCTTAGGAAATTGGAAAACCGGGCATCCAAATGGCAGATGAAATTTAATGTGGACAAATGCAAAGTGATGCACATTGGGAAGAATAATCTGACTCACAGTAACCTAATACTAGGGTTCACTTTGGGGGAGGGGGGGGGTGTCAGCATACAAAAGAAAGATCTAGGTGTGTAGACAATAAGCTGAAATCTTCTGCCCAGTGTGTGGCAGCGGCCAAAAAAGCAAACAAGATGCTAAGCATTATTAAGAAGGGGATGGTAAATAAGATTGAATATACTATTAGGCCTCTGTATCGCTCCACGGTGCGACCTCACCTTAAGTACTGCATTCAGTTCTGGTCACTGTATTTCAAAAAACATATAACGGAATTAGAAAAGGTTCGAAGAATAGCGACCAAAATGATAAAGGGGATGGAACTCCTCTCAAGGCTAAAGAGGTTAGGGCTCTTCAGCTTGGAAAACGACTGAGGTCTACAAAATCCTGAGTGGTGTAGAACAAGTAGAAGTGAATTGATTTTACTCTTTTAAAAAGCATGACAACTAGGGGACACTTCATGAAGTTACATGGATACACTTTTAAAACAAATAGGGGGAAATATGTTTTCACTCAACGAATAGTTAAGCGCTGGAACTCTTTACTGAAGGATGTTACCCACCTTGGGTATAAGGTGGATATAAATTAACAAAAACATGTAGTAACAACAGTTAGCGTATCTGGGTTTAAAAAAGGTTTGGACAAATCTCTGGAGGAAAAGTCCATAGTCTGCTATTGAGACAGACATGGGGCAGCCACTGCTTGCCCTGGGATTGGTAGCATGGAACGTTGCTACCATTTGGGTTTCTGCCAGGTACTTGTGACCTGGATTGGTCACTGTTGGAAATAGAGAGCTGCACGGGAATGGGGTTCCCGCAGGGATGGAAGCAGTTCTGTGGGGTTCCTGCGGGGATGGAAGCAGTTCTGCGGGGTTCCCACGGGGATGGAAGCAGTTCCTGTGGGGAGCCCGCGGGGATGGAAGCAGTTCTGCGGGGTTCCCGTGGAAGTGTAAGCTACACCTGCACCAGCCTCTCATCTACCAAGTACCAAGTTCTTTGAGTGCTGTCTCCTCCTCCTCCTCTTCCTCTTTGCTTTAACAGCACAAATGTGGAAATTTTTCTATTAAGGAGGTGGTAGAGACACAAATGATGATGGAATTCAAAAAGGCGTGGGATGAACACAGAGGATCTCTAATTAGAAAATGGAAGTTATAAAAAAACTAACCTTAAATGGCTGCATGTGTGTGGATATGTGAAGTAATGCTTAGATGGCGACTCTGGCTGTGATTAACTAGGGCCAATACCGGGCAGACTTGTATGGTCTGTGTCTAATATATGGAAGTCTGGTTTAGGATGGGCTGGAAAAGGCTTAGACAGCAACTTCAGTGACTGGAACATAAGAACAGTTCTGGACAGATTTTTACGATCTGTGTCCCACAAATGAGAAGATGAATAGACTGGAGTGGGCTTCAACAACAACTCCAGCAGTAAGAACATAAGGATAGGGCCAGATAGACTTCTATGGTCTATGTTCCAGAAACACAAAAGAAAGACCATAATCAAGTATATAATATCACACTCATTGATTTAATCATGAATTGATAATGAGTGTGACTATTGGACAGACTGGATGGACCATTCAGGTCTTTATTTGCTGTCACTTACTATGTTACAATTAATCCTCTTTGCTCCCGGGCTGATGAGCAGACCTCAGCTCTGATACAGGCATGAGCATCAGATGTTACCTGACCTACTGGCGCGTGCATGTGGTGACCTCTCAGCACACAGTGCCAGTAAATCAGAGATAAATCTTACAGGTGCACACCAGAGTGTTCCAAGTTTCAGCTTCCATTCCTCCCTTGCCTACAGTGCTGTGGCTCAAATCCAGAGAGAGACTGAGGGAGCTGACTGGAATTTTCTTTTATGTACCATTCATTTCTTACAGTGATGGGTGGGGATGGGTTAAATTCTTGCGGGGACGGGTTGGGATGGGTTACATTTTTGCGGGGATGGATGGGGATGGGTAAGATTCCAGTGGGGATGAGTAAGATTCCAGCAGGGATGGGTGGGGATGGGTAAGATTTATGTCCCCGTGCAACTCTCTAGTTGGAAACAGGATACTGGGCTAGATGAACCATTGGTATGACTCATTCTGTATCCTATTCCCCCTCCCATTTCTCTCTGTTCCCCACAGCAACTCCCCTCCCTGCAGCCCCTCACCTATGGTTACTACCAGGTCGCTGTAACGGCCATTAAAGCCCAGAAGGATGGGAGCTTGAATGGCTGCTACAGGTCTTCAGCAGCAGTGGAAGATGAGTGAGGTTGGGAGGGGGAAGCAAGTACCCTGTAAGAATGTTGGTTGGCAGAAAATAAACACTTAAAATGACTGTTTTTCTGTTCTGCCTGCTGCCGGCCTCACCATGTGACAACCTGCCAGGCCAGTTGCTGCTGGGTGGCCTGAGCCAAAAGTGGTTGGGGCTATGCCCATCTAGGGCAATGCCCCTGCAAATTGCTTCCCCCTGTTTTTCTATTGTCTCAGCCTCATAGGTGTAGTTTCACTACTTCATCGGGGGGGGGGGGGGGGGGGGGATAGAGAGTTCAGATTGGTGACAGGTTGAGAATTTTCTTCCCCCTGTAATAGGCATTGATTATCCTACTTTCTCCCTTCCATTTCATTTGTTTTCCCCTTTCTGTGTGTTTCCCTTTATTCCCTTATACTCTTCCATTAGTCTCTCTCCCTTCTCACTTTTCCACACACATTTTTCCTCTCAGTAATTCCATTCCCGCTTTCTGGCTGTTGGCTGCGTTGGCGGCTTTGCCTCTGCTATGGGGACCCCTTCAGGCTTTGTACCGACCTCCTGATTTGGGGGAATTGTTTTGTCATCCTTTTTCGTCATCCTTTTTCTCCACATCCACTGGTAGAAGTGGCTCCCCCCCCTCCCCCCCCCCAGCATTTGTCTGTAGCCTGCCCCTTTTGGGGGTTTCTTCGGGTACAGAAGTGACTTGGCTACCCTCTCCGGTAGATCTGGTGTTCCAGGAGAGGTGGCTGGGTGCCGCATTGGAGGTGGGATTATTGGGACCCCTCTCTGGTTCCCCTTTGATAGCTTCGCGCTCAAAGGAGTTTTTACACCCATCTTGGGCGGATGGGTTCTAGATGGCAAGGTTTTCTAGACAGAATCTGATGGTGGTTCTGCAGTGCACCTTGTTTTTCGAGATGCAGGTCTGCTGATCTGGGGGCTTCTCTGGGGCTGGGGTCTTCTGACCTTTCCCCCGAGTTCATTCTGCTGCTCCATATGCTTATATGTTGCAGAAGTCTGGTAGGGGAACTGACAGTTCCTTTTTAGTTCAGCCTTTGGAGATTTCTGGCTTGTTCCCTGTCTCAGTCTCCTCTGATGGACCTTGCCCCGAAAAGGGAATGTTTACTCTCCAGCTCAGCAGTAAGGTCCATTGCTTCCCTGTCTTCTATTCAGAGGACGTCCTTTCAGGGCAGTCCCTTTCTACACAGAGGCAGCAAGAATCACCTGAGCTGGAAAGCCATGTTTGCCTAAGTGGGTGCATTGATGGCAGCAGTCTCCAATACGCCTCACTGTGTGTGGTGAGTTAAGATTATCTTATAGTTCCTGCATTGGCTAAAGGATGTTCCTGGTGTGGGAAACAGTGAACAGCATCAGAGCAGGGCTCTTTTTGTGTTGGGCCTCTGAAAGGGTCTATTTAGTGTTTTTATTTACAGAGTTTTCAGTCCCTTCAGTTTTTTCTCTGAGGGCAGTTGCTTAAACACCCTAAAAGTTTCCCTCACATCCTTGGTGGAACTCTCTTTGTTTGGCAGTATAGGTATTGCATATGGGCACACCACCCTGAGTGTGCCTGATCTCCTCTGATCTCAGAAGCTCAGCAAGGTTGGGCCTGGTTTCTACTTGGATGGGAGATTGCCTGGAAATATCAGGTGCTGTAGGTGTTATGATTCTGCTGGATAGGCAGGGGAATGTTTGGGACTCACTCCTGATTGGCTTGTCAGGGGCTGAGCCAGCAGACATCAGAAGCCTGACCCATTTAAGCCTGCCTTTCCCTGCAATCATTGCTTTAGAGTTGATTGCTTTGTTTGCTCAGCTAAAGCCAGCCTGTGCTTGGGTGCTTGTATTTCCATTGGAGTTTAGCCTTTCTCCTTGGTGCTTGTTTATTCTCTGTGTGTGTGTACTGGACTTCCCCAGCAGGACCTTGATTGCCCCACTTCTCCACACCTGGTCTGCTTTCTGCTTCTCTAACCTTATGCTGTCTGTGGTAAGCTTTTACCTTGTATGGTTCCTTCGTTTGTTTTGCTTTCTCTCCCTCTGTGTTCCCTTTGTTGTGCTGAGCATTGGCTCTGCTCCCTGTGGTTCTGCCTCCATATAGCAGTTCCCCTTGTCCTTATATTTTGCTCCTGTTTGTTTGTTTTAGTGTTCTTTGTTTGCTGACTCTGTCTCCTGTTTCCTGGGAGCAGTGTTCCTTTTCTGCCCTGTTTATTCCTTTAGCAGTTCCTTTTTTCCCTTGGCTGTTGTGGGGCCAGCTGTGTGTATGCTTATAGATAGTTCTCCCTTTCCCAGGGTGGCTGGACATGGGTGACTGGAGGGGAGAGGAGGGTGGCTGGACATCTGTGGCTGGAGGGGACAGGAGGGTAGCTGGACATGGATGGAGGGCAAGAAATGAAGAAGAAAGGAGGAAAGTAAAGAAAGAAATGGAAAGGAAGCCCTGGAAACGAAGTTAAGAGAGCAGCAGAATCAGAGACAACAAAGGTAGAAAAAATCATTTTATTTTCATTTTAGTGTTTGGAATATGTCCAATTTCAGAATTTACATCTGCTGTCTTATTTTGCACTGGGTATACTGGAGCTGTATCAGCTTACAGAAATGATTTATAATGGAAGAAAATCATGTTATTTTTTTCTCCTATACTAGTATAATATTTTCAATGATGTCTGTTTATATGCGCCATGGCTGGTGTAAGGGGTGTGGCTATCATAGGGGTGGAGTCATATGTGGTGACTCCGCCCATAATGAGTACCGGCACTTTGCGATAAATAATTAGATTTTGGGTTGCTGTTTGGGCACTCGGGCTCTGAAAGGTTCGCCATCACTGGCCTAGTGTGTTCCCTTGTGGGGCTTCCTGTATCTTTGTATGCAGTAGGTGCAGCCTAGTTCCCTTGACTGCTGTGTGGCACAGCCTAGTGTATTCCTGTGAGTGGTTTCCCTTTTTTCCCTTGGGTGCCTCATGGCACATCTTAGAGTATTCCTTGAGTGGCTTCCCCTTTCCCTGTGTGCTTAATGGTTCAGCCTAGAGTATATTCAAATAGTTGGTTCCCTTTTTCCTTGGAGTGCTGTGTGGTACAAGCCTAGCGTGTTCCCCTCTGGGGCTTCCTGTATTCTTGATCGCCCTGTGGCACAGCCTTATATACCTTTAGAGGCTTCTGCCTCTCACCCCTTCCCTTGTGTCTCTACCCTGCACTGTGTGCGCTGCTTGTGCTCCAGTTCCGTGGGGAACCCTTGTTGTTCTTTCTCCCTTCCCAGAGTTTGACTGGGTTCCCGGTCGGCCGTGAGGCCCACTTGCTTGGACTCTGTGCGAGTGGGTTCCCGATCGGCCATGAGGTCCGCCTGAATGCTCTATCTCCCATTTTCTAGTGGTGCCTGTTAGCTGTTGTGTGTGTCTCAGTCAAATTGGGTCCAGTAATTTATTCAATTAAAGCAAAATCTTCACACTGTTTTTAGAGTTTTCTAGCTCTCAAACATTTGTTAACAATTTTCATATTTTCATATTTTTCAAGGCAACCTCAGCGGCGCTCATTGTCAAAAATATAGACCTGGCAATGTAACCAGCGCCCATTTCTTCATCGGTTCAGCCGATTTTCTTAATTTTTAAATTTCAAACTCTTTTATTTTTATCAATTAAATTACTTATCTTTTCTTTTGTAATCAAACCAAGGGGTTCAACTGCCCGACATGCATGTTTCGCTCTGCACCGAGCTGTGTCAAGGGCTGTCCCAGTCTCTCCCAGCGTCAGCTCTACTTTATTATAGTGGATTTCCTGGGAGCTTGGTAGCTGGGGTGGTGTGTAGGGCCTGTTCGGTCTACCCTAGGCCTTGGCCAGAATATTTAGATTTGCTCGCACCTTTTTCAGTAGTAGCTCAAGATGAGTTACATTCAGGTACACTGGATATTTCTCTGTCCAGGAGGGCTCACAATCTAAGTCTGTACCTGAGGCAATGGAGGGTTAAGTGACTTGCCCAAGATCACAAGAAGCAGCAGCGGGATTTGAACCAGCCACCTCTGGATTGCAAGACTGGTGCTCTAACTACTAGGCCACTCCTCCACTCCACTATACTAGGCTTCAGCCTGGGCTCAAGGGCTCACGCCTCAAATAACAGTAGGTTTATTTTTTTCTGCATCTTTAGTCTTTGGCTCCACATTTCTGTGGGAAATGTTACATATTGTTATTTTCTGGGGCTAGAGCTCTGGTCTCCATAGTACTTCAGCGCTGCAATGGGTGCATTGTCTCCAGGTGCATTAATTTCAGCAAATATTTTTTTTTCTGGAAGATGTCTGGCTTTCAACCTGAAGGTCATAGGATTAAGCATATTAGAAGCTGTGGCCCTCAGCTCCTTTTCATATGGGACATATTTTACTTCACTCTCCTATATTGCTTGCCTTGACAAGCATTTCATTGCATAGCTTTACACTATTCTACAGTGCTAAAGGTTAGCTATGGAAGGGATGCCTTGGCGCCTCCACAGTGGATGGTGGTGGTCACGGATGCAAGTCTCTCGGGCTGAGGCTCTTTGCCGACTTCCGTCTCCGGGGCAGTGGATGGCATGGGAGACGGTGTGGCTGATCTCCCGCCTGGACCTGCTTTTGGTGCTGTTTGTCTTCTAGCCTTTCAGAACACGATGTGGACTGGGCGGTGCTTATGCCGTTGGAGAACACAATGGTGGTGGCTTCTTTTTTGACAGGGTGGGACTCAGACGGGCCCTGGCCACCAGGGTATGTCACCCCCATGGAGTGGACAGAGGACCTTGTGTTCCATTTCTCCGCGGCCCATTTCATGGGATTTTCCTATGGTGAGCTCTCTTTTTCTGCTGTCTTCTGATCTTGGCGGAATGGTTATTCCGCACCAGTGCTTCTTCAGTTTGACTTCAGGTAGACAGCTCCGAAGGTAGATCTTATGGTGCCCCTGCTGGATGCTGAGGTGCTTTCTTTCTTCCGTCAGAGAGAGGGCGATTCAGCAGGGCTGGTTGTTCAGCTGATTCTTTAACCAGAGGGCATTCTTCGATAGTATTTCCTCCGTGGCCTCTCTGCAGCCGAGTTCTTTTTGGATCGCTCACCACAGGGGTCGAGTCATTCTGGTAGCTCTGGATTGTTCACCCTGAAACCTCATTGTTTTCCAATCCTAGTTTAGGGCTCCTTGTCTACTGAGCATTCCTTCGGACTCCTTTTGATCCTTTAGGAGCTTACTCGCAAGCGGTGTTCTTGGTTGTCAATTCTTCCACATGCAGAGTGTCTGAATTTTTAGTACTGCCGTGCCGAGCTGCTTTTCTGCCATTTGCTGACTCTGGAGTGACCTTGCATACGGTTCCTCCTTTTCTTACCGGCTGTGGTTTGGCTTTTCTTTCTCTATCAGCCTCAGGGAAGAAAGAGAGGCTGATAGAGAAAGAAAAGCCAAGCCTCTCTTTCTTCCCTCCTTTCTGGAGGGGGATTTTCACACAGACTACGTGGCGCTTTGTCTTCTGGATGTTCGGAGGGTTCAACTCCGGCATTCGCAGATATCGCATGTTTTTCAGCGTTCTGATCTTCTCTTTGTCCTTCTCGCTGGTTCTTGCCATGAGACAGCAGCCTGTGATCCAGCTATTTCTCTCTTGATTGCAGAAACAATTTCCATGGATTTTTTGGAAGGTCGCGTCCCACCAGTGGTTTTGCAGGCTCGTTCCACGAGGTTGCTATCTACCTCTTGGGCGGAACGGGTGTGCTTTTGCTATTCGGATTCTGCCTTTGCAGCGGCGACTTCCCACTCTAATTAGGGATTGCTTTGGTACATCCCACCAGTTCCTGGATTCATCTGCTGCATACACTAAGGAGGGTAAAATTATGCCTTACCTACTGATAATTTTCTTTCCTTTAGTAGCAGCAGATTAATCCAGGATCCCACCCTCTGTCAGCTGCATTTTGAGTGTCTGTTCTTGTCCTGGTCTTTAGTTAAAATAAAAACCAAAGAAAAAAAGAGATAGAACAGAAACCACTGAAGAGGAATCCATCACGGTCATGGTTTCTCTAAGTTGGACTGACAAATTTCTATTGTGTTTGGTTGGTGAGGAAGGCTTCCTGTTTTCTTGTGTGATTTTCTGATGTGATTATGCTTGGTGATGAGACATATACTGAAGTGAAGGAGGAGCTGATCATATGCTTACTTCTCTGGTCCTCCCATTTCTCCCTGTGTCATTCCCATTTTTCAGCCACCACCTAGTTCCCCATTTTTACCCTAATCAGTCTCATCTACCTCTGCCACAAACCCTGTTCCTTCCCTGCCACTCATCTGCCATTTAGCCGCCCAGTCTCCCAGTCTCGTAAGGTCCTTCTGTAATTACACTTTACCTTACCAGCACTAAATCGAAGATCCCCAAATGCACCAGCCCCTACCTGTGTCTCTACATCATATGCTTACTTCTCTGGTCCTCCCATTTCTCCCTGTGTCATTCCCATTTTTCAGCCACCACCTAGTTCCCCATTTTTACCCTAATCAGTCTCATCTACCTCTGCCACAAACCCTGTTCCTTCCCTGCCACTCATCCTCACTTCACCTTCAGACTCTTTCTTGTATCTTACCACCTTATCCAAGCTTCAATTCCCTTTTATACTTCCATTTCCACTCTCTCGCCTCCTTCCTCTCCCTTTCCTTTATCTCTCACCTTCATAGCCCTTTGCCTCTATACTAGAGAGCTGCACGGGAACGGGGTTTGCGGGATTCCCTCGGGGACGGAAGCAGTTCTGTGGGGTTCCCACGGGGACGGAAGCAGTTCCTGTGGGGTTCCCGCGGGGATGGAAGTAGTTCTGCGGGGTTCCCGTGGAAGTGTAAGCTACACCTGCACCAGCCTCTCATCTACTGAGTACCAAGTTCTTTGAGTGCTGTCTCCTCCTCCTCCTCTTCCTCCTTGCTTTAACAGCACAAATGTGGAAAATTTTCTATTAAGGAGGTGGTAGAGAGACAAATGATGATGGAATTCAAAAAAGCATGGGATGAACACAGAGGATCTCTAATTAGAAAATGGAAATGATAAAAAACCTAACCTTAAATGGCTGCATGTGTGTGGATGTGTGAAGTAATGCTTAGATGGCAACTCTAGCTGTGATTAACTAGGGCCAAAACGGGGCAGACTTGTATGATCTGTGTCTAATATATGGAAGTCTGGTTTAGGATGGGCTGGAAAGGGCGTAGACAGCAACTTCAGTGGCTGGAACATAAGGACAGTTCTGGACAATTTTTTACAATCTGTGTCCCACAAATGAGAAGATGAATAGACTGGAGTGGGCTTCAACAACAACTCCAGCAGTAAGAACATAAGGATAGGGCCAGATAGACTTCTATGGTCTATGTTCCAGAAACACAAAAGAAAGACCATAATCAAGTATATAATATCACACTCATTGATTAAATCATGAATTGAGAATGAGTGTGACTATTGGGCAGCCTGGATGGACCATTCAGGTCTTTATTTGCTGTCACTTACTATGTTACAATTAATCCTCTTTGCTCCCGGGCTGATGAGCAGACCTCAGCTCTGACACAGGCATGAGCATCAGATGTCACCTGACCTACTGGTGCATGCATGTGGTGACCTCTCAGCACACAGTGCCAGTAAATCAGAGACAAATCTTACATGTGCGTTCCAAGTTTCAGCTTCCATTCCTTCCTTGCCTACAGTGCTGTGGCTCAAATCCAGAGAGAGACTGAGGGAGCTGACTGGAATTTTCTTTTATGTACCATTAAATTCTTACAGTGATGGGTGGGGATGGGTTAAATTACTACTACTACTACTACTACTATTTAGCATTTCTATAGCGCTACAAGGCATACACAGCACTGCACAAACATAGAAGAAAGACAGTCCCTGCTCAAAGAGCTTACAATCTAATAGACAAAAAATAAAGTAAGCAAATCAAATCAATTATTGTGTACAGGAAGGAGGAGGGTAGGTGGAGGCAGGTGGTTACGAGTCAAAAGCAATGTTAAAGAGGTGGGCTTTCAGTCTAGATTTAAAGGTGGCCAAGGAAGGGGCAAGACGTAGGGGCTCAGGAACTTTATTCCAGGCGTAGAGTGCAGCGAGACAGAAGGCGCGAAGTCTGGAGTTGGCAGTAGTGGAGAAGGGAACAGATAAGAAGGATTTATCCATGGAGTGGAGTGCACGGGAAGGGGTGTAGGGAAGGATGAGTGTGGAGAGATACTGGGGAGCAGCAGAGTGAGTACATTTATAGGTTAGTAGAAGAAGTTTGAACAGGATGCGAAAACGGATAGGGAGCCAGTGAAGCGACTTGAGGAGAGGGGTAGTATGAGTAAAGCGACCCTGGCGGAAGATGAGACGGGCAGCAGAGTTTTGAACCGATTGGAGAGGGGAGAGGTGACTAAGTGGGAGGCCAGCAAGAAGCAGATTGCAGTAGTCTAAACGAGAGGTGACAAGGGTGTGGATGAGGGTTTTGGTATAGTGCTCGGAAAGAAAGGGGCGGATTTTACGGATGTTGTAAAGAAAGAAACGACAGGTCTTGGCGGTCTGCTGGATGTGAGCAGAGAAGGAGAGAGAAGAGTCAAAGATGACCCCAAGGTTTCGAGCCGAGGAGACAGGGAGAATGAGAGAGCCATCAACAGAAATAGAAAACGGGGGGAGTGGGGAGGTGGGTTTGGGGGGGAAAATGAGAGGTTCGGTTTTGGTCATGTTTAATTTCAGGTGGCGTTGAGACATCCAGATAGCAATGTCAGACAAGCACGCTGAAACTTTGGTTTGGATGCAAGGTGAGATATCAGGGGTAGAAAGGTAGATTTGGGAGTCATCAGCATAGAGATGGTAGGAAAAGCCATGGGATGAGATTAATGAACCAAGGGAAAAAGTGTAGATAGAAAAGAGGAGGGGACCAAGAACAGAACCCTGAGGTACGCCGACAGGCAGAGGGATAGAAGTATCCAAGTGAGGACAGGATATCAAGGAGTATGCTGTGATCGACAGTGTCAAAAGTAGCGGAAAGATCAAGAAGAATGAGGATGGAATATTGACCTCTGGATTTAGCCAGTAATAGGTCATTGGAGACTTTAGTAAGAGCAGTTTCGGTTGAGTGGAGAGGGCGAAAACCAGATTGTAGTGGGTCAAGAATAGCATGTGAGGAGAGAAAATCAAGGCAGCGGCGGTGAACAGCACGCTCAAGTAATTTGGAGAGAAAAAGGAGGAGGGAGATGGGTCGGTAATTAGAGGGACAAGTAGGGTCGAGTGAAGGCTTCTTAAGGAGAGGTGTGACCACAGCATGTTTAAAGGCAGTAGGGACAGTTGCAGTGGAAAGTGAGAGGTTGAGAATGTGACAGATAAAAGGAATAAGAGCAGGTGTGTTGTAAATTTAGGGGTCCGGAGCCCCCCCAAGAAGGCTGGAGTGACCTTAAATCTGACTCCATCTCTAAATAGCACTAGTACTGGGGTAATCAAGGAGTTGTGAAGTTCTAAATGGAATTGCCACTAAGAGAGACGTTAGGTCTAAGGAAAAGATACCAGCCTTATGACAAACTGGATTTATGTCACAGGTTATACAATGCAGTGAAAGACAGCCTGATACAGCAAAAGCATTTATACTTACAGCCTTTCATCATCAAGTGAAGCCCACAAATCATCATTTGGAATGAGGAGTTTATTTGCCAAGATACAAGTCAAATCAGTGATTGACAACAGGCACGTACAATCAATTAGTTATAGGAATATAATAATCCAGCTGCAAACAGGTGTTAATTAGTTCCTAATCTTTTATAATTTCTTTTACCAATCAGAGGTTTTACAAGGGAAAGCAATTAGGTAATTTGTCAATTCTGCTGGACACATTGGTTTCCCTTGGAGAGAGAGAGTGGCAACCCTTTTCTCTCTAACTTAAACCAGGAAATACTCTGATTTTTATAGGTGCCCTCAGGATATGGATAATATGACAGCAGATATACCTGATTGGATCTATGCTAATGTCATGGTTGTCACTGATTGGCTCATGCTAATAAGTAGCTTCTATCTTGCTAACATGGTTTTGTCTTTAGCTCGCTTGACCACAAATCTTAAGCAAGACCCTGCATCCAGCTACACCTTTCCTTTCTCACACCATGGCTGACCACAATCCTGCTCACAGGAAAGTCTCATTTCTCAACTTGTTTTTCTAACTTACATTACAGAAAATTCCACTTTGCAACAGATACGGCTTCCATTTTGTGCTGAAATCCTCCATTTTGTTTCCATATCTATTGACCTAACTTTTCCTAATTTAGCTTATTTAGGCCTCAATCCGGGCTACAAACTAGGCCATACTTTTCCAGTAAGCTCCCAGTTATGTCAGCCATCAGATTTCTGACTCAGCCAAGGTCTGTAATAGCCTGAGCTCTATGACTGGGCCCGCCACCATTCCAGTGGGGGGGGGGGGGGGGGGGGTCTCTGGCTGTACCATAATTATACATTCCCCACTTGTCACCCCATCTGGGAGGGGGGTGACACAAAGCTCGTCAAGCTTGTCATCATCCATTCCAGAAGGTGGCAAGCTATCAAACGAGAGGGCGAGTTTTGGTCTTAAAAATTGCTAGAAGGTATGGTGCAAGACAGGAAACTTCATTCTCAGGTGATATATTATTTGGGGCGTATGGAATTCCCTTTATATTACCCAACCCCTTGGGCCTTAATCCTGATGTCACCTCTCTTGAGACTTACTCAAACCTGTAGTGAGAAATGTTTTATGAATGGGACAAATCCATGAGTTCATCTACAAAATCCCATGAAGTATAGGTATGTGTGTAATAGCAATTTCAGGTGGATCATGCTAATAAACACTTTCAGGTCTTTCTATGGCTTCTATTGTATCTGTAGCATAGTGCATGGGGAGATAATCTAATGTATCTATCTCAGTGGTCTTGGGAAGGAATAGTGGTTTTGATTAAGCATTGTTATGGGCTCAACAAATATATGGTTAGTACTCTGATTGCAGGCTGTTTTAGGTTGTAGTTATTCAGAATCCTTAAACAGGTCGGAATTCCTGGACCTTACTATTACTCATCATTGGCATCCAATCATGAGCACTAAAAAGTGGATAGCAAGTATGAGGTTGCCTTATACAGCAAAAATGGTCAATCCTAGGAAAATTTATATTGACAAAGGTCATGCATGGATCTTGACATATGCATAATGACCTGGAAGTATGGGAAGCATTTTATATATTTGTTACCCCACTTGGAGCTTAGTCAAACCTACAGAAAGACATGCAGCTTAAGTAAGCCTACACCAAAGTTAAACAATTGCATAACTGGTTGATACTAACAGGGTTTACACCTACATTATGATATCTTAGCCAGTATTAGGGTTTGATGTTACCCCTGTGTCTAAGCAATATCAACTTCCATTTAAATTACATAAACAGAAATGGCAGAAAAGAGTTTCAAAACCAATACAACAAGAGAAAATAAAGACAATTATAGTCCAATTCTGACTGTCCATTCATAATAGAGAGTGTGTCATTAGCTAGAAAGGGAATAACAAAAAAAACAAAATTGAACTTTTCAATCAGGATTATTGCTAAACTGGAAATAAAACTAAATATGAGTCTATAATGTCAATTAATAGCAACTGTAGATCTCAAATTAATTACTACTACTACTACTACTATTTAACATTTCTAGAGCGCTACAAAGTGTACGCAGCGCTGTACAAACACAGAAGAAAGACAGTCCCTGCTCAAAGAGCTTACAATCTAATAGACAAAAAGTAAAGCATTTAAATTTAAAATATTTAAGCAGTCAAGCACAAGAGAACAGTCACAGAAGGACTGAAGATGTTGAAGGGTGGTCAGTGTGATTAGGTGTAACTCTGGTTGGAGTAGTGGGAGAAGGTGATAGAAGAATAGAAATGGGTGAGGTAAAGTAATGAGTGGGTTGATAGGGAGGTTATATAAGACATGTCACTCTAGGGGTGGGTGGGTAGAGGGGTAGGGTGGGCGGGATTAAGTCTAAAGCAGGAGAAGGTATTCTCTGCAGCCTATCTGTGAGATGGAAAATGCTCTCTGAAGCTGCTGCTATAAGTTGTTAGTTTTCTCTCCCTGAAAGAGATCCAAGCCACTTGAACTTGCTTGACGGTATTTGTTGGAGGTTCTAGTTCTGAGATGTTTTCAACCGGTATCAGGGAATTGCACGACAATATCCTCATGGATGATGGAACTTTTCTGTTTCCCTAGTGAGCTGGTCTGATCATCAAGGTGTAGTCGCCTTGAAGTGGGTCGAGGGAGAGTTACACTGTCCAACTTGACATGGTTATACCATGCTGAGGATCTCTTGCTAAGGAATGTCCTGGAGTGGATGGAAGCTCTGAGGAATTAGGAAGAGCTGAAAACTCAGAAGGGTTTAACAGAGCAGGATTTCCACGATGACCTTGAATTGGTTGGCCAAAGTCTCTTATGTTCAGAAAACAGGCATTACCAAAATGTATCCCCACTTCTGGCTTGCACAATGGGCAAGACAGATTGGTGATGGGTAATTATATGTAAGGGCAAGGAACAGTAGAGGTTAAGTATATGGAACAAAAGGAAAAAAAAGGTACCAAAACAATATCGAAAATGACTAATGTATGCAGGTTAAGAAATATATAAAGCATAAAATCGAAGAGGCCTAGGGAAAGTCAACGTATGCACATGAAACAAGGCAAGTAATGTGGATATTAATGTGAGGCCTGGAAATTCTTCACCTGCAAAGACTACCATCCACCAAGGGTTGGGCCCCCAGCTTCAGGAGGCCTGTAGGACTTACGAGTTAGATGATTCAGAAAGAAGGGTAGCTTAGGAAATAGTCATAGTCAAAGCAGAAGACTAATGTGCAGAATTTTAAAACTCATAACTAGTCCAGGTGATGGAAGTATCTTCTGAAATCACGGTCACTGTCTGTTGTAATAGAGAGCTCATACGTAAAGTGCCATGTAGGTTCTGGAAAAGAAGCGCCTGCAAAAATATTTAATACAGTAGAATATTTAAGAGCATAACCAAGAAGGTCTAAATTAATGACATCATTTGGACAAAAGAAAATTCTCATTGGAGAAGTTGGCGCTTCTTTTTCTTGCCAGAGGTCGGTTGTAGCAGAAGTCCCAAACTGGTTTGGAGGCGGTAGATCAGGAATTGGATTAGCAGTCTTCAGTCAACCTACAGTACTTAATAAATAGAGCTGATATAAGAAGTAATATCTAGTAGTCAAATCTCAGCACAGGACCATTAGAAAGAAAAGTCAAAGAATGCATTGTTAGTTCCTTGGGGCACCAATAGGTGGAGCATAGTCTCAATATATAAAATCACAAGTTACAAGTAGAAAACAATTTTTTCTCTGTAGATAAGATTTTGCTGGCACAGGAAGTCAGCAGAGTCTGAGGAAACATTGTGGTCAGAGTCTGCTCCAGGAAAATACAGCCTTTAATATGATATTTAGAGAAATAGAGAAAAGCCAATATCAGAAAAGAAAGATGTAAAAACTATATATTTCTATGAGGCCTCCTCACGTGACCTTTACATGGTTTAAATAGGTCAAATGAGAAGGACAATAACCTATAGTCCTCTGTAATAGTTCAGAGCCAATTTGGAAAATGAAAATTATATTAAATTCTAAACTGATCCTTTCTATGCTGTCACAATTTGGGCCCTAAATTATGAGAGCATATCAAGATTCAAATTCAGAGGGATAGCTAAAAATAAGCTTATATATTCCCAGAAATCTAATCATAATTTGGAGTATATTTTAAATACAGAGGAGAAGCCGCTTTATAAGCAGGAGACAAGTAGGAGCATTTCTTAAAACATTTTAGTAAAATTCAAAAATCAAGGATATAATAACAATTTTTATTAATGCAATAAATGCACAAATTGACCAGTAGGATATGTTCATATAGACCAGTATGATAAATGGAACAGCTTGTAAGCCTACATTCTAAATTGAATTCTAAACAAAGAGTAGCAAGGATAACACAGAATCATAGAATAACCCATCTAGTTATTATAAATCTGAACCACGTAATAAATTCCTGTATCATATACTGAGTTCAAAGCTTTTGTAAAAATGAACTTTAGAGAAAATAAGAACTACAAGGGTTAATCTCTGTCATTCGGTCTTAAGGAAATCACGAAATAACCGTGCTTTCTGTGCTTATTTTGAGTTTACTGCTCACTGCAAGCATTGGATATTATGGTGACTGAAAATAGGACTATACATCAAAATAAAAACTGTAAGTTTAAGTTTTCGTATTAAAACTTCATGCTGGTGTAATTAGAATTAATTAATACTTCAGGAGAGGAAAAGAGGAGAAGGTTATTACTTTATCTGCTACCAGAGGTATGGTTCTCAATAAAAAGGAAGTTGGCAATTGTAGCAAGTCTTATCTGAACATAGCTCTGAAATAATAGCAACTTGAATTTCTTTAGTTCTGATTTACCAGTTAGTTATGTTATGCAAGGGTTAATCTCTAAACCCTATTGCATAGGTAATAAGGCAGACACTGTAGTATTATGGAATCCGGAAATGAAATTTAACTGCGCCATTTGGGGTTTGAGAACCAAAAATGCTGGAACTCTATACAATAATATATCTTAAAACTATAAATCTTTAAGAGGCAGGGAAGGAAGTTTGAAAGTAGTAGATAAGACGTGAAAAGGAAAATTAAAACAGTTAATTAATTATTACGGAACACATCCCCAATAAAGAGCCAGGAAGTGAACATCAGCACTAGTTATTTTAAACAACGTCACAAATAAACAGTGTTTTAGATGGCATATAATATAGAACCTTTTATAGTAAATATCTGGAATAATTATGCAATTTTCAAAGAACACATACAAGGACGCACAATCCTGGAAAAAAAACCACTCCTTTGAGATTTACTACCACTGCAGTTGATAGGCAATCTCGCGGGGTAACCTTAAAGCACTAATTTAAAACTAAAGAAATGATTCCTTAATAATTAGCTGGTTTAATTTATGCCATTTATCACAGGACACACAGGAACATACAGACATAAAATTAAAACAGTAACCTAATCCTGATAAGTAGAAAACTTGAAGCTTAGAAGAGGAAGCGAGATATTTCTAAATGTAGTTCAAAACCAATCATTGGAATTGTGCACGGTTAAGGAATTGTTTAGGGTTTCAAACCAAAAGACATAAAAATAAATATTCCAGTAGCCAATCACAAGTCACAGCACACAGACAGAATAGAAAAGGAAAACCACACTCATACACATACACAGTTATTGTCCCACATACAGAGGTGTCCCTGTGTATTGAGGACACAATCTTAATCCTAAATTTGGTAAAATAAAACATTTAAATTAGAGCTAATCCAACAGGCCATGAAAGTATACAACGGAAAGCTCAACAGTATCACATGCAATAAATGAAAATATACTCACAATTCATGCAATGTACTCTCCAGCGCAGAAAATCAATTGAGAAAGAGGACAGTTGGCGGGATCACTACGCCCTTCCGAACTCTCGGTGGCATAGGGAGGTCAACCGCAAAATAGAAAGGTTTGTTTCGGACGGAAAGTCCTTACCAGAGATCTGAATAGATGTCAGATCACCAGTATCTGGTGTTGGGTGCGGAGAGGAAAATATGATATAATGGGTAGTGAACAACATCACCCAATATGTATAATAACGGGACCTAGTGAGCAAGTGGTCTACAAATAAGCTTCAGACCTGTAATCTGCTATAGAAAAATAAACTAGAGTAGTAATATATATATATTGACCAGACCTAGAACCTGGTACAAGGTCAGTGGTTCAAAAGGCAGCTTCAGAGATAGCAGGGAGACCTAGAAATTATAATGTGCTAACAGTTTACAAAAACATGCAATGATTATCCTGATAGTAGAACATGCAGAGACATAACACAATCATACTCACGCATCTGCTAATGTACTCCAACATAGGGACCCAAAATAAAAATTACTAATTGGCGGAAAGCTCCACGCTTTGACCGCAGGTGACATTAACAGAGAAACAAAAGCTACAAAACAGAGATGTGTACTCGAGGAATTAGTGAGCAAATATTTAGTGTCAGCTAATATATGTACCCTACTCTATATAAAATAATTGTCCCCCAGGGTAGGCTTCTAAGGACAGGAGCATACAGCAGCTTCTACGGTCCACCAAGAGCGTTCAGCAGCTTCTATTGGTCACGAGCATTTCAGCACTCAAATGATAGAACCCCTAAAGTGGGGGTTGCTACTACCCCTAAAAGAATACAGGAAATGCGGAAGAAAGTCTCCCATAGTCGGGGGACAACGGTCCAATGGGTCTCCGCTGGTTAGGAGTCTTCAGCATCTACTACTAACCCCCAATGGATCCACCCCTGGTTAGGAGTCTTCAACATCTACAACTAACCTTCTAAAAATTTAGACAACCGGGTTAAGAGTCTTCAGCGTCTACGACTAACCTTCCTAAAATTTAGAATGCCCTAGTCGTCCACAATGGCAACTCAAGGATTTTAGACGTCTCTTTATATCCCCAGCGCGCATCTGTACTAGATAACACCTGTGTGGGCAATAATCCCGAATAGTGGAAGCAGGCCACTCCGAAAATGGAATGGAATTTTTGCTCAAAATCTAGTAATTGAGATACCGTCATCCATCGAAGGGTCTCCGACCCTCAGATGGGTGTAAGCCCCAGGCATCGGTATCAAAGCCAATGGTTATAGCGTGACACTGGTAAAAGGAAAAATAATAAAAGTATAGCATATCCCAGGGAAAAGCCCCTGAAACGTACTTCAGAGGTGGTAAAATAAAAGAGGATAAAAAAAGAAATATTTTAAAGCAAAACTAAACACATGTAAGCTCATGTGGGAAGGTACAACCATAAAGGAGCCATTAGTTGGAACACATTAGCCAGAACAAAAAAATGTGAAAAATTCCACGTTCATCATTCACTAAATAGATTTTTCCATTCAACAAACCACGAGAAGGAAACTCAAAAACATTAGAACGGAACAGCCGACAGTAAGGAAGCCTGCAATGCAAGGGCAAACAGTACAAATAAATTCATACATGCAGTTATACTTATAGTAAAAGAAGAAAACTATGTAGGATAAATAAGGAAAGAAAAAAGTTTTGCAGCTTGGCAACAAATCTAAATTCAAAAGTGAGTACTGCTGAGGAGGAAGTGACGTCACCGCCACTGATGGTAGCTTAGCTTCTGAGCTCCCGCTCCCTGAATTACAAAATCGCTATAAAAAGTACTCCCCAGCTAATTTAAAAGTGTTCGCATCGTTCCTAATTGCTCCTCATCGGCAACAGCATGAGTAGAGCATCTTCAGCCCGGCCTAAGGAGGCCGATAAATCGACTGGCGGCGGGGCAAGTAAAACAGCTAAGCGCCACGAGGCAATGGCGCGAGCTTCCCCGTCGGACTCAGACTCCGCGCTGTCGATGTCAGAGTCGCGGAAGCCGCCGGCTAAAAAAGGAATCTCGGGCGAACTTCGCCAGATGCTCGCAGGTATACAGGAGGATATTAAAAAATCGAAGGACGAGATCTTGGACAAAATGGTGGTACTCAGCTCTGACCTCCGCGAGCTGGGCAACAGAGTTGAAGAGGCGGAGGCAAAGCTGGAAGAGCACTCCGAGTCCCTGCTCTCACATGAGGCCCACCTTCAAACCCTGGATCAAAAAAATAAAGACCTCACATACAAGCTCGATGACCTAGAAAACAGGGGACGTCGGAACAATCTGAGGTTCCGTGGAGTCCCCGAAGGAGGTGAGAACGAAGATGTCCCGTTTATTATACAAACACTGTGTGCCTCCCTGCTGGGTTCTGATGCTGCAACGGCTAAGATAGAAATTGATAGAGCACATAGATCCCTCGGTCAGAGGCAGGAGAACAGAGCAAGGGACATTATCTCACGATTCCACCGGTATGAATTGAAAGAACAACTGCTTAATTGCGCCAGGAAAAAGACTGACCTGGAATATGGCGGAGCAAAAATTTCTGTGTTTCAAGACCTTTCGCAGTTTACTCTACAGCAGAGATGCCTCATGAAACTGGCCCTGGACATTCTAACTAAAGAACACGTTGCATATAGATGGGGCTTCCCTTTCTCGCTGAATTACACTCTCCAGGGAACTAAAAATAGAGTAACATCACTGTCCGAAGCATGGACATCCCTGCATGCGGCGGGCCTGGTGAAAACAAGCAAGCCTCCAGGTGACTTAGCATCCGCCAGGAAGGCTAAACTTCAAAAATGGCAGCGGGTACCTTCCACTACTAAAAGGAACAATTCGAAAAGAAGAGTTACCATGGAGGAAACCTGAACCGCTGCAGTGGCAGCTTGATCGCCTTATCCTACACGAGGTCGCACTCTGCAAGGCGGTTGGAGGGACGATGGTTCTGTCTGTGCCAATGGCTGGAAAAGCAGCAGGGAGTAGCAACTGTAATGTTATGTTTTAAGAGTTATGTTACTTTAGCAAAAGGGACACTACGATCCCTTATTACTGGAAGTTATGAGGGTGGAAAAGTGGGGTGGGGAATGATGTGTTTAAGGTTGTAATGTTGCTGGGGACATAGGGGGGAGGTAGCTTAATTTGTGGGGCGTGCTGGGGTCCCTTATGAAGATGAGTGCATTCAGCATTGGGCAGAAAATTAAGGGACCTTGGTGGTTTAAGGGGTGATTCGGGGAGGGGTGAGGGAGCTGGCTGTGGGGATGAGGGTGTGTCACTTTCTCTCGTCCCACTTTGGGGCCATGTGCCTCCGAGTTGGTGTTAGAAAAGAGGGGTTGGGGGGGAAATGGGAGAGTAGGGGGACACTTAGAAGGCAAAGAGGGGGAGGGGCGGGTAGGGGGCATCACCGGTTTATTGGAACATCTATACATGGAGTGATTGGAACCCTTTTGTTTAGCCTTGACCTAGAATCCTTGTAATGTGTGCAGACCTTAAAATACTATCATATAATGTGAAGGGGTTGAACATGCCTCAAAAAAGGCAGAAACTGTTTAAAGAGTTACAACAGATAAAACCGCATGTTGTTCTGCTGCAGGAGACACATCTCCGCAGGGTGCATGAGCGACTCCTCTCACACTCAGACTATCCCAATGCCATTTTTGCCTCCTCAGCAGATGGGTCCAAGAAGCGTGGGGTAGCGGTCTTGTTCCACAGCTCCATTTCGCCCCAAATTCTAAACGTTAAACGTGACCCGGGAGGGAGATTCCTGATGCTTCACATCATCATAGACCAAGTCGAACTTACGCTTGCATCTATATACGCACCAAACGACCACCAGGGGTCCTTTTACACCAAAGTAAAGAACATATTAACTACATTCACCAGGGGCTCTCTCATTTTGGGGGGTGACTTTAACGAAGTCATGGACCAGGCGCTGGACAGATCCGGGTTACCTCAGCAGCAGGTATCAAGGGACTCTCTGGCCTTAGGTTCTTTGGTCTATTCCCTAGGGACTTTAGATATCTGGAGACTTAGTCATAAGACCATGAGGGATTATACATTTTTCTCCCCCGTACACAAGTCATACTCTCGTATTGATTATATATTCTTAGATGTTACTCTTGCTGAGAGGGGGCCACAAGCAGGAATTGGTAGTGCGACAATATCTGACCATGCCCCGGTATGGGTTACCTTGCCAACTATCAGGGCTGAGGTCAAAGACAAAAGATGGATGCTTAATACAGACTTGCTGCAGGAGGGGGAGGTGGTAGAGGGATGTAGAAAGGTCCTGAAGGAATACCTGGAGTTCAATATGGAGTCGAGTCCACCCCTTGGAGTGGTATGGGATGCAATGAAGGCAGTTTCGCGAGGCTACTTTCTACAGTTAGCTAGTAAGCGTGCGAGAGTCCATAGGGCCCAGCTGGCACAGTGCCTGGCAAGGATTAGGCATCTGGAAGCGCAACACAAGTCAGGTGGCTCTTCAGAGGTGCTGGAGGAGCTGCGGGGACAGAGACTTCAGCTGGACTCTATCTACTCTGAACAGCTAAGTTGGATACAAAATAGAAATAGGGTTCGATCTTACGAATTTACTAACAAAGCAGGGCGTCTCTTGGCTATAAAGCTACGAAGACGAAAGGTGGACCGAGCGGTAACCTATATTAAGGGGGAGAGGGGTGACATGTTGAATACAGCTGAGTCCATAAGGAGGCGCTTTAGTGAATTTTATCAGGGGCTCTATGCACAAGAGATTAATCCTCCTGCTGAATCTATTCTAGAATACTTAGCTGACAGTGGCCTTGCCTCTTTCACAGAGCAGCAGAGGACCATGCTGGATGCCCCGGTCACTCCGGTTGAGATACAAAAGGCAATTCAGCATTTGCCCTCCTGTAAGTCACCTGGATTGGATGGCTTACCCAATGAATTTTACAAGAAATTTGCCGTAGAGTTGGCCCCGCTGTTAGCCGATCTGTTTAACCTGAGTGGGAAGGGGGAGGCTCTGCCTGCTTCCATGTTGGAAGCCTGGATTGCGGTTCTGCCTAAACTGAACAAGGACCACACAGACTGTGGGTCTTACCGCCCGATATCTGTTTTGAATGCAGATGTCAAAATCTTAGCTAAAGTCTTGGCCAACCGCCTGGCACCTTTGCTTCCAGCTGTCATTCACCCTGACCAGGTGGGATTTGTTTCATATAGAAAGGCTTCAGACAATACTAGGCGAGTGGTTGACCTAATGTATTTGGCAAAAAAAATGAATAAGCCCCTATGCCTTCTTAGCCTAGATGCCGAAAAGGCCTTCGACCGCGTGCACTGGCCATTTATGTACAAAGTGATGGAGGCCTTTGGGGTAGGACCTCAGTTTTGGGGCTGGATTCAAGCGTTTTACGACTCTCCTAAGGCTTGTATACGAGTTAATGGGGGCAATTCTGCAACGATTCCTCTACATCGGGGTACTAGACAGGGTTGCCCCTTATCTCCCTTGCTATTCGCAATGGTGATGGAACCATTTGCTACCAGGCTTAGGAATAATCCTGATATCTTGGGTGGAAGAGAACATAAGCTATCCCTATTTGCGGATGACGTGCTGTTGTTTGTTACTCGCCCCCTAACCACTTTCCCCGGGCTCTTGGGGGAGATTGAAGAATTCTCGACTGTGTCGGGCTTTAAAGTGAATATGTCAAAATCTGAAGTCTTGAATGTGTCTCTCCCGGAGGAGCTTGTGGGAACGTTGAGATCTACCTACGCCTTCAGGTGGGCTGACAGGAGCATTTGTTACCTGGGGGTCAATCTGACGGCCCGCCACTCCGAGCTCTTTGCTGTAAACTACAAGGGCTTGGCTGGGACACTCACTGAGGACCTTGGTAGATGGGGTGACCTGGATCTCTCCTGGTTTGGCCGCATAGCTGCTGTAAAGATGAATGTTTTGCCGCGCCTGCTCTACCTTTTTCAAGCCCTCCCAATCAAGATGCCCAGGAAATTCCTAGTAACATTGCAGGAACGTATCATGCGCTTTATCTGGGCGGGGAAACGTCCGCGGTTGGCACGTTCGGTCCTATACCAGGATAAAAAGAGGGGAGGGTTGGGGGTATCCAACTTGGCCTGGTACTATAGAGCAGTTCAGGCGCGCGCGGCAGTGGAATGGTTTCAGGACTATCCGGATCGACAGTGGGTGCAACTGGAACAATACACCTTGGGTGCACGGCCCTTGGGGGCGCTCTTGTGGATCCCGAGTTCACTTAGATCCCTAGAGGGGGGGCTTGTGTCCTTCCATATATGTTACCCTTTCTAATTGGGATAGTATGTTTCCCCGTGGACGTACTGAACTCTCCTGTCTGTCCCCTATAGCACACAACCCACTATTTTACCCCGGTACAATAAAGGGAGTATTCACTAGATGGTATAGGGGAGGTCTACAAAGGTGGGGCCAAATATTTGAGGGGGATTCGCTGTTGTCGTATCCAGAGGCTCTCGAGAGATTCCCTATAATAGGGTCGGACCGGTATGCTTACCTCCAATTATCCACTTTTCTTAGGACACGGGCAGTTCGGGAGGTGGTGGCCCGGGAAAAATCCGCACTTGAAGCCATCTGTGAGGGGCCACCCAAAACCAGTGGGCTGGTCTCACGCCTCTACCACATTGTTAATAGGCAATCCCAGAATTACACGCTTCATAGGAAGGGCTGGCAAAGGGAGCTGGGGTTGACAATGGGTGAGGCATCATGGGAGAGACTGGAGCAGGATGTGTTGAGGGTGTCGTCTCATGTGCCCTTCAAGGAGAATGCGGTAAAGGTGCTGTACCGATGGTACCTGACACCTGAACGCCTCCAGCGCATTTTCCCCACCACAACGGGAGTATGTTGGAGAGGTTGCGGTGTAAAAGGCACAGCGGGACATATATGGTGGACTTGTAGGAAAATCAGTGCCTTCTGGAGATCTGTACATAATAGGCTGCAAAGATGGATGGGTAGCCCACTACCTTGGAATCCAACCTTTTTTCTGTTTCTGGCGGGGGTTGCACATCGCCCTCAGAATCAGCAAACTTTTCTGAGACAGGCTATATGCGCTGCTCGAGTTGTAATTGCAGCCCATTGGAAACAGCCTATAATCCCACCAATAGCTAGGTGGATTCAAAAACTGAGGCTCATCTGTGAATTGGAAAGGCTATTAGCTGAGAGGCGCAATCATTTGAACAGATGACACATGATCTGGGAACCTTTTCTTCTTCATGTATAATATGATTGCTGTTATCGGGTAGTGTGATGCTGGTTAGTGGGTGGGATAGGGTGGGTGGGGGCGGGAGATGGGGATTAACATATATACAAAATCACAAATCTTGAAGTTATGGGCTGAGCATAATGAAAAGTTTCCTGGGCGCACTCGTATGGCAAGAATTGTCTGGATGGATGTGTATGCAGTGAGAATCTTACCATGTGTTGTATCATTTGTCATCCACAATACCATAAATTGGTTATGTATATTTGAACTGCACTATGCTGTATACGATGTGCTATGTATTTAAATCTGTGTTTTAAGTACTAATAAAGACTTCATGACAATTAAAAAAAAAAAAAAAAAAGTGAGTACTGCTATTCTAGCATTGAAGTCTCAAAGAGAAATGACACACTGTAAGAGGGGAAGTGGGCGGGATAAAAAAAAAATTGACAGACAACCGTAGCGAACCAATGAGTAAGCAGTTGTATAAGGCTGAGCTAAACCTAACGCTGGCAGATAGCTCAGAGAAATGGATTTAACATACCAATCAATAAGTAGTACATGAGAGACACAAAAAAAAAAATTTAAAAGCCCCGTAACAGCATGGTGAGCAAGTCTTATTTAAGCTGAATTAAGGAATAGCAAGGGAAAGAAGTGTAAAACCACTAGAGTGAGAGTTGTGAGACAGAGCAACCATCAAGGAAGGGAGGGGCAGTGCTGGAGGAGAGTAAGTAAGAGAAGAAAGTTTTAATATGAAGGACGGCTAGGTACCTGCTGAAAAAACTGCTAAAACAATCACCAGCCAAGGGTTAAATGTTACAAGCAATCATCAAATTCAGTGAAACAGGAAACAAGTAGCGGAAACTGTTGCCAAGCAATAATGAGCATCTTAGAAACAGTTTCTACAGAGTACAACAAAAAAAAGTTTAGAAATTAAGTTAGGTAACATAGGGCTGCAAAAAAAACTAAAAGGAAACCAATTTTAAATACAGGCAATGAACAGTGTAGAGTCACTAAAAAAAAATCACGGAGATGCCTACTAGATATGGGGAGGGAACCGCCCAAGCGAGAAAAGGGGAAGTGAAAAAATGTCGCAGTAAAAAAAGAAAAGGGACTACGCAGGAGAAATAGAGATAAGATTTAGTATTGAGAACTCCTCTATTAAGGGAAACGAAGCAAACTTTTAAAACTTTATAACCACATTGTGGAACACGATAAGATCACCCAGGCTGTTTCTTGCAGCATAAAAAAAAAATCTGTCTCTGAGTTTTAACGAAACCAGGCAACAGATTAGATTGCCAAATATAGCATCTTAATTCTGAAAGTCTCGGAAACAGTTTTAGAAAGAGACTAGAAAGCAAAAATAAAGCAGCAGTTTATAAATTCAGCCAAAAATTATGCTAGTAAGGGCAACATACAATTGGAAGATAAAACAGAATTTTAGTCAAGAGCTATAAGTAACCCCCACTTTGACAAAAATTCTGGTGGCGTGTTTAAATCTAACGCTGGGTCACCAATGTTGTAAATTTAGGGGTCCGGAGCCCCCCCAAGAAGGCTGGAGTGACCTTAAATCTGACTCCATCTCTAAATAGCACTAGTACTGGGGTAATCAAGGCGTTGTGAAGTTCTAAAAGGAATTGTCACTAAGAGAGACGTTAGGTCTAAGGAAAAGATACCAGCCTTATGACAAACTGGATTTATGTCACAGGTTATACAATGCAGTGAAAGACAGCCTGATACAGCAAAAGCATTTATACTTACAGCCTTTCATCATCAAGTGAAGCCCACAAATCATCATTTGGAATGAGGAGTTTATTTGCCAAGATACAAGTCAAATCAGTGATTGACAACAGGCACGTACAATCAATTAGTTATAGGAATATAATAATCCAGCTGCAAACAGGTGTTAATTAGTTCCTAATCTTTTATAATTTCTTTTACCAATCAGAGGTTTTACAAGGGAAAGCAATTAGGTAATTTGTCAATTCTGCTGGACACATTGGTTTCCCTTGGAGAGAGAGAGTGGCAACCCTTTTCTCTCTAACTTAAACCAGGAAATACTCTGATTTTTATAGGTGCCCTCAGGATATGGATAATATGACAGCAGATATACCTGATTGGATCTATGCTAATGTCATGGTTGTCACTGATTAGCTCATGCTAATGAGTAGCTTCTATCTTGCTAACATGGTTTTGTCTTTAGCTTGCTTGACCACAAATCTTAAGCAAGACCCTGCATCCAGCTACACCTTTCCTTTCTCACACCATGGCTGACCACAATCCT
This sequence comes from Microcaecilia unicolor, assembly GCF_901765095.1. NCBI lineage: Eukaryota > Metazoa > Chordata > Amphibia > Gymnophiona > Siphonopidae > Microcaecilia > Microcaecilia unicolor. Next base: position 225,915,272 of record NC_044036.1, read on the forward strand.
GCTCACAGGAAAGTCTCATTTCTCAACTTGTTTTTCTAACTTACATTACAGAAACTTCCACTTTGCAACAGATACGGCTTCCATTTTGTGCTGAAATCCTCCATTTTGTTTCCATATCTATTGACCTAACTTTTCCTAATTTAGCTTATTTAGGCCTCAATCCGGGCTACAAACTAGGCCATACTTTTCCAGTAAGCTCCCAGTTATGTCAGCCATCAGATTTCTGACTCAGCCAAGGTCTGTAATAGCCTGAGCTCTATGACTGGGCCCGCCACCATTCCAGTGGGGGGGGGGGGGGGGGGGGGGGTCTCTGGCTGTACCATAATTATACAGGTGAGATGGCATTAAGAAGGTGGGTGGGAATGGGATCAGAGGAACAGGTGGTACATTTGAGGAAGAAAGGAGAAGTGTAGTTTCCTCTATAGTAACTTCAGGAAAGGAGGAAAAAGAATGAGGGGAAGGAGAGAGAGGGGAACGGACTAGTGGAGGGAGAGGTGGCGAGGTAGAGAATTCAAGGTTTATCTTTTGAACCTTGTCGTGAAAGAATTCAGCAAGGGTCTGAGGAGATAATGAAGGGGGAGTTGGGAGAGGGGGCACCTTGAGGAGAGAGTTCAATGTGGTGAAGAGAAGTCGAGGGTTAGAGCCAAGAGAGTTGGTCAGTTGGATATAATAATCCTGTTTGGCGCGTAAAAGAGCAGATTGGAAGGAGGTCAGCATGAACTTAAAGTGTAGGAAATCAGCAAGGGCCCGAGATTTCTGCCAGAGGCGTTCGGCGGAGCAGGTACAGGAACGTAGGTAGTGGATATTAGAAGTCAGCCAAGGTTGGGGTTTTGTGCGCCTTATAGGGCGGGTCATCAAAGGTGCAAGAGTGTCTAAGGCAGAGGATAGAGTATTGTAGTAAGAAGAAACAGCCTCGACAGACGTGGATGGTGCCACAGTAGAGAGGAGGTTTGAAACATGGGAGAATAGAGATGAAGGGTCAATATCGTGAAGATTCCTAGATAAATTAGATATAATAGGACGGGACTGGGAGAGAGGAGATTTAAGTGTGAAAGTTAGAAGATGGTGATCAGAGAGGGGAAGATCAGAGGCAAGGAAACTAGAGGGTGAACAGTTGAAGGAGAAGATGAGATCAAGACAGTGACCATTTTGATGAGTGGGGGAGGTGGAGCATAGTTGGAGATTAAAGGAGGATGTTAAAGCGAGTAACTTGGAAATATAAGAGTTGGAAGGATCATTAGCAGGAATATTAAAGTCACCAAGGATGAGAGAGGGGGAGGAAGGATCATGGAAGAAGGCAAGCCAGGCATCAAAGTCACTGAGAAAGGATGAAAGGGACTTATCAGGGGGACGATAAATGACCGCTATTCGAAGAGGCAGAGGAGAGAAAAGGCGGATAGAGTGGACTTCAAAGGAGGAAAAACAGTGAGATTGAGGTGGAAGAAGGGGTTGAAATCTGGAGGAGGGAGAGAGAAGTAGTCCAACACCGCCCCCGCGACCAGTAGGGCGAGGAGTATGTGAAAAAAGATAACCACCATGGCAGAGGGCTGCGACTGAAGCAGAGTCATCAGGGCAGAGCCAGGTTTCTGTTATGGCGAGCAGATGGAGGTGACACGCGATAAAGAGGTCCTGGATATAAGGGAGTTTGTTACAGATAGAGCGGGCATTCCATAGGGCGCAAGAGAAGGGCAGAGAAGAGGAGGGGAGTAGAGGAATAGAGATGAGGTTAGAGAGGTCGCGGTGAGATCTGTAGAGTTGGGATAATAGTTGGTGAGGAGGGCCAGGATTGGGATTGATGTCACCGGCTGAGAGTAAGAGAAGGAGTAAAAGAGAGCGGAGGAGAGTAGGAGAGGTGTGGCCACGCAGGCGTCGAAGGCGAGAGGTATTTAGGTGGAATGGGGAAGGCAAAATGGAGGGAAGAAAGAGACGGAGATTAAAAGCCAAGAGGGAGGAAGAGGGTAGGAGAGAAGGTGAGGTGATGAAGTCGATGGATGGGCAGTGAGTTCCTGTAGCGGAGAGAGGTAGGGGGTGAGGAAAAAGATTAGGAAGGGACAGAGCTAGGAAGAGAATGTGAATAGGGGCCATAAACGATTAAGGTACTTTAGCAACTGGAAAAAGATTAGATACAAAGAGAAAAATGCCCCGCGCGCCGTCAGGCACGCGGCACCTAGAGCAGAGGCCCTGAGTGGATCGGAGTGGACCTGGGTGTCACCCCGGAGAAGGCTGTAAGGATATGCAGATGAGCTGCAAGTCCTCCACTAAATGGCACAGCTCCAGACTATATGGTACCATTAATAAACTTACCTCAAAGAAACACTAAATATGAAGCAAGAAACTATCTCAGACTACACCTCCAAAATTGCAAAAAAAAAAAAAAAAATAAGTGATCTAAAAAACTGTCCACTCTGCAGACTTCACTTATCTAAGAACCAAATGGTGGAACTCCTTACCACCCAAAATAAGAAATATACTAGTTCTCCGAGGCATAGGAGCCAACTTTTCAAAATGACTGGGGGTGCTGAAATTTTTTTTTTTACAGGTGGTGCATTCCCCGCCCCCTCCCCCTCCCCCTGCCCCCCTCTACCCCCTCTCCTCCGCCCCCTCCCTCTACTCCCTCCCCTCCGCCCCCTCCCTCCGCGTTCCAGCCCCCCCCTCTCCCTCCCTCAGAGTTCCAGTCCCTCCTGCCCTCCCAGTTCCAGGGGCCCGCCCACCGTCCCTCAACCTCTCTCTCTCTCCTTTCCCTCCCTCCCTCCGAGTTCCAAGGCCCCCCTCCCTCCGAGTTCCAAGGCCCCCCTCCCTCTGTCCGTCCAAATTTTAAAAGCCCTCTTCTTACCTCGCCCTTGCGGAAACAGGAAATGAGGGCGGGACCAGAGCCGAGAGACAGAAGGGAAGGCTGAAGTGCCGATGAGCCTGCAGTGCACGCTTTCACTGACGCAAGGTAAGAAGAGGGCTTTTAAAATTCAGATGGACAGAGGGAGGGGGGCCTTGGAACTCGGATGGAGGGGGGCCTTGGAACTCGGAATTGGAAGGAGGGGTGGCCTTGGAACTCGGAAGGAGGGGTGGCCTTGGAACTCGGAGGGTAGTAGTAGTAGTAGTGCCTATGCTCCGAGGACTGGACGTCGACCCAGAAATCGGCAAATTTTTGCAAGCAAAAAAGTAAAGTTTTGCCAGAGTCTTCTGGCGCGCATGCATGGAAGACTTCCCGCCTGTCACATGAGAGTGCCTCCTCAGTTTTTTCTTATCCTCGGCAGAGAGACAGCGTACTTCGGTTTGTCTCTTCGTTTTTTGGCCCAGGAAGAGTCTTTCGACGATTTATCTTTATAGTTCTACTTTCTTTTCGTCATTTCTTAAAAAAAAAAAAAAAATTACCTTCCCGTATTTTTCTTAGTTTTTAGACCCCTTTTGTAAGTTTTCTTTTTCGAAGCGGCCGTGTTTTAGGCCGCTTGGTCGGGTCTTACCCCTTTTCTTTTGTGCCTTTCTTCTTTTCAAGGGCACAATCGCGTCTTTTACTACTACTACTATTTAGCATTTCTATAGCGCTACAAGGCATACGCAGCGCTGCACAAACATAGAAAAAAGACAGTCCCTGCTCAAACAGCTTACAATCTAATAGACAAAAAATAAATAAAGTAAGCAAATCAAATCAATTAATGTGAACGGGAAGGAAGAGAGGAGGGTAGGTGGAGGTGAGTGGTTACAAGTGGTTACGAGTCAAAAGCAATGTTAAAGAGGTGGGCTTTCAGTCTAGATTTAAAGGTGGCCAAGGATGGGGCAAGACGTAGGGGCTCAGGAAGTTTATTCCAGGCGTAGGGTGCAGCGAGACAGAAGGCGCGAAGTCTGGAGTTGGCAGTAGTGGAGAAGGGAACAGATAAGAAGGATTTATCCATGGAGCGGAGTGCACGGGAAGGGGTGTAGGGAAGGACGAGTGTGGAGAGATACTGGGGAGCAACAGAGTGAGTACATTTATAGGTTAGTAGAAGAAGTTTGAACAGGATGTGAAAACGGATAGGGAGCCAGTGAAGGGTCTTGAGGAGAGGGGTAGTATGAGTAAAGCGACCCTGGCGGAAGATGAGACGGGCAGCAGAGTTTTGAACCGATTGGAGAGGGGAGAGGTGACTAAGTGGGAGGCCAGCAAGAAGCAGATTGCAGTAGTCTAACGAGAGGTGACAAGGGTGTGGATGAGGGTTTTGGTAGAGTGCTCGGAAAGAAAGGGGCGGATTTTACGGATGTTGTAAAGAAAGAAACGACAGGTCTTGGCGGTCTGCTGGATATGAGCAGAGAAGGAGAGAGAAGAGTCAAAGATGACCCCAAGGTTTCGAGCTGAGGAGACAGGGAGAATGAGAGCCATCAACAGAAATAGAAAACGGGGGGAGCGGTGAGGTGGGTTTGGGGGGGGAAAATGAGAAGCTCGGTTTTGGTCATATTTAATTTCAGGTGGCGTTTGAGACATCCAGGCAGCAATGTCAGACAAGCACGCTGAAACTTTGGTTTGGATGCAAGGTGAGATATCAGGGGTAGAAAGGTAGATTTGGGAGTCATCAGCATAGAGATGGTAGGAAAAGCCATGGGATGAGATTAATGAACCAAGGGAAGAAGTGTAGATAGAAAAGAGGAGGGGACCAAGAACAGAACCCTGAGGTACGCCGACAGGCAGAGGGATAGAAGTAGAAGAGGATCCACCAGAGTGAACACTAAAGGTGCGGAGGGAGAGGTAGGAAGAGAACCAGGAAAGGACAGAGCCCTGGAATCCAAGTGAGGACAGGGTATCGAGAAGTATGCTGTGATCGACAGTGTCAAAAGCAGCGGAAAGATCAAGAAGAATGAGGATGGAATATTGACCTCTGGATTTAGCCAGTAATAGGTCATTGGAGACTTTAGTAAGCGCAGTTTCAGTTGATTGGAGAGGGCGAAAACCAGATTGTAGTGGGTCAAGAATAGCATGTGAGAAGAGAAAATCAAGGCAGCGGCGGTGAACAGCACGCTCAAGTAATTTGGAGAGAAAAGGAAGGAGGGAGGTGGGTCGGTAATTAGAGGGACAAGTAGGGTCAAGTGAAGGCTTCTTAAGGAGAGGTGTGACCACAGCATGTTTAAAGGCAGCAGGGACAGTCGCAGTGGAAAGTGAGAGGTTGAGAATGTGACAGATAAAAGGAATAAGAGTAGGAGAGATGGCATTAAGAAGGTGGGTGGGAATGGGATCAGAGGAACAGGTGGTACATTTTGAGGAAGAAAGGAGAAGTGTAGTTTCCTCAATAGTAACTTCAGGAAAGGAGGAAAGGAATGAGGGGAAGGAGAGAGAGGGGAACGGACTAGTGGAGGGAGAGCTGGTGAGGTAGAGAAAGCAAGGTTTATCTTTTGAACCTTGTTGTGAAAGAATTCAGCAAGGGTCTGAGGAGATAATGAAGGGGGAGTTGGGGGAGGGGGCACCTTGAGGAGAGAGTTCAATGTGGTGAAGAGAAGTCGAGGATTAGAGCCAAGAGAGTTGGTCAGTTGGATATAATAATCCTGTTTGGCACGTAAAAGAGCAGATTGGAAGGAGGTCAGCATGAACTTAAAGTGTAAGAAATCAGCAAGGGCCCGAGATTTCCGCCAGAGGCGTTCAGCGGAGCGGGTACAGGAACGTAGGTAGCGGATATTAGAAGTCAGCCAAGGTTGGGGTTTTGTACGCCTTACAGGGCGGGTCATCAAAGGTGCAAGAGTGTCTAAGGCAGAGGATAGAGTATTGTTGTAAGAAGAAACAGCCTCGTTGACAGACATGGATGGTTGCCACAGTAGAGAGGAGGTTTGAAACATGGGAGGATAGAGATGAAGGGTCAATATCGTGAGATTCCTAGATAAATTAGATAGGATAGGACGGGACTGGGAGGGAGGAGATTTAAGTGTGAAAGTTATAAGATGGTGATCAGAGGAGGGATGATCAGAGGCAAGGAAACTAGAAGGTGAACAGTTGGAGGAGAAGATGAGATCAAGACAGTGACCATTTTGATGAGTGGGGGAGGTGGAGCATAGTTGGAGATTAAAGGACGACGTTTAAAGCGAGTAACTTGGAAATATAAGAGTTGGAAGGATCATTAGCAGGAATATTAAAGTCACCAAGGATGAGAGAGGGGGAGGAAGGATCATGGAAGAAGGCAAGCCAGGCGTCAAAGTCACTGAGAAAGGATGAAAGGGACTTATCAGGGGGACGATAAATGACCGCTATTCGGAGAGGCAGAGGAGAGAAAAGGCGGATAGAGTGGACTTCAAAGGAGGAAAAGCAGTGAGATTGAGGTGGAAGAAGGGGTTGAAATCTGGAGGAGGGAGAGAGAAGTAGTCCAACACTGCCCCCACGGCCAGCAGGGCAAGGAGTATGTGAAAATAGCTGACCGCCATGGCACAGGGCTGCGACTGAAGCAGAGTCATCAGGGCAGAGCCAGGTTTCTGTTATGGCGAGCAGATGGAGGTAGATGGAGATAAAGAGGTCCTGGATATAGGGGAGTTTGTTACAGATAGAGCGGGCATTCCATAGGGCGCAAGAGAAGGGCAGAGAAGAGGAGGGGAGTAGAGGAATAGAGATGAGGTTAGAGAGGTCACGGTGAGATCTGTAGAGTTTGGATAATAGTTGGTGAGGAGGGCCAGGATTGGGATTGATGTCACCAGCTGAGAGTAAGAGAAGGAGTAAAAGAGAGCGGAGGAGAGTAGGAGAGGTGTGGCCACGAAGGCGTCGAAGGAGAGAGGTATTTAGGTGGAATGGGGAAGGCAAAATGGAGGGAAGAAAGAGACGGAGATTAAAAGCCAAGAGGGAGGAAGAGGGTAGGAGAGAAGGTGAGGTGATGAAGTCAATGGATTGGAAGTGAGTTCCTGTAGCGGAGAGAGGTAGGGGGTGAGGGAAAAGATTAGGAAGGGACAGAGCTAGGAAGAGAATGTGAATAGGGGCCATAACGATTAAGGTACTTTAGCAACTGGAAAAAGATTAGATACAAAGAGAAAAATGCCCCGCGCGCCGTCAGGCACGCGGCACCTAGAGCAGAGGCCCTGAGTGGATCGGAGTGGACCTGGGTGTCACCCCGGAGAAGGCTGTAAGGATATGCAGATGAGCTGCAAGTCCTCCACAGCACCTGAAAGGCAGCCGGTGGTAGAGGTGGGCACCTCTCAGCTGAGGAAGCCGTTTTTCCTTCCATGTCATCGAAGATACCCAGCGGCTTCAAGTGTTGCACGCAGTGCAACCGGACTATCTCGGGTACTGATACCCATGCCTGGTATATCCAGTGCCTTGGGCCTGATCATAGCCCAGCCACTTTTTATTTTTTTTGTTACATTTGTACCCACGCTTTCCCACTCATGCGGCTTACATGGGGCAATGGAGTGTTAAGTGACTTGCCCAGAGTCACAAGGAGCTGCCTGTGCCTGAAGTGGGAATTGAACTCAGTTCCTCAGTTCCCCAGGACCAAAGTCCACCACCCTAACCACTAGGCCACTCCTCCAATCGCTTGTAGTCTGCAGTATGAAGAAACGGACTCAAGCGTCTCGAGAAGCCCAACGATAGACACTTTTTGGGGCTCAGTCCGGTCCTTCGACATCGACACCGGGAGGGAAGGTAATGACTACTGAGAGACGCGCTGGGAGCAGTGAGGCATCGAGTGGGTCTCCACCTGCCTTGAGGCCTCCTGTTATGCATGCCCCCCGGGACCGAGGAGACGTGAGGATTCCATGTCGTCCTCATCGGTACCGAGAAGTCTTGACGGGCGTCAAGCGAAGGCGAAGAAGCACTGTCATCGTTCTCCTTTGACACACGGTACCTGGAGCTCCGGGGTGTTGAGAGAGTCGGCAGCCGAGAAGCTTCAGCGCTGAGAGGATTGCTCCCCCTCGATGCAGGAGGTGCTGATGCGTCGGTCTTCCAGTAGCTCCGTACCTGCCCCCGAGCCTCCACGGATTCTGACACCGCCTGTCCCGCCGATCCCGCAGACGTCTCTGATGGCAGCTCTCGACGAGCGCATCTAGGCCTTGTTTCCAGAACTTCTGAAGGGACTGCTACAGCAGTGGCTTATATCAATCACCAAGGTGGCACCCAGAGCCTGGCCCTGGCTACCGATGCAGATCGCCTCTTCCGGTGGGCGGCAGCTCACCTGCTATGCATGTTGGCAAATCACATCGCGGGTCAGAGCAACGTGCATGCAGATTTTCTCAGGCGACACACCCTGGATCCAGCGGAGTGGGAGCAGTCAGTATAGGTGTTTCAGTTGCTGTGTCAGAAATGGGGCACTCCATCGATGGACCTCATGGCAACCCAGGTGAATGCCAAGGTTCCCCTCTTCTTCAGCAGAAGGAAAGAACCCAGGTCTGTAGGACTGGACACTCTTCTTCAGCCGTGGCCAGAGGACCTTCTTCTGTACATTTTTTCCCCCTTGGCCCTTGATAGGTTGAGTCCTACTCCGGATCAGTCAACTTCCAGGCCAGATCATCCTGGTGGCTCCAGATTGGCTCCGGCGCCCTTGGTATGCGGATCTGGTGTGGCTTCTAGTGGAGTCGCCCTTCCATCTTTCAGATCTGCCTGGTCTCCTTCATCATGGACCAGTTCAGATAGGAGATCCCTCCCGCTTTGGTCTCACGGCTTGGCTATTGAACGGGTGTGTTTGAGAACAAAGGGCTTTTCAGAGATAGTAATAGCTACCTTATTGCAGACTAGCAAGCGGTCTACCTCGACGGCATATGCCCGTGTTTGGTGCACCTTTGTTGCATGGTGTAAGGCCTGAGCGTGGTCTCCTTTTCAGGTAGCTCAACTCTTGGCCTTTTTATAGGATGGTTTACAAAAAGGGTTAGCCTATAATTCGCTTCAAGTTCAGGGGGCTGCCCTAGCATGTTTTCAGGGTAGAGTGTCTGGTTCTTCCCTGGTTGCTCATCCAGACGTTTTCCGTTCTTGCGTGGGGTGCTTCAACTGCGCCCTCCTTTACATCAACCCTGTCCATCCTGGAGCCTTAATCTAGTTCTCAAGGCATTGCAGGGACCACCTTTTGAGCCATTACATAGGGCTTTAGATAGACCTCACCCTGAAGGTGGTCTTTTTGTTGGCTTTCGCTTTGTCTCGTAGGATCTCTGAGCTGCAAGCCCTATCGTGTTGTGATCCTTTTTTGCAGTTTTCGGAAGCGGGGGTGACTTTGCGCACTGTGCCTTCCTTTTTGCCGGTCATCTTGGCTTTTCATCTTAATCAGCCTCTTTTTCTTCCTTTCGGGAGGAGGATTATACCTCGGGTTTCTGGAAGCTTCATCTACTAGACATGCGTTGCGTCCTTTTCTGCTATTTGCACATGTCTAATGATTTTCGACAGACTGATCATTTGTTTGTCCTTCTTGTGGATTCCCGCCACGGTGAGGCGGCTTCTAAGCCTACTATCGCTTGATGTTTTAAGAAAGCTATTTCCTCTGCGTACTTGCTGTCTGATCGGATTTCGCCCAAGCCGTTGCAAGTTCATTCAACCATGGCGCTTGCTTCGTCGGTCCTTGGTGCTGTCCTTGCAAGAGATCTGTCAGGCAGCTACTTGGGCCTCCTTACACACCTTTTCCAGGCATTATAGAGTTGATGTGGCTGCCAGGTCAGATGCTTCTTTTGGAGCAGCGGTGTTGGCTCGGGGGTGGGGAGGGCGACGGTTTCCCTCCCTGAGACTGCTTTGTTACATCCCACCAGTTCATGGATTCATTTGCCGCCTGCGCTAAGGAAGGAAAATTGATGTTTTACCTGATAATTTTCTTTCCTTTAGACGCAGCAGATGAATCCAGGATCCCTCCCTGAATTGACGTCACATTTCTCTCTTTTCTGCATGTTTGTTGTTCCTGTCTGTTTAGATTGTTGTTATGCACAGACTTGAACACAGATTTAAAAATGAAGCAAGAACTTTCAGATCCAATTTGTTATATTTGTTCTGTTCAGACTGTTGTGGTGAGGAAGATTTTCTGGCTTTCCTGCCGGGTTTTTTTGCTTTGTGATGACACATATACTGGCCTATGGAGGGGCTGGTCGTCCAATATCACTCACTTAAGTTACCACCAGTTCATGGATTCATCTGCGGCTAAAGGAAAGAAAATTATCAGGTAAAACATAATTTTTCCTTGCCATTTTTATTGGACATAACTTAATACATTTCTTGATTAGCTTTCGAAGGTTGCCCTTCTTCATCAGATCAGAAATAAGCAAATGTGTTAGCTGACAGTGTATATATCAGTCCCTCATAGATGGTCTAGCAGGGTGGGTAGGAAATGTGTATGGGGACTTCAAAGCATTCCATAGTCTAGCTTTGAAGTCCCCATACACATCTCCTACCACCCTGCTAGACCATCTATGAAGGACTGATATATACACTGTCAGCTAACACATTTGCTTATTTCTGATCTGATGAAGAAGGGCAACCTTCGAAAGCTAATCAAGAAATGTATTAAGTTATGTCCAATAAAAAAGGTATCATCTTATTTTCTTTTCCATGTTTTAATTTTGTTTGATTTCTATTGATTACCTTTAAGAGTGGACTATCACGGCTAACACACCTCCTTGCCATTTGGATGCTCACAGGGCCGGTCTTCAGGTGAGGCGACCGAGGCGGCCGCATAGGGCCCCGCGCGGCGCGCCTCAGTCAGCCTCTTCCGCTCCCGATTCCCGGCGCTATTTAAATTTACCTTCCTTTTAAATTTACCTCTGTCCGGCAGCGCAGCGTCAGTGAAGGAGGCGGCGCTACCGAGTCCCGACATCTCTAGCCTTCCCCCTTCCCTTCACTCAGTGTTCCACCTTCTTCTGACGTCAAGGAAATGATGTCAGAAGACGGCGGGCCCCTGAGTGAAGGGAAGGCTAGAGACGTCGGGACTCGGAAGCGCCGCCTCCTTCACTGACGCTGCGCTGCCGGACGGAGGTAAATTTAAAAGAAACAAAAAAGGAAATGGATCTAGGGGGGGAGAAGAGGGCAGGCGGGCAGTTGGGACATGGGAGCGGGAGGGCAGGGGAGAGATAAGCATGGATGGGAGGGCAGGGTTCATGGAAGGGAGAGAGAGGAATTGCTGGATAGGGATGAATGGAGGGGGCAGGGGACAGATGGGCATGGATGGATGGGAGGGTAGGGCTCAGGGAGAGAGGGGCATTGCTGGATAGGGATGAATGGAGGGGGCAGGGGCCAGATGGGCATGGATGGATATGGATGGGACTGGGCAGGGCTCAGGGAGAGAGGGAAATTGCTGGAAAGGGATGAATGGAGGGGGCAGGGGACAGATGAGCATGGATGGATGGGAGGGTAGGACTCAGGGAGAGAGGGACATTGCTGGATAGGGATGAATGGAGGGGGCAGGGGCCAGATGGGCATGGATGGATATGGATGGGACTGGGCAGGGCTCAGGGAGAGAGGGAAATTGCTGGATAGGGATGAATGGAGGGGGCAGGGGACAGATGAGCATGGATGGATGGGAGGGTAGGACTCAGGGAGAGAGGGGCATTGCTGGATAGGGATGAATGGAGGGGGTCGGGGCCAGATGGGCATGGATGGATATGGATAGGACTGGGCAGGGCCCAGGGAGAGGGGATTAATTGCTGGATATGGAGGGGAGGGAGGAGAATTGCTGGATATGGACAGATGGAGGAGGGAAGGGGAGAGAGGAACAAGGATGGACATGGATGGGAGGACAGGGCCCAGGGAGAGAGGATTTACAGATGGTAGACAGAACACATAAGGACACAGGAGGATGGTGGACACGGTGAGAGAAAAAATATCAAATGGAAAGATGACACTGCATAAAACAGAAGACATCGGGACCAAAGCGAATAGAAAAACTAAATGATCAGACAACAAAGGTAGAAAAAAGTATTTTATTCAGAATTTATTAATTGGAATATGTCAGATTTTGGAAATGTGCATCTGTGGTATTTTGCATGTAAGTTTCAATTTTTCTAGTATTGCTGCATGCTGAGTCTGACTTCTTGAGGTAACTTTCCAGTTCAGTATTTTGCCTTCATATCTGTTGTGTCATGTGTTTTTCATGTGTGATCAAGGTGCAGTATCCTGCTAGTGTGTAGTATTGCAGCCCTTTTTGTTTTGCTTTTTTTCACGAGGTAGTATATTGGTATTTTAGAGCCTGGTGTAATTACAGTTCTGCCTTTCCACGCATAAGGTTGTTAGCTTGTCCTGTCCTTGGATTTAGTGCTGTTATGGTTTGGTAAGGTTATGAGTGTGTTTTTGCACAAGTTTGGTATAGTGTTTTGCAGTGGAGAGATTGTGTGTCCACACCTCTGACCCCCCGGAGTTATGAGAATTGGAACTACTAATTGTAGTGGACTTGAACTGAATAATTTCTGGTGAGGGGGGTTTTCATGATAGCATTGTGCTTATTATTTCAATCAGTTTTTCTGTACAAATTTAGCTTCATTTGTCTTTATTTGAAATTTCATAAATAAAAATGTTCTAAAATTTAATAATCAATGGGGTGGAGCTGGGGCTGGGGGTGGGGGCTAGGATGGGGCCCCACCAAATTGGTCTGCATAGGGCCCCGCACTTGCTAAGACCGGCCCTGGATGCTCAGTCTCCCATTCTCATAAGTCTCCTTCAATTTTCATAATCCTCTTGTGATTTAACAAATTTGAATAATTTTTGCTTCATCAGAATATTTAATTACGTCTTCTCTGGATCTTATCTCTAGATCATTCTAGATCAGTCCCAACACACACCCCTGGGGAACTCCACTATCTATCCTTCTCCATTGAGAATACTGACCATTTAACCCTACTCTCTGTTGTCTATCTTTTAACCAGTTTTTAATCCACAGTAGGACATTGTAGGAGTGGAGGAGTGGCCTAGTGGTTAGAGCACCGGTCTTGACATCCAGAGGTGGCCAGTTCAAATCTCACTGCTGCTCCTTGTGATCTTGGGCAATTCACTTAACCCTCCATTGCCTCAGGTACAAGCTTAGATTGTGAGCCCTCCTGGGACAGAGAAATATCCAGGGTACCTGAATGTAACTCACCTTGAGCTACTACTGAAAAAAGTATGAGCAAAATCTAAATCAATTTTAAAAAGTCAGCTTCGGTGTCGGGAGCGCCTTCTCTACCATCTGCTGCAGCGGTTTCTGGCCCTTTACATGTGGTGGGGTCCCCGACCACGATGCCGCCTGCGGCATTGACGTCTGCTGCCAACCAGGTCGACTCCCCTTCGCCGCAGTTGGACCGAGCATCGGCCCCTTGACATTGCCGGACATAGTTCCTCGGCGTTGAGGCAGGTCCAGTGTCGAAGCACCTTAACTCAGGTTTTATCTGACACTGAGCAGGAGCGCTCATGGGAGTCAGATGAGGATCCCAGGTACTTCTCTTCTGATGAGTCCTTTGGGATTCCTTCTGATCCTTCCCCTCCGCTAGATAGGAGACTGTCTCCACCAGAGAGTCTGTTCTTTTCTTCTTTTGTCTGGGAAATGGCTACGGCTGTTCCCTTCCCTGTGGAGGTTGAGGATGAGCCCAGGACTGAGATGCTCGAGGTCTTGGATTATTCTTCTCCACCTAAAGAGGTTGTGACAGTTCCTCTGCATAAGGTACTGAAGGAAGTCCTTATGTGAAACTGGTCAGCCCCTCTGTCTGGTCCCGTGGTCCCGATAAAAGCTGAATCCCAGTATCGGATCCACGGTGAACCTGGGTTGATGAGGTCTCAGTTACCCCACAATTCCATGGTGGTGGACTCCGCCCTCAGGAGAGCCAGGAGTACTAGAGACTATGCTTCAACGCCCCCAGGCAGAGAAACTAGGACTCTTGATTCTTTTGGGAGGAAGACGTACCAGGCCGCTATGCTCGCTGCCAATATCCAGTCATACCAGCTCATTACGAGTGTACACTTGCGGGACTCGATATATCAACTGTCCAGCTTGGTTGATGCACTCCCTAAGGCGCTGGCCGAGCCTTTTCGCCAGGTGGTCAGGCAGCAGAAGGCATGTCGCAAGCTCCTGGCCAGGGGTACTTTTGACACTTTGACGTGACATCCAGGATCGCTGCTCAGGGTATAGTGATGCGCAGACTCTCATGGCTGCATGTCTCTGACCTGGATCATTCTGTCCAGCAGCGAATGGCGGATGTTCCTTGCCAGGGGGGACAATCTTTTTGGTGAAAAAGTAGAGGATCTAGTTGATCAAATCAAGAAACATAATGATGCTATGAATTCTCTCTCTCACCGGGCGCCTTCTGCTACTGCTTCCTCATCTAGGAGGTTTTTTGGCGGGAGGAGGAGTGCTCCCTATTCCTATTCTAGGTGTAGGTACACTCCTGTTTCTCAGCAGCCTGCCCAGGCTCAACCCCAGCGCGCTCGTTCTCGTCAACAGCGTGCGACTAAGGCCCATACTGCTCCCCAGCAAAAGCAAGGAACGGGCTTTTGACTGGCTGCAGTTAAGCATAGCTTCAATAAAAGTGTCTGTACCGGACGACTTGCCGGTTGGGGGGAGGTTGATGTTTTCTCATCTAATGTGGCCTCTCATAACCTCCGACCGGTGGGTTCTGCAAATAGTCCGGTTAGGATACACTCTCAATCTGGAATCCAAACCTCCAAATTGCCCTCCGGGAGCTCAATCTTACAGCTCTCCAGCACAAGCAGGTACTTGCAGAGAAACTCTCTGCCCTTCTAAAGGCCAGTACGGTCGAACCCGTTCCACCAGGGGAAGAAGGGCTGGGATTCTATTCCAGGTACTGCCTTGTGCAGAAAAGACAGGGGGGATGCGTCCCATCCTAGACCTAAGGGCCCTGAACAAATTTCTTATCCGAGAAAAGTTCAGGATGGTTTCCCTGGACAGCCTTCTTCCCATGATTCAGGAAAACAATTGGCTATGCTCTCTGGACTTAAAGGATGCTTAAACACATATCTCGATACTTCCAGCTCACAGGAAGTTTCTTTGATTTCGGCTGGGAACACAGCACTTTCAGTACTGTGTACTGCCCTTTAGTCTAGCGTCTGCGCCCAGGATGTTCACTAAGTGCCTAGCGGTAGTTACAACGTCGCTATGCAGACAGGGAATGCATGTGTTCCCTTATCTCGACGATTGGCTGGTGAAGAGCACCTCGAAGGCAGGCGCTCAGCAGTCCATACGAATTACTATTCAGGTGCTAGAAGTACTGGGGTTCGTGATCAACTATTCCAAGTCCCATCTCACCCCGGTTCAAAAGCTGGAATTCATTGGAGCTCTATTGAACACAAAGACAGCTCGTGCTTTTCTTCCCGAGGCAAGGGCGGACAACCTCCTGTACCTAGTGTCCTTAGTACGAGCGTCTCAACAGATCACGGCACGGCAGATGTTGAGACTTCTGGGGCACAAGGCCTCAACGGTTCATGTGATTCCTATGGCACGCCTACACATGAGATCAGTTCAATGGACCCTAGCTTCCTAGTGGTATCAAGCTGCGGGGAGTCTACAGGATGTAAACCAACTGTCCATCGACTTTTGGAATTCTCTGCAGTGGTGGACGATTTGATCCAATTTGACCTTGGGACATCCATTCCAAATTCCTCAGCCACAAAAAGTGCTGACGACGGATGCATCCCTCCTGGGGTGGGGGGCTCATGTAGATGGGCTTCACACTCAAGGAGCTTGGTCCTTTCAAGAAAAAGGTATTCAGATCAACCTCCTGGAATTGCGAGTGATTTGGAACGCTCTAAAGGCCTTCAGAGCTTGGCTGTCCAACCAAATCATTTTGATTCAGACAGACAATGAGGTTGCCATATATTACACCAACAAGCAGGGGGGCACCGGATCTTGCCCTCTCTGTCAGGAAGCCGTCCAGATGTGGCTTTGGGCACGCAGTCATGGCATGTTTCTCCAAGCCACTTATCTGGCAGGTGTAAACAACAGTCTGGCCGACAGGTTGAGCAGGATAATAGAGCCTCACGAGTGGTCACTGAATATGGGAGTGATCCGCAGGATCTTCCGAGCGTGGGGCACCCCCTCGGTGGATCTTTTTGCCACTCAGGTCAATCACAAGGTCCCTCAGTTCTGTTCCAGACTTCAGGCCCATGACAGACTTGTATCAGATGCCTTTCTCCTGCATTGGGGGACAGGTCTTTTGTATGAGTATCCTCCCATACCTCTGGTGGGGAAGAGTTTGCTGAAACTCAAGCAAGACTGCAGAACCATGATCCTGATTGTACCCTTCTGGCCGCATCAGATTTGGTTCCTTCTTCTTCTGGAGTTGTCCTCCAAAGAACCGTAGAGATTGGAATGCTTTCCAACCCTCATCACCCAGAATGAGGGGGCGCTTCTGCATTCCAACCTCCAGTCTCTGGCTCTCACAGCCTGGATGTTGATAGCTTAGAATTCGCCTCCTTGGGTCTTTCAAAGGGTGTCTCCTGAGTCTTGCTTGCTTCCAGGAAAGATTCCACAAAGAGGTCTTACTTTCAAATGGAGGAGGTTTGCCGTCTGGTGTGATAGCAAGGCCCTAGACCCTCTTTCTTGTCTGACACAGACCCTACTTGAATACCTTCTACACTTCAACCAACTAGGTAAGGGTTCATCTTAGTGCGATTAGTGCCTTTCATCACCGTGTAGAGGGTAAGCCTATCTCTGAACAGCCTTTAGTTGTTCGCTTCATGAGAGGTTTGCTTTTGTCAAAGCCCCCGATCAAACCTCCACCAGTGTCATGGGATCTCAACGTCGTTCTCACCCAGCTGATGAAAGCTCCTTTTGAGCCACTGAATTCCTGCCATCTGAAGTACTTGACCTGGAAGGTCGTTTTCTTTGTGGCTGTTACTTCAGCTCGTAGGGTCAGTGAGCTTCAGGCCTTGGTAGTGCATGCACCTTGTATCAAGTTTCATCACAACAGAGTAGTCCTCTGCACGTACCCTAAGTTCCTGCGGAAGGTGGTGTTGGAGTTCCATCTGAACCAGTCAGTTGTCTTGCCAACATTCTTTCCCCGTCCTCATACCTGCCCTGGCGAAAGCAGTTTGCATACCTTGGACTGCAAGAGAGCATTGGCCTTTTACTTGGAGCGGACAAAGCCCTTCAGACAGTCTGCCCAGTTGTTTGTTTCTTTCTATCTCAACAGGAGGGGAGTCACCATCGGAAAATGCACAATCTCCAATTGGCTAGCAGATTGCATTTCCTTCACTTATGCCCAAGCTGGGCTGACTCTACAGGGTCATGTCACGGCTCATAATGTTAGAACCATGGCTGCGTCAGTGGCTCACTTAAAGTCAGCCTCCACTGAGGAGATTTGCAAGGCTGCAACGTGGTCATCAGTCCACACATTCACATCTCACTACTGCCTTCAGCAGGATACCCGACACGACAGTCGGTTTGGGCAGTCAGTGCTGCAGAATCTGTTCAGGGTTTAGAATCCAATTCCATTCTGTTCTAGGCTGTACTCTCAGTTAGTTGTTTATCATTTCAGATCAATCTATGTTATGTCCTCGCCGTTGCGAGGCCCAATTGACCAATGTTCATTGTTTTGAGTGAGCCTGGTTTCTAGGGATACCCCACATGTGAGAACAAGCAGGCTGCTTGTCCTCGGAGAAAGCGATACTTACCTGTAGCAGGTATTATCCGAGGACAGCAGGCTGATTGTTCTCATAAACCCGCTCACCTCCCCTTTGGAGTTGTTCTTGTTTATTTAAATTTATGCTTTTTGATTAAACTGAGGTGGCACGCTCACGCAATGGGCGGGAAGTCATCCGCGCATGCACTGTTCATGCGCCAGAAGACACTAGCAAAACTTTACTTTTTTGCTTGCAAAAATTTGCTGATTCTTGGGCTGACGCGGACGTCGACCCACATGTGAGAACAATCAGCCTGCTGTCCTCAGATAATACCTGCTACAGGTATCTTCGCTATTCCGCAAAATCCTCAAATTATTCCTATTCAAACAAATCCTCACAAAGAACAACCATATCTGGAGGCTAAGTGGAGGAGTGGCCTAGTGGTTAGAGCACCGGTCTTGCAATCCAGAGGTGGCCAGTTCAAATTCCACTGCTGGTCCTTGTGATCTTGGGCAAGTCACTTAACCCTCCATTGCCTCAGGTACAAACTTAGATTGTGAGCCCTCCTGGGACAGAGAAATATCCAGTGTACCTGAATGTAACTCACCTTGAGCTACTACTGAAAAAGGTGTGAGCAAAATCTAAATAAATAAATAATTTATTACCTAAATTGGTTATTACTCTATTTACCATTAACTTTCTCTTTACTTCATGTACAATTTCTCATTCGTAGTAGATTTTCTAAATGTTAAACATCCATAGCTATCCCAGTATGTTTATGATACTGTATTGTAAAATTGGATTCTTACAACAAATTACTTTCTTATGCATTATGCAATTGTTTAAAGAGTAAACTTGTTGAGTACAGAATCCTGATCACATTTAGATTGGACTGAGTCTCCTCTCCCCTACGAAGCCGTCATCTCTGCTCACTCAACGCACAGCAAGTCAGCCTCTGTGCTGCTCCTCAACTCTATTCATCCATTCTTATCTACTCCATGCTCTCCGCAACCATGCCTTAATTTAACAGTATCCTATTAGTCACCCATAACAGACGAATAATTGCCAATCACTTGACCCATCACGTCAGTCCTATGATCAAATTACTCTCCGATAAACTGCAAAAACCATTTTCTCATAGAACATGGTGCCTCAGAAAAATCCCTTTAGCGAAGTTAGAGGCTGCTCAATATCATCATTTTCGAATGGGATACATCAACGCCAGATCTGTTGTGAATAAGCCGGAGGTTATTTCGGACTGGATCTTACAAGAGGGTCTTGATCTTTTCTTTATCACAGAAACATGGATCCATGTGCCTAAGGACCCTATAGTCTTAGACCTTTGTCCATCGGGAAACAAGTTAGTACACTGGGACAGAAAGGGAAAAAGAGGCGGCGGTATAGCATTAATTTATTGTTCCCACCTCAAAGTTGACACCTGCACTGATTATATCTCCCCTTTCCTTGAAATCGCTAGAAATCAAACAAAATAAAACATGGAAAAGAAAATAAGATGATACCTTTTTTATTGGACATAACTTAATACATTTCTTGATTAGCTTGATTAGAAATGTATTAAGTTATGTCCAATAAAAAAGGTATCATATTTTCTTTTCCATGTTTTATTTTGTTTGATTTCTATTGATAACCTTAAGAGTGGACTAACACGGCTACCACACTCCTCTACTTGAAATCACTGCAATCAAACTCCATCACTCAACACTCCAAGATCATTTAGTTTGTGTCCTGTTCTATAGACCTCCATCTAATTGGAGCACTTGCCAAACTGACCTTATGGATTTTATCTCTAACTCCTGCATGTCTCATCCTAATATTCTACTCCTGGGTGATCTTAATCTCCACCTTGATGACCCACACTCATTACAAGCAAGTCAATTCCTGGATTTCCTTAGTCTGTGGGATCTTACTTGTCCGTGCACAGACCCATCTCATAATAAAGGTCATTCACTAGACCTCATCTCCTATCTTACCAATACTTATTTCCATATTTCAGACATCAGGTGGACTGCAACTCCTTGGTCTGATCATCACAAATTACACTTCTCCTTACATTGGCTGAAATTGGGTCTCCACCAACTACGTGAGCTCTTAACATACTATTCAAGAGGAGTAGTCGACCCTCTCTCATTCTGGCAACTACTTTACAGAGACAGCTGGTTAACTCAACCTGACTCCATTCATTCTCTCACTGCCAGGGACAAAAGATGCAGACGTGTCCTGGATGATTTAGCTCCCTTGCGTCTTAAAACTACATATAAGCGCAAATCTACCCCATGGTTTACTCCCGAGCTAAAAGCACTGAAAACGCAGACCCAAAAACTTGAACGAGCTTTGCGCAAACTACGAAATGAGAGCACACTAAACGCGTCGAAAATAAGTCACTGCAAATACAACTATGCTATTAAGCGAGCCAAACGCTCTTACTTTTCTACCAAACTTAAATCTGCAAGCAGAGATGCAAAACAAATCCACCAACTCTTGAATACTTTCCTTGATACCAACAAGATTACTTCTTCTCAAGCTGACCTTCCTTCTGCTGACAACCTGGCAACATATTTCAAAGAGAAAATCCAATTGCTGCAATAATCATTACCTCATCGCAACACTGCCATCGACGCCTTCCTTAATGGTCTAGACTCACTTCCTGACCAATGCCCAGCTGATCGGTCCTGGTCAAACTTTACTACTTTAACAGTAGATGATGTAGCAAGAGTAGTTAACAAATTTTCCAAAAAGCACTGTGGTCTCGATGTATACCCTAGCTATCTATTGAAATCTGCACCTGCTTGCTTCATTGCCTACCTCACATCCTATTTAAATTTCATGCTCAAGAATGGTCTCATCCTATCCTTTCATGGAAGCATTCTTCTCACACCCATTCCTAAGGACCTGAAAATAAAAACTGAAGTCATCTCCAATTATCGCCCAGTGGCATCTATCCCATTGCTCATCAAAACAATGGAAAGTGTGGTCAACCGTCAATTAACTGATTACTTGAATACCTTCTGCATCCTGCATAGCTCACAATCGGGCTTCCGTTCACAGTACAGTACGGAAACAGTATTAGTTACCCTCCTGGCAAACTTTAAACAATTAATATCAACTGGGAACAAAGTGTTACTTCTTCAATTTGATATGTCCAGTGCGTTTGACATGGTGGATCATAATCTCCTCTTTCACCTGTTGGATACATTTGGTATAGCTGGTAACGTGTTTAATTGGACTAAGGGCTTTCTGTTAATGAGAACATACAGTGTCAAATCCAAATCTATCATCTCTACACCGTGGAAAGCTTCTTGTGGAGTACCTCAAGGCTCTCCCCTTTCCCCTACTCTTTTCAACATCATGCTGATACCTCTTGCAAAAACCTACCAAGGCATCTAAAGGAGATTGAAGATCACCAGCTATTCAATAAATCATTGAAAACATTTTTATTAGAGAAAGCTTATCCTACCAATTAACGCTTAATCACCGACTATCTCTAATTGTCTGTACTTGTTTACTACTCCATTCATGCATCTTTGTATAATCCTCCTGTTCTTTCCCGTCTTTCTGACTTGCCATGTCATTACCCTCATTGCTTTGTAACCTTCTGTAACATTGTAAGACACATTGTGCCCGTTCTAGTGGGAAAATGTGGGGTTATAAATGTACCATAAATAAATAAATAATTCTTTATTATGTATCCTATACTGTTTATTGTAAGCCACATTGAACTCAAAATTGTTTGGGATAATGTGGGATATAAATGTCACAAATAAATATATAAATTATTCAATATACATCTATTAAATAGTAGTAATAAAAAAAAGCAAATTAATTTTTATAACAATATACCAGTGCATTCCACAAAACAAGAGGAGCAAGTTCCCATATGCCATCTTTTTCTTTTGATGTAGGCACAGGAAAAAAAGATGTGAAATGCTCCTGGTTTCAACCTAATTAATGTTTTTTAAAAATCGTACTTTTAAATAGTAAATCTGATTGTTAACTACCTGATTCTCATAACATGATGTCTGTTTTTGTGGCCCTTTACTAGGTGAAAACATCTTTGCATGAACACAGGGAGTGCCTATAGCCAGCCCCTCCAAACAACACAATGATTTGAAATATAGAACAAATTAGTACTCAAACCAATTAAACCAATACTTCCTCTGTATAATTCTATATGCTGCACAAACCAGTGAGATTAAATAAATATGCTACCGACAATAAAAAACAACAAGGATGCAGCAGCTCATAGGTTTGCTTGCTTTGTTTTGCGTGTACTAGATGACAGCTGTGCGGGGAAGAGGAAACAAAGGCTAACCTAAGTAGCTTCAACTTTTTGACGTCATCCTATGTCCTGTTTTCTTCAACCTCCTTGGCTATGTCCCACCTGCATGGACACAGGAAGTTGTGTCAGGAGGCAGGTCAAAGTACAGGAAAATTAAAGTTGCTTACCTGTAATGGTAGTTCTCCATGGACAGAAGATCTGCTAGCCACACACGTGAAGTGATACAGCTAAGATACTTACCTGTAGCAGGTATTCTCCAAGGACAGCAGGCTCATTTTTCTCACATGTGGGTCGATGTCCGCGTCGGCCTGGGAACCAGCGTTTTACAAGAGCAAAATATTTAAAAAAGTTTTGCCAGAGTCTTCTGGCGCGTGTGCAGAACACACCATGCATGCACGGAGTGATTGCCTGCCCAGAGTGCAAGCGCGTCTCCTCAGTTAAATAAAAAAGCAAACGAAATAGCAAATAACTCCAAAGGGGAAGTGGGAGGGTTTGTGAGAACTATCAGCCTGCTGTCCTTGGAGAATACCTGCTACAGGTAAGTATCTTCGCTTTCTCTGAGGACAAGCAGGCTGCTTGTTCTCACATGTGGGGTATCCCTAACATCCAGGCTCACTCAAAACGATGAATATTGGTCAATTGGGCCTTGCAACGGCGAGGTCAGAAGATAGATTAACCTGAAACTATATACAGCTAGCTGAGAGTGCAGCCTGGAACAGAATAAAAATGGGCCTGGGGGGGGGGGGGGGGGGTGGAGTTGGATTCTAAACCCCAAACAGATCCTGCAGCACTGATTGCCCAAACCGATTGTCATGTTGGGTATCCTGCTGAATACGTAATCAAAATATATATCGTTATCCCTGGTAATATCCAATACTGCTATTGTAGAAACCAGGACTCAGGCTGCTAAAAAAAACCTATAGTACAAATACTTTTTTGTGTTCACGTTTGCAAGTACACATTTTTAAATGTTTTTTTGAGTACCCTCAGATATATATAACCCACTGTAAGTGCAGACAATGAAGCCGCCAATCAGTGGTATAGCACTTCTTTCATCAGGTCACTCATATAACTTTTTTTCTGGGAGGGTATTTTTCTTTATGCAATTCATACCCCATCACCCAAGTGCTATAAGTGTATTTAAACCAGTGGCGTAGGAAGGGGGGGGCGGGAGGGGTGGTCTGCCCCGGGTGCATGCGCTCGGGGGGTGCCGGTCCCGCAGGTTCCTTGCTCTCTCTGCCCCGGAACAGGTTACTTCCTGTTCCGGGGCAGAGAGAGCAGGGAACCAGCGGGGCCGACGCAGCTCCGAGTGACGTGCACTCAGGGTGGATCGGCCCTCCCGCAGGTAAGAATGCGGTCGGGGGGGGGTGCGCCGCAGAGGGGGGGTTCACGCCGTGCTGCACCCGGGGGGGGGGGGTGCGCAGCGGCGACCCGCCCCAGGTGCCATTAGCCCTCGCTACGGCACTGATTTAAACCTTTCATACAAACAATAAAACGTGAAACACAATGTACTTAGCTTCAAAAATGTCTCGCTAGAAATAAAGCCAGACTAAAAGTTTCTTTCTTCTTCCTCCAAAGGACGCCTTCCCCTGAAACCAGTGAATGGCGGCTTCATTGTCTGCACTTAGTGGGTTATACATATCTGAGGGTACTAAAAAAAAAATTTTTTAAATGTGTACTTGCAAACGTGAACACAAAAAAGTATTTGTACTATAGTTTTTTTTTAGTAGCTTGAGTCTGGGTATCCTGCTGAAGGCAGTAGTGAGATGTGAATGTGTGGACTGATGACCATGTTGCAGCCTTGCAAGTCACTTCAATGGAGGCTGACTTTAAGTGAGCCACCTTCGCAGCCATGGCTCTAACATTATGAGCCGTGACATGGCCCTCCAGAGTCAGCCCAGATTGGGCATAAGTGAAGGAAATGCAATCTGCTAGCCAATTTGAGATTGTGCATTTTCCGATGGCAACTCCCCTCCTGTTGGGATTGAAAGAAACTGGGCGGACTGTCTAAAGGGCTTCGTCCGTTCCACGTAAAAAGCCAATGATCTCTTGCAGTCCAAAGTGTACAAACTGCATTCGCCAGGGTGGGCATCAGGTCGGGAAAAAATGTTGGCAAGACAATTAATTGGTTCAGATGGAACTCCGACACCACCTTCGGTAGGAACTTAGGTTGCGTGCAGAGGACTACTCTGTTGTGATGAAACTTAGTATAAGGTGCATCTACCACTAGGGCCTGAAGCTCACCGACCCTACGAGCTGAAGTAACAGCCACCAAGAAAATCACCTTCCAGGTCAAGTATTTCAGACGACAGGAATTCAGTGGTTCAAAAGGAGTTTTCATCAGCTGGGTGAGAACGACGTTGAGATCCCATGACACTGGTGGAGGTTTGACAGGGGGCTTTGACAAAAGCAAACCTCTCATGAAGCGAACAACTAAAGACTGTCCAGAGATAGGCTTACCCTCTACACACCGATAAGCACTAATTGCACTGAGGAGTTGGTCTTGAGACCAGACTCTGACAAGTGTAGAAGGTAATCAAGCAGGGTCTGTGTAGGACAAGAAAGAATATCTAGGGCCTTGCTTTCACATCAGATGGCAAACCTCCTCCATTTGAATGAGTAACACCTCTTCGTAGAATCTTTCCTGGAAGCAAGCAAGACTCAGGAGACACCCTCTGAAAGACCCAAGGAGGTAAATTCTAAGCTCTCAACATCCAGGCCGTGAGAGCCAGAGATTGGAGGTTGGGATGTAGAAGCAACCCCTCGTTCTGGGTGATGAGGGTTGGAAAACATTCCAATCTCCACGGTTCCTCGAAGGACAACTCCAGAAGAAGAGGGAACCAAATCTGATGCGGCCAGAAGGGAGCTATCAGAATCATGGTTCCGCAGTCTTGTTTGAGTTTCAGCAAAGTCTTCCCTATTAGAGGTATGGGAGGATACACATACAGAAGGCCTGTTCCTCAATGAAGATGAAAGGCATCTGACCCTAGTCTGTTGTGCGCCTGAAGCCTGGAACAGAACTGAGGGACCTTGTGATTGATCTGAGTGGCAAAAAGATCCACTGAGGGGGTGCCCCACGCTCGGAAGATCTTGCGGGCTACTTCCATGTTCAGTGACCACTTGTGAGGTTGCATTACCCTGCTCAGTCTGTCAGCCAGACTTTTGTTTACACCTGCCAGATAAGTAGCTTGGATAAACATGCCGTGATGGCATACCCAAAGCCACATATGAACAGCTTCCTGACACAGAGGTTGAGATCCAGTGCCCCCTTGATTGTTGGTGTAATACATTGCAACCTGATTGTCTGTTTGAATCAAGATGATTTGGTTGGATAGCCGATCTCTGAAAGCCTTTAGCGCATTCCAGATTGCTCGCAATTCCAGGAGGTTGATCTGTTTCCTGGAAGGACCAGGCTCCTTGAGTATGAAGCCCATCTACATGAGCTCCCCACCCTAGGAGGGATGCATTAGTCGTCAGCACCTTTTGAGGCTGAGGAATTTGGAATGGTCGTCCCATGGTCAAATTGGACCAGATTGTCCACCACTGAATAGAATTTCGAAAATCGGTGGAGAGTTGGATCACATCCTCCAGATCTCCCGCAGCTTGATACCACTGGGAAGCTAGGGTCCATTGAGCTGATCTCATATGTAGACGTGCCATGGGAGTTACATAAACTGTGGAGGCCATTTGACCCAGAAGTCTCAACATCTGCTGAGCTGTGATCTGCTGAGACGCTTGAACCATGGCCACCAGGGACAGGAGGTTGTCTGTCCTTGTCTCAGGAAGATAAGCCCGAGCTGTCTTCATGTCCAGCAGTGCTCCAATTAATTCCAATTTTTGGAGAGGAGTGAGATGGGACTTGGGAGTAATTTATTACAAACCCCAGTAGCTCTAGCACCTCAAAAGTAATTCGCATGGACTACACAGCACCATCCTCCGAGGTGCTCTTCACCAGCCAATCGTCGAGATAAGGAAACACATGCACTCCTAGTCTGCGTAGCGATGCTGCGACTACAGCTAGACACTCTGGGAGCAGACGCCAGACCAAAGCGCAGTACATGGTACTGAAAGTGCTGTGTTCCCAGCCAAATCGAAGATACTTCCTGTGAGCTGGAAGTATCGGGATGTGTGAATAAGCATCCTTTAAGTCCAGAGAGCATAGCCAATTGTTCTTCTGAATCATGGGAAGAAGGGTGCCCAGGGAAACCATCCTGAACTTTTCTCGGACTAGAAATTTGTTCAGAACCCTTAGGTCTAGGATGGGACGCATCCCACGTTTTCTGAGAAGTTCCGAGAGAAGAGAATATTTCTCTGGTAAGTGAACGATATTTTGCTTTGTGCTTTGGGAACTTAAAAATTGGTGGTTTAAAGGAGGAATTGTAGGTTAGTGTTAGGCAAAATAAAAATATAAAAAGCAAATTTTATCAACTAATCTCCATAGTCTTTTCCACTTAGTTTTAAAAACTTTGTACCACAGCATTAACAGAATCTAACAGATACTGCAGGATCTAGTTTATGTTTAAATCATATTTTATTATTAAACATTCTGTGAAAATAATACAGTTAACATTTGTCTCTAAGTACAACCATTTTCCACAATTTCCATGTGCTAATACGTGAGTATTTTTTTTTCTTCCCCCCCCCCCCGCCCCCCCGTACCTATATCTTGTACATTTATATCCTAGTGATCAGCTTGGCAGGTAGTATCATATCATAGGTATCCTATCTTCCCTCCTCAAACCCCACCCTCCCCCTTCCCCCATTTCCACCCTACTCCCTTCCTCTTGCAGTGTCCTTCCTATTGGTATCCAAAACATTATCGTCAGGGGTTCAATATATGACTTCGTGCTGCCGGTGTCATTGTACTCCAGAACGGACTCCATCGTTGTTGAAATTTAACGCCCATCTCTGAGTCAAGATCTTTTGTAGCTATACGTTCCATACGTAACATGTGTATCATACGTGTCCGCCATTGTTGTAACGTCGGAGAGTGGTATGACATCCATTCTAATAATATCGTTTGCTTACCAACAAGTATTGCTCTCAGTGCAAAAGCAGTGTAACCTTGCTTAGGTTTTGTCCCTAATTTTGGTTGTCCAAAGAGCAAATTAACTTCATAATGCCATTTTTGTCCCCACATGTTGGTCACCGTTGTTACAATCTGTTTCCAGAATTTCTGGATATTCACACAATGCCAAAACATATGGCCCACCGTTGCACCAGGGGTCCCACACTTTGGGCATTCACCCCAAGGTGACAATCCCATATGGAATGCCTGTCTCGTTGGAATGTGTAAGCGAAGGGCCATCTTGTACTGGAACTCCCAGTGCGTGGTAAAATCTGTAGTTCTTCTGATCTGCAATATGTGAGCTTGCAGCATTTGTGCAGTTATTGTAATTTGTAAATCCAGAGTCCAGGAGCTTGCCAATTTATGGTAGTCCAGCTCCAGAGCTGTGTCCCGTATATGTCTATGATGATATGTCATAGGCACTTTCTGCTGTGACTCCATAGAGTATGCTGAAGAGAGTTCTTCCTGTACGTCCTCTGTTAATGAAGTCCATGGTAGAGATGATACATAGTGTCGCAACTGTCCATAAAATAAATTGTCACTGGTAGGTAAGTCATATGTCCTCTGTAGTTCACAAAATGGTCTAATGCGGCCCTCTCTAGTCACCACTTGAAGAAGATATACTATTCCTTTCTTTTTCCATCTACGAAATACAGAGTACATCTGTCCAGGTGGAAATGAGAAATTATCACATATAGGTAAATATGGTGTCACCTTTGAGGGAAACTGGTGCAAGCGACACACCCACTCCCAAACTGCTTTTGCTGTTATCAGAATCCTGGAGTGTTTCAATGAATATGGCATGGGTGCCCCTGTGCTATGCAGGATCTAGTTTAGTATTAAGGGGGAATAAAAAGAGAAAGAGAGGGAAAAGCAAGCAGGACCTAGTTTAGTATTAAGGGGGGAATAAAAAAAGAGAGAGAGAGAGAGAAAAGCAAGCATCATTAACTAGTTGCCATAGTGTACAAACCCTTTTCCCATAGTTTTAAACTGAAATTTTCTCTAGAAATAGGCATTTTCCCCATAGTTTTAAACTGAAACCTTTTCTAGAGGTAGAAACTAAACAGCCAAAAACTGTTTTAAAAGGCAGTTATTTTCTGTTCCTTGGCTGCTGGAGAGGTAGCTCATCCAGCGACCTCAATTAAGTGTTAATTAAGGTGTGGGGAAGTAGAATACTTGCATGGGTTGCTGAGTCAGCTTCAAAAAGCCTGTTTAAAGAGGCCCCTTAGATTCAAAACTGAACTTTCTTTCTGAGAAGTTCCGAGAGAAGAGAACATTTCTCTGGTAAGTGAACGCTATTTTGCTTTGTGCTTTGGGAACTTAGATTGGGGGTTTTAAAGGAGGAATTGTCGGTTAGTGTTAGACAAAATAAAAATATAGAAAACAAATTTAAGCAACTAATCTCCATAGTCTTTTCCACTTAGTTTTAAAAACTTTGTACCACAGCATTAACAGAATCTAGCAGGCACTGCAGGGTCTAGTTTAGTCTTCCCACCTATCCCTAGGACAACTCTTCATTTATAGTCAGTTTTTGTAATTAGGGTAACAAACAAGGAGTGCTCTTACAGAGTTTTAAATACATTTCATTACCATCTAAGAAGGAAACATTAACTAAATCATACAATATAAACTAAAAGACACAGGCCAATATCCTTTATACTGTAGCAAGTTTTAAATTATTGAAAAACTCAAAAACACTAAGATGGAGTCAGCAATCCAGCAGTGAGAGGGGTGCTATCCAGTCTTTTGCATTGAGTGTCACATGTATGATTATCTCCCAGTTGGTGAGATTTCATATGTGTGTGCCCAATGCAAAGAGCTCCTAGCTCTCAGGGAACGTGACCGTTCTCTTGAGGCTAGAGTAGCAGACTTGGTGGAGCTGAGGGAGACAGAAAGGCACATAGAGGAGACCTACAGGGATGTTGTAGAGAAGTCCCACCTCCAGTCTGGTAGCCCCTGTGCTACCTTGGAGGAGGGAGGTCTCCTAGAAGGAGAGCATCACCCTGGTAAAGCAGGAAGTACTGTAGCCAGGACCTGCCCACCAGGGGATGTACTATCCTCTTGCACCGAGGATATGTCTCCAAGTACTGCCCGGGAGGGAAAGGTTAGGACAGCTGTTGCAGTTGGTGATTCAATCATTAGGCATATAGATAGCTGGGTGGCTGGTGGATGTGAGGATCACCTGGTGACTTGCCTGCTTGGTGCGAAGGTGGCGGACCTCACGTGTCACCTAGATAGGATTTTAGATAGTACAGGGGAGGAGTCGGTTGTCTTGGTACATGTGGGTACCAATGACATAGGAAAATGTGGGAGAGAGGTTCTGGAAGCCAAATTTAGGCTCTTAGGTAGAAAGCTCAAATCCAGATCCTCTAGGGTAGCATTTTCTGAAATGCTACCTGTTCCACGCACAGGGCCCAAGAGACAGGCAGTGCTACGGAGTCTCAATGCATGGATGAGATGATGATGCAGGGAGGAGGGTTTCAGATTTGTTAGGAACTGGGCAACGTTCCGGGGAAGGGGGAGCCTATTCCGAAAGGATGGGCTCCACCTTAGCCAGGGTGGGACCAGGCTGCTGGCATTGGCATTTAAAAAGGAGATAGAGCAGCTTTTAAAATAGAAATGGGGGGAAGGCCGACAGTCGCTCAAAAGCGCATGGTTCAGGATAAGGTATCTTTCAAAGATATCACCAAAACAGGGAAGATAGGGTATCCTGATAGTGAGGTTGCAAAAGAGACCGTAGTAGATCAGGTGTCCTTAAATAAAAATAAAAATCAGACAAAAGATTGCAAATTAGTTCTATCAAGTACTAAGCATGATGTAACTAGGAGCAACAAACACAGTTTGAAATGTCTATGTAAGCTCCTTTGAGCAGGGACTGTCCTTCTATGTTAAATTGTACAGCGCTGCGTAACCCTAGTAGCGCTTTAGAAATGTCAAGTAGTAGTAGTAGTAGTAATGCCAGGAGCCTAAGAAATAAGATGGGAGAGTTGGAATATATTGCACTAAATGAAAAATTAGATATAATAGGCATCTCTGAGACCTGGTGGAAGGAGGCTAACCAGTGGGACACTGTCATACCGGGGTACAAATTATATCGTAGTGATAAGTTGGATCGAATTGGTGAGTTGAAGCTACAGTGTGGTAAATTTAAAACGAATCGGAGAAAATTTTTCTTCACCCAACGTGTAATTAGACTCTGGAATTCATTGCCGGAGAACGTGGTACGGGCGGTTAGCTTGACGGAGTTTAAAAAGGGGTTAGATAGATTCCTAAAGGACAAGTCCATAGACCGCTATTAAATGGACTTGGAAAAATTCCGCATTTTTAGGTATAACTTGTCTGGAATGTTTTTACGTTTGGGGAGCGTGCCAGGTGCCCTTGACCTGGATTGGCCACTGTCGGTGACAGGATGCTGGGCTAGATGGACCTTTGGTCTTTCCCAGTATGGCACTACTTATGTACTTATGTAGGGGTAGCATTGTATATGAACGGGAGCCTTCTGCAGGAAACAAAACACATCTTGGAATCACTGTGGATTGAAATTCCATGTGTAGAGGGGAAAAGGATAATGATAGGAGTGTCCGCCTGGCCAGGATGAACAGACGGATACAAAAATGTTAAAGGAAATTAGGGACACAAACAACTGGGCAACACAATAATAATGGGTGATTTCAATTACCCTGATATTGACTGGGTAAATGTAACATTGGGACACGCTAGGGAGGTAAAATTCCTTGATGAAATCAAGGACAGCTTTATGGAGCAGCTGGTACAGGAACCGATGAGAGAAGGAAAAATTCTAGACCTAGTCCTTAGTGGAGCGCATGATTGGGTGCAGGAGGTAATGGTACTGGGGTCGCTTGATAACAGTGATCATAATATGTAAGAGTAAGCCTTTCCTCAGCTGAGAGGTGCCCAGCTCTACCACCAGCTGCCTTTCAGGTGCTGTGGAGGACTTGCAGCTCATCTGCATATCCTTACAGCCTTCTCCGGGGTGACACCCAGGTCCACTCCGATCCACTCAGGGCCTCCGCTCTAGGTAGAGGACTTGCACCTTAGATGACCCGCCCTATAAGGCGTACACAACCCCAACCTTGGCTGACTTCTAATATCCGCTACCTAGGTTCCTGTACCCGCTCCGCCAAACGCCTCTGGCGGAAATCTTGGGCCCTTGCTGATTTCTTACACTTTAAGTTCATGCTGACCTCCTTCCAATCTGCTCTTTTATGCGCCAAACAGGATTATTATATCCAACTGACCAACTCTCTTGGCTCTAACCCTCGACTTCTCTTCACCACATTGAACTCTCTCCTCAAGGTGCCCCCTCCCCCAACTCCCCCTTCATTATCTCCTCAGACCTTTTCTGAATTCTTTCACGACAAGGTTCAAAAGATAAACCTTGAATTCTCTACCTCGCCACCTCTCCCTCCACTAGTCCGTTCCCCTCTCTCTCCTTCCCCTCATTCCTTTTCCTCCTTTCCTGAAGTTACTATAGAAGAAACTACACTTCTCCTTTCTTCCTCAAAATGTACCACCTGTTCCTCTGATCCCATTCCCACCCACCTTCTTAATGCCATCTCACCTGCTCTTATTCCTTTTATCTGTCACATTCTCAACCTCTCACTTTCCACTGCAACTGTCCCTACTGCCTTTAAACATGCTGTGGTCACACCTCTCCTTAAGAAGCCTTCACTCGACCCTTCTTGTCCCTCTAATTACCGACCCATCTCCCTCCTCCCTTTTCTCTCCAAATTACTTGAGCGTGCTGTTCACCACCGCTGCCTTGATTTTCTCTCCTCATGTGCTATTCTTTTTTTTTTTTGTTTCAATAATTTTTATTAATAAACAAAATAAACATTACTTCCTTAATTCAAAGTAGACAGTTGAATATTTCCTTTTTGATATACAATTCTATACTTCTCTCACTTTAAACATTCTCTTTTATCCATCAACTATAAATCTGTAAATGAACATTGACAAACTGTAATTTTTCATTTCTCCCCCCCCCCACCCCTACCCCTCCCCCCCCCACCCCCCCATCCAACACCTATTACTAACTCACTTGGGTCATTGCTCTAATATGTGTCCAAAGTTCATCTTGCCTGTTATAAATTCCCAACCGTTTATCAGTTAATTTCTCCATCTCCTCAATTAGGGAAAGTTTTAGAATCCAGTCTTGTTCTGTTGGTGCCACTTGCTGTTTCCAAAACCGAGCAATGACACTCTTTGCAGCTGTCAAGCTCATCCTTTTCAAACGTCTTTGCCATTTGACTCCTCGTCTGTTCCCCAGGCCCAGCAGGCACCATTGAGGCTCACACAAAAAGTTCTTGCCTGTATGGGCAGTTATCTTTGCAGTTATAGATTGCCAATACATTTGTAATTTCCCACAGGACCACCAGATATGCAAGAAAGTTCCCACATCTGTTAAACATCTCCAACAATACTGGGAAGCCCCTGGAAACATCATATGTAGTCTATATGGGGTAAAATACCATCTCGAGAGTACCTTGAAGGCATTTTCTTTCAATAACACGCATGTTAATGCTTTGTTGACCTCCAAGATAATGGCCTTCCATTCATGAACTGTCAATTCCTTTTCCAAATCTCTTTCCCATCTAGTCATATACAAACATTTTTCAAAACTCCCTCCCCTTATAAATTTATACAACCGGGATATGACCCCCTTCATTATTCCCAGTGAGCCCCACATGTTTTCTAATACTTCATAGTCCTCCGGATCGTTTCTTAACCATCCTTGTGTGTAAATGTAATGGTGGACCTGTAGGTAGAAGAATCTGTCCCTATCCAAAACCCCATAGTCTTCCTTGAGTTCTGTGAACAATCTCATTTTCCCATCTTCCAATATATCTCGAAACCTCACTATGCCCCTCTCAGCCCACCTCTTTGCCACCGGATTTCCCAACCCCACTCTAAAAGTAGGTTCCCCCCGAATATAAGCGTATGTAGATGTTTTTCTAGTTTTCCAGAAGCGTGTCCTAAGGGAACCCCATAGTGTCAACAAGTGCCCAACAAACGGATTGGTAGTAAGCCTGCTAATAGTAGGGTAGGCTGAAGATGCCCATATTACTGACTGCAGGTTGTGCTGCTGCACCATCTCCTGATCCATGTGTGCTACCACTGACCATTTCTCCTGACCCCACATGGATATAAGTTTCAATTGTGCTGCCCAGTAATACCATTCAAGGTTTGGAACCCCTCTCCCACCCAACTCTGTCGAACGCCAGAGCAGCTTCCTGCTAAGCCTGGGAGCCTTGCCCCCCCCAAACAAACTTCACTATAGCCTGCTGTAGGGTTCTCAGCTCCCTCCCAGGGATTGCTACCGGTAATGTTTGAAACAAGAACAAAAGTCTGGGCAATACATTCATCCTAATCGATGCTATCCTTCCCCACCATGACAGCCACTTTCCCGTCCAGCCCTCCATGTCTTTGCGTATTTGCCGGAATAACGGTATATAATTTAGCTGATATATCTGAGAAATCTGGGCAGGTATTTGGACTCCTAAATATTTAATATTATCCCTCCTTAATTTAAAAGGAAAGTTTCGAGAGAGCTCCTCCATCCTAGGTTGTGCTATAGATACCCCAATCATTTCAGATTTATCATGGTTTATCTTAAAGCCCGAGAGCCTACCAAACTCCTCCAGCTCTGCCATCAATATGGGAAGATGCAGCCCCGGGTTATTTACAAAAAATAATACATCATCAGCAAATAATGCCAATTTGTGCTCAGAGCCACCTATCATTATTCCTGGAATGTCAACCGATTCACGCACCCTCTGAGCTAAGGGCTCAATCGAGAGTGCGAACAGCAGTGGTGATAGCGGACACCCCTGTCTGGTACCCCTTTCAATCTGGAAAACAGATGTATACCCCCCATTTACTTTAATTCTTGCCACTGGTTTCTCGTATAATCGTTTTATCCATCCTATCAACCCCTGGCCAAACCCCAGATGTTCCAGAACTTCCCATAAATAAGGCCAGTCCACCCTGTCAAACGCTTTATCTGCATCCGTACTCAAAAGGGCCACTGGAATCCCCCTCTGTTGGGCTACCCACATAACATGTAAGGTGCGTCTAATATTATCCGCCACCTGCCGCCCCATGACAAACCCAGATTGATCAGTGTGAATCAGTGAAGGCAGGACCTTTCCTAACCTATCAGCTACTACTTTAGATAAGATCTTAACATCTAGATTTATTAGTGAGATGGGGCGATAGGAGGCACACACAGCCGGATCTCTTCCTGGTTTCAAAAGCAAGGAGATCCCCGCTTCATGCATACTCCCCGGCAATGATTGGCCAGCCAAGCATGCATTCCCAACCCTCAACAATATGGGCCCCACCTCCCCTACAAAAGTCTTATAAAACCTAGCAGAATACCCATCCAGGCCGGGCGCCTTCCCTCCTTGGAGACCCTTAATCACCCTTTGAATCTCTTCGAGACGAAATGGGGCCTCTAAATGTTTGCGTTCCAAACTTGATAACCTTGGGAGATGCAGCTTTCCTAAACCCCTCTTGATTTCTTCCCCCCCCTACCCCCCTCTCACTGCTGTATAACTTCTGATAAAATTTTTCAAACTGATCCCTTATTTCTCCATCTCTATAGTACATCTTATCGCCCGCCCCTTTTATTTTTGTTATTGTGTGGCTCCTTTGTCTATGCCTCAAAAGATGAGCCAACATCCGTCCAGATTTGTTTCCGAATTCATAAAACTTCTGTTGGAGTCTCGTATGTAAAACTCCACGTGTTCTACCTGCAATTTCTCTAATTCTGCTCTACACTGTCTTAATTCTTTCAGGACTATCCCAGAACCTCCCTCTTGGTGACAACATTCTAATTTCGCTAATCGTGCCCGTAGGTCCAACTCCCTCTTCTCTCGTAACCTCTTTTTGCGTGCCCCCCATTTGATGAAGTGACCCTCACCACAGCCTTTAGGGCATCCCACAATGTGCCATCCAGAACCTCGCCAGTGTCATTCACCAACATATAATCCTGAATGATCTGGCGAATGTCATCCCGCACCCTACTATCCCAAGAATCAATTCATTTAATCTCCAAAAGAGTTGGCGCCTTCCTCTGTCAGACCCTTAAGCTCAAGCTCCACGGGTGCATGATCAGAAGTAGAAATGGACCCAATATTTGAATCAACCACCTGATCCCACAACTGGTGGCTACATCATACCATATCAATTCTTGTGTAAGTATTCTGAGAATGAGAAAAGAAGGTATAGGACCGCTGGCTTGGGTGTCTCAGCCTCCATACATCCACTAAATCTAAATCAGAGACAAGTGATTTTAACTGTGTACAGTGTGCTGAGGATTTATCAATCAGCCCCTTTGAGTGATCCATTGATGTCATGCTGGTGTTAAAGTCCCCACCAAGGATCATCCCCCCTTTCTGGAACTGGAAGAGCTCCTTGTGAATCCGAGTAAAAAATTCACCTTGTCCTGAGTTGGGGGCGTATATATTTACTATGGTCACCTCCTTACCATACAGCTGACCCCTAATCGCCAGGCACCTTCCCAAAGTATCCCTATATACTTCGTCTATGACTAGTGGGATGTTCTACGGATGTAAATCACTAATCCTCCCACCTTGCCCCCTCTAGCATCACAGTGTGAGATACAGTCACTGTACCCCCTATGTTTAAGTAGGTGTACATCCCTCTTTTGAATGTGTGTTTCCTGCAATAATATAATATCCCACTTTAAGTTTCTGCAATTTCCCTATGTATCAAATTTCTCTTCTGTGGAGAGTTCATACCATTAACATTCCATGACCCAATGTGTAGACCCTTGATCCCCTTCCCTCCCCCCCCTCTCCCCCCCTGCTGGGCTGAGCCAATAGCCGCCAGCCGATAGTAATGAGGAATCACTCCCCGCCGGAGCTCATCACCCTCTTCCCCACAACAACATTTCCCAGAACCCCTCCCCCCATATTCGCAAATTTTTTTTAACTCCCAGAACCCTTTCAAACAATAAATAGACATCCTATAACAACTCCAGTACCAATCCCCCCAACTGCAAACCATATTTTTCTTAACAATACCCCATGAAACCCATGAGGTAACTGAAATCCTGAATATCTCTCGCGTCCATTCAGGATACTTTAGCCTCTGTTAGTAGCTGTGAATTATTCTCTCTTCGTGGGCGCACTCTATGCCAGGATGACTCTTTTTTTATCTTTGCTGACATACTTGATCTCCCCTCCGACGCTGCCGGAGGCAGGTTTGTATATCCCAGCTCTGTGAGTACCTTCCAAGCCTCTCCTAGCGTAACCACTCGTCTGGTAATACCTTCCGCTGTAAACTGGAGGCCAAAAGGGAAGATCCATCTGTATCTGAAATTAGACTGCTGGAGATATGTGGTTAAGTCTTTAAATTCTCTACGCCTCTGAAGAGTTCCCAGCGCTAAGTCTTGAAACACCAGAATTTTTTATTATCCCAGAGTAGCTCACCCTGGGATCTGGCTTTCTTCCATATCTTGTCTTTGATAGTATAGTCTTTAAGCATACAACAATGTCCCTAGGTTGCTGGTCTCTCCTGGGCCCCAGACTTCGATGTACCCGATCAAATCTTATTTCAGATTCCTCCATATTGGTCTGCCCCTCATTATTTATGTCCAATATTCTAGCACAAATTCACGGATCACCTGTGCACAGTCTTTGTTCTGGTCCGTTTCTGGGACCCCTTTGAATCTCAAATTATTCCTTCTGGAGCGATTTTCCAGATCTTCCACCTCTAATTGCAGTTTTGCTTTTTCAGCTTGCACGATCGTGAGAGCAGTGCGCAGGCCCTCCATTTCTCCCTCCACGTGCTCCAGCCCTTCTTCCACCTGCTCCACCCTTCCTCCAATCTCTCTCACCTCTTTTTGGATGTCTGTGACCGCCTCCCGGATAGTTTTCCGAACCGCCGACATTTCAGCCTTTAAGGCTTTAAACCACCTCGCTACCTCCTGTTTAGTCAGTTCGGTATCACTTTCTAGCTGATCCGCTGGGTCCTCCGTTTCGGAGCCAGAATCCGCGGCGGCCATTTTCTTGTTAGCTTTCTGCTGGGAGCGGCTCGTGTTCGCCGCCTCATTTTTCTGTGCCGCGGCGAACTTGAATTTTCCAGCCTTTTTTCGTGTCGCCATTGCTTCTCTTTATCTTTCGCCTCAAAAACCGCCAATCTCGGGGGTTAGGGAACCAGGAAATAGCGCTAGTTTCTTCACTGCCCCGACGGAGCTCTGGATTCAGGCTTCCATCCCCGACGGTGACGTCACTTCCTCTCTCTCATGTGCTATTCTTGACCCACTACAATCTGGTTTTCGCCCTCTCCACTCAACCGAAACTGCGCTTACTAAAGTCTCCAATGACCTATTACTGGCTTAATCCAGAGTCTCTATTCCATCCTCATTCTTCTTGATCTTTCCGTTGCTTTTGACACTGTCGATCACAGCATACTCCTCGATACCCTGTCCTCACTTGGATTCCAGGGCTCTGTCCTTTCCTGGTTCTCTTCCTACCTCTCCCTCTGCACCTTCAGTGTTCACTCTGGTGGATCCTCTTCTACTTCTATCCCTCTGCCTGTCGGCGTACCTCAGGGTTCTGTTCTTGGTCCCCTCCTCTTTTCTATCTACACTTCTTCCCTTGGTTCATTAATCTCATCCCATGGCTTTTCCTACCATCTGTATGCTGATGACTCCCAAATCTTACCTTTCTACCCCTGATATCTCACCTTGCATCCAAACCAAAGTTTCAGCGTGCTTGTCTGACATTGCTGTCTGGATGTCTCAACTTCACCTGAAATTAAACATGACCATAACCGAGCTTCTCATTTTTCCATCCAAACCCACCTCCCCACTCCCTCCGTTTTCTATTTCTGTTGATGGCTCTCTCATTCTCCCCTGTCTCCTCAGCTTGAAACCTTGGGGTCATCTTTGACTCTTCTCTCTCCTTCTCTGCTCATATCCAGCAGATCGCCAAGACCTGTTGTTCTTCCTTTACAACATCCGTAAAATCCGCCCCTTTCTTTCCGAGCACTCTACCAAAACCCTCATCCACACCCTTGTCACCTCTCGTTTAGACTACTGCAATCTGCTTCTTGCTGGCCTCCCACTTAGTCACCTCTCCCCTCTCCAATCGGTTCAAAACTCTGCTGCCCGTCTTGTCTTCTGCCAGGGTCGCTTTTAACACATACTACCCCTCTCCTCAAGTCGCTTCACTGGCTCCCTATCCGTTTTTGCATCCTGTTCAAACTTCTTCTACTAACCTATAAATGTACTCATTCTGCTGCTCCCCAGTATCTCTCCACACTCATCCTTCCCTACACCCCTTCCCATGCACTCCGCTCCACTACTGCCAACTCCAGACTTCGCGCCTTCTGTTTCGCTGCACCCTACGCCTGGAATAAACTTCCTGAGCCCCTACGTCTTGCCCCATCCTTGGCCACCTTTAAATCTAGACTGAAAGCCGACCTCTTTAACATTGCTTTTGACTCGTAACCACTTGTAACCACTCGCCTCCACCTACTCTCCTCTCCTCCTTCCTGTACACAATTGATTTGATTACTTATTTTTTGTCTATTAGATTGTAAGCTCTTTGAGCAGGGACTGTCTTTCTTCTATGTTTGTGCAGCGCTGCGTACGCCTTGTAGCGCTATAGAAATGTTAAATAGTAGTAGTAAATAGTAGTAGTAGTAATTTGATATTAGCTTTGAAGTAAGTACACATAGGAAATCAAATACGTTAGTGTTTAACTTTAAAAAAGGAGACTATGATAAAATGAGAAGAACGGTGAAAAGAAAACTTAGAGGAGCGACTGCGAGGGTCAAAATTTACATCAGGCATGGATGCTGTTCAAAAACACCATCCTGGAAGCCCAGGCCAATATATTCTGCGTATTAAAAAAGGAGGACGGACTTCCGGTTGGGCTGTGGAGGAGTGAGGAAGCATGCACTCATTGCTCCGAGGCGCCCGATAGAATCGATAAAATAACCAACCTGTCTCCCCCCAAAACGGACTTAAAAAAGGCACAGAAATAACGGGGCGGTTGTGGTGAACAAAACGCAACAAGTCCAAAAGCGGATGGCCTCGAAATCAGTGAGGAAGGAGAATCGTGAGAAGGGACGAGGAGCGGAGGCAAAGATGGCGGACAAGAGCCAGCCGCCGTCTCCGACTCCGAGCCCACAATGGGCGGCGTATATCATCCGTGAGGTGACGGAGGCAGTAGAGCAGTCGGTGGACTGTAAATTTCAACAAATACTAGCGAAGCTTGAAGGCATGGAGGAACGGTACGCCACCATAGCGTCCGGTTTAAAAGAGGTGCAGCAGCGTGTTGGGCAAGTGGAAGACACAGTGCAGAAGCTAGAGGAGGAGAGTCCAGCCTTACAAAAACGCCTCAAGCTGCTGGAGGAGAGGTTTGAAGATATTGAAAATCGCTCACGAAGGAATAACTTAAGATTGGTCGGGTTGCCAGAAGCGCTCGGAGACAAAGATTTAAGGAGTTTCCTGGAGAAAGGATTCCAGAGGCGCTGAGCTTCCTGAGTTGGCGGGGGAACTCCGAGTGGAACGGGCGCACAGATTAGGCCCGAGGCGCGAAGGAGAGGCGCGACCTAGAGTGACCATCCTTAAAATACTCAACGATGCACATAAAATGCGGGTGTTGCCAAGCAACCAGAGGAGGCAAACAACCTACGCTACCAAAACAGCAAAATTCTTGTGTTTCAAGACTACTCCACCAAAGTGGCGGCAGCAAGGAAGGAGTTTGTTCCAATATGCGCCAAGTTGATTGAGCACAAAGTACGCTTCAGCTTATTGTTCCCAGCAAAGCTTAAAGTAACCGATCAGGTCGAGTGCATTTCTTTGATAAAGTGGAGGATGCAAAAAGTTTTATGGAACAGTTGGGGAGTCAGAGACCTGCAGCAGACTAAATGAAGAAACAGAGTTGTAAGGAGCGGGATACCGAAGGCTACAAGAGGGTAACAAGAACAGTGTAATTAGCGGGGAGAGGTAAATGTATGGCTGAATTCTTGGGCATTGAAGCTGCACAGGATAGTTTGGCCATCTGCTGAAATGACACGCCATTAGAGAAGATCGGAGAGAAGCTGATTTGTGATATATATAAGCTGAACATCTGTAGAGAGATGGCTTAAAAGTTAAAAGGCATTGAATATATAATAGTGTGGGGAGGGAGAGATATATATCTGTATTATGCTATTTTTTGCCTACTGTAAATATGTAGAAAACAATGTAGAAGAGAGTAACATATGAATGAAAAGTCTGATGGATGTATGGGAATATGAATCTGTGAGAGAATGTTAAGGATGAATGGTAGAAAAAGTATGAAGGAACATAAAATGACTGGACAGTATGATCAGAGGAATATGAAAGTAATTTGTTTAACAGGAAGGGAAGGGCTTAGTTAGTAAGGGAGTGTAAAGTTAAACTATGGAAGGTTGAGTTAAACAAGTTAAGGAAGGAGGGACCCTCAGACGAAATGTAATCCCCCTATGAGGACATTGATCACTGTTTGGTTGCAATGGGGGGGGGGGGGGGGTTAAGTTAAGACATGTTACACTGTACAACGCTGCGGGGGCCCTAGTGGTGCTCCGGAGGGTTGGTAGTGTAGTAGCAGTAGCATTCAAGGAGGGGTGGAATATAAACAGTGGGACTGTTAGTAGGGATAGAGAGGAGATAGGATGGAAGATAGGGGGGGAGACAGGAAGATACAATAAGGGGAAGGGTGACCTTTAGCTCAGTATGGAAGGTTTCTGGGTAGAATCCAGAACAATAAGGGGAAGAGAGGGTAGGGGGGAGGGAGGGAAAGGGGATAGGGGGAGGAGGGAGGGAGGGAAAAGGGAGGGCAACGCTGGAAGGATCGGAGGGAGCAAATAAAAGGAAATGTGGCATAAGTATAATGTCCTTTAAGCTGGGAGGGTGGAGGCTGGGACACTCTCTTAGATACAGAGGTGATGGAAATGGATTCAGAGACCTAAACGGGAAAAGGGAAGGAATAGGCTAAAATGCCAGATGTGAAGTTCACCTCTTGGAATGTGGGGGGAATACACTCGCCATTAAGAGACAAAAAATTGCTTAAGGTTTTAAGGGACAGGGGGACCTCGGTTGCCTTCCTGCAGGAGACGCACCTCTCCACGGGGAACATCAAAAATTGAAAAAATGGTGGGTGGGCTCCATAATGAGGCACCAAGCAGAGGGGAGAAGTGGGGGAGTGGTGATCCTAGTAAAAGAAAGGGTTGCACCTGGAAACAAAGAAAATTATAGCAGACCCAAAAGGATGGTTATATTAGTATCTGTAGTAACTGGAACCCAACCGATTACTTGTGCAATATATATGCCCCAAATGTATTTGAGCGGAAAATTTTTTAAAGGAGTAATTAAGCAGATTTTGGGTTTGGGGGATATACCAATAGTGTTAGGAGGGGACATGAATGATGTAGCAGACCCAAAACTGGATCGCTCAGTACCTACTGATAGAGAAGTAGCCCGCACGGAACGCGGGGTGCATTTACTAGAATCTGCATTGGAGTGATAGATGTCCTGGAGGACACTTAATCCTCTAGAAAGGGACTATACACATATCTAGAGCTCACATACAATGTCCCGGATAGACTATATATTAATATCATCAGAATTATTAAACACAGGTAAAGAAAGAAAGATAGGCCCCATAATGGTGCAGATCATGCATGGGTTTGAGGTGGAAGATGGCTGGGGAGCCTGTCTCTGGGGAGGGGGGGTTGGTGTTTCCCGTCTTATCTGTACAGGGACACTAGTTTTTTGCCTTGTTATAGTCTCAAAATGGCAACAATATGCAGAAGCCAATGCTCAGCATAGGGCTCAACCGGATCTTTATTGGGAGACAGCGAAAGCTGTCCTACGGGGGGGAGGTGATTTCCTATATTAGTCATCAGAGAAAAGTGCGCCGTAGGGAGGTGGAGCGCCTGGAGAGACGAATGACTTTCCTCCGCAAACAATTCGGGGAGACACATAATGCAAGGGTGAAAAAACAGTTATTGGAAACGCAACAACATTAAATGAACTGTTGCATGACTGGGCAAAACGATCGCAAGCTTATTACAAATATCAGCTCTATAGGTT
Organism: Microcaecilia unicolor; assembly: GCF_901765095.1. Lineage (NCBI taxonomy): Eukaryota > Metazoa > Chordata > Amphibia > Gymnophiona > Siphonopidae > Microcaecilia > Microcaecilia unicolor. The sequence goes on from NC_044036.1 coordinate 225,957,192, forward strand.
TGCGAATAAGGAGTAGTGGCTTATTCGCATCGTTAGTCAAAGGAAACAAAGGACGGACAAAAGTGACCACACTGATAGCTCCAAGGGTAACAGACATCATACAGATAAAGCCATTACGGGGTTTTTTACAGAATTTTTGCCCAGCTTTATGAAAGCGCAGAATACGATAATGGACAATAGCGAGGCGATCTGTCTAGTATGGAATTACCCCGCATAGCGGACTCCGACCTAGCCACATTAGATGCTTCGGTGACGGTGGAAGAAGTGGAATTAGTAATACAGCAAGGGGCATTGGGAAAGGCCCCGGGACCGGACGTTTTCAGGAATGAATTTTATAAATTGCTGAGATCCGAGATTAGTCCGGTACTGGTGGAAGTGTTTAATAATATTATACAACAGGAAAGACTGCCTCGATATCTTAATATAGCTCAAATAATTGTTCTTCAAAAGCCGGGTAAACCAGCAGATAGGCCAGAATCCTACCGCCCAATATCATTGCTTAACGCGGAGGTGAAGCTCCTCGCTAAAATTATGGCGAACAGACTATCTAGAGTGTTGCCTTTGCTGATAGCTGATTCACAGGTGGGATTTATCCGGGGGCGTGTAATATCAAAAAATATGAGAAGAATATTAGGGGCATTGGAAAGAATTAGGAGGGAGAAGATCCCGGCTATGTTAATAAGCTTCGACGCTGAAAAAGCGTTTGATCGGGTGAATTGGGGCTATATGTACGGGGTCCTAGAAACATATGGTATAGGAGGGGGGTTTTTGAGGGCAGTTAGAGCATTGTATGCAGAGCCGCGAGCACAGGTGTACGCAAACGGAGTATTGTCTGATAGTTTCCCGATAAGTAGGGGAACAAGACAGGGATGCCCCTTGTCGCCACTACTTTTTGTCTTAACATTGGACCCACTATTACGTGAGATTAAATCTAATCAGGGTATAAAGGGTGTAACCATAGGGAAACATTCCTTTAAAACAGCTGCGTTTGCGGATGATTTACTAATGCTTATTACAGAACCTAAGGCCTCATTGGGGAATCTAATGGAGAGTTTAGGTGGAATATGGAGATTTTTCCGGATTTAGATTAAATTTTTTGAAATCGGAGGCACTGGCCAGCTCAGAAGAAGTAAGAGGTATGGTGGGAAGGGATTTCCCATTGAGGTGGGCGACAGGCAGGTTTTCGATATTTGGGAATACAATTGGACAATGGACACCTCACAGGTATACAAGATAAATGTAACCAAGCTTCTACAGGAAACGAAGGATCAATTGACAAAGTGGTCAGCTCTACCGGTGTCCTTTTTATGGTAGGGTACACTTGCTAAAAATGATTATTTTTCCAAGGTGGCTTTATGTAATGCAGGCTTTACTACTATGGATTAAGAACCAAGATTTGGAGACATTCTATAAAATGGCGGCAAGATTCTGCTGGGGGGGGGGGGTAGGACGGCAAAAATGAAATGGAAACTGGTAATGGTAATTCAAGGCTTGGAGGGCTGGGAATTTCCAGATTTTAGAAATACAATCAAGCCTGCTTACTCAGATATCTTAGAGACTGGTTGTTGGAAACCAGCACTTATCTCGATCTGGAACTGGAAAAAAACTATTTTGACCCCTGGAATATAGCATCATTGCTACATGCACCCAGTAGACAACTGCCAGCACAATTACGGGACAGTATATTGCTGCGTCCAATGTGGCAGCTATGGAGAGCATTATTGCCGCTGTGGCAACAAAATCCCACGAGTAGTGTATGGCTTCCTATACAAGAGAATCTAGAATTTGCGCCAGGGAGGGATTCCAAGGTGTTTCGTCAATTATTAAATAAGGGAATAATAAGGTTGGCAGACCTACTCCAACAGGACGGTTCGCTGGTAGATTACCAGACTTTTGCGGGGTTGGGAGGATGGAGCCCATTAAGCATATTGGCCTATAGGCAGCTGGTACATTACGTGCGATCGCTGCCATCGGAGAGCCTGTCGGTTGCTTTTGGTGAACAGTTAAGAACACTCCTGGAAGGAGATGCAGAGGGACAAGTGTCGGTAGCATGGTTCCATAGAGAACTATGCAATAAAGAAAAAGCTCGTGACCTACAGGTGGTGGCAGACAGATGGAGCAGAGAGATGGGAGGGCAAATACCTACGCAATTGTTATTGACTGCCCTTAAAAGTGGCCCAGTGCACAGTGCAGAACTCCAGGAGTGTCATTTTCGGGTGGTGCATAGGGCTTATGTTTCCCAGAGACAGGCTGCTCACATGGGGGTAACTGATTCCCGTTGTTGTCTTAAATGTACAAGTGGTGAGGCTACATTTGCCCATGGACTGTGGCAATGTGGAAGTATCTCTAGATATTGGGCGGCGATCTCCCGGTTCTTACAAGAGGTACTGAGTAGGAATTTTAAACTAACGTTTGAAAGAGCAGTATTCAGTGTGCCCGGGCTGTGGAGTCTGGGCACACGAGGGGAGAAGTTATTTCTAGGGAAGGCGTGCATTGTAGGGAAGAAGTGCATATTACAATACTGGTTGCAGGATCACCCTCCCTCCTTTTGGCATTGGAGGAACAAATTTCACGAACTGATGATATGGGAGGCCAGAGGGTGCGGGCCTGACACCGGGAAGGCAGCGGAGGTTCTTAGCAGTATGGGGGGCGTATCTGAACACCATCTCGCCACGAGCGCGTAGTCAAATTTTAAATAAACTCCCCTGGCAAAAGTAGTATAGATTGCACGATACTTCGAGCGTTGCATTGAGGGAAGGGAGGGGGGGATCGGGGGGGGAAGGGGGGAAAGGAATGAGCGGTAGTGCAAGACTTCTTAGTATTGAACATAAATTTAAACATTATCAGGACATGGGAAATGGTTTCTGTTGAATCATAAAGCTGGGCAAAATAGGAGAAGCCAAGAACCAGAGCAATGGTGTACTGCTGATGCCCAGAGGAGGTGTATTGTCAACAGGATCTTTGGAGCAGGAATCATGGGGCAGATGAATGTTCAGCTTGGGGGGGGCGAGGGTACAGGGGAGGGGGGGAGAAAAGGTTTAAAAACTGATTGATGAGGATAAGAATCACAGTGTTTAACCAGATGTTTATGTTATGTTTACCAATGCACTGTAAAAACGACTTTGTGTGCTGTTGTCATGTTGTGGAATCGTCAATAAAAATGTTGAAATATAAAAAAGGAGGACGGAAGACCAGCCGGCGTGGTTAAATAGTAAGGTGAAGGAAGCTATTAGATCTAAAAGAAATTCCTTCAGAAAATGGAAGAAGGAACAGACTGAAAATAATAAGAAAATGGCAAAAAGAATGTTAAGTCAAATGCAAAGCGCTGATAAGGAAAGTTAAGAGAGACTTAAAAAAAAAAAGATTGCGTTGGAGGCAAAAACACATAGTAAAAACTTTTTTAGGTATATTAAAAGCAGGAAGCCGGCAAAAGAATCGGTTGGACCGCTAGATGACCGAGGAGTAAAAGGGGCAATCAGAGAAGACAAAGCCATAGCAGAGAGATTAAATGAATTCTTTGCTTCGGTCTTCACTGAGGAAGATTTGGGTGGGATACCAGTGCCGGAAATGGTATTCGAAGCTGACGAGTCGGAGAAACTTAATGAATTCTCTGTAAAACTGAAGAGTAGCAAATGTCCTGTACTGGATGTATTCATCCCAGAGTACTGATAGAACTGAAAAATGAGCTTGTGGAGCTATTGTTAGAAATATGTAATTTATCCTTAAAATTGAGCGTGGTACCAGAAGATTGGAGGGTGGCCGATGTAATGCCGATTTTTTTAAAAAGGTTCTAGAGGAGATCCGGGAAATTATAGCCCGGTGAGTCTGACATCGGTGCCGGGCAAAATAGTAGAGACTATTATTAAGAACAAATTACAGAGCATATTCAAAAGCGTGGATTAATGAGACAAAGTCCACATGGATTTAGTGAAGGGAAATCTTGCCTCACCAATCTACTACATTTCTTTGAAAGGGTGAACAAACATGAGGATAAAGGGGTGCCAGTTGATATTGTGTATCTGGATTTTCAGAAGGCATTTGACAAGTACTCATGAAAGACTCCAGAAGAAATTGGAGAGTCATGGGATAGGAGGTAGTGTTCTATTGTGGATTAAAAACTAGTTAAAAGAGGAAGTGACGTCACCGCTACTGACAGTGCTGTAGCGAGGGCTAATGGCACCCGGGGCGGGTCGCCGCTGCGCACATCCCCCGGGTGCAGGATGGCACGACCCCCCCTCTGTGGCAACCCCCCCCAGGAGCGCAACCCCCCCCCCCCCAGAGTGCATTCTTACCTGCGGGAGGGCCGATCCGCCCCGCGTGCACGTCACTCGGAGCTGCGTCGGCCCCGCTGGTTCCCTGCTCTCTCTGCCCCGGAACAGGAAGTAACCTGTTCCGGGGCAGAGAGAGCAGGGAACCAGCGGGGCCGGCACCCCCCGAGCATGTGCACCTGGGCGGACCGCCCCTCCCGCCCCCCCCTTCCTATGCCACTGGCTACCGATGGCAGCTTAGCTTCTAAGCTCCCGCTCCCTGAATCACAAAATAGCTATAAAAAGCACTCACCAGCTACTTTAAAATCGATTGCAGCGTTCCTTATTGCTCCTCATCAGTACCAGCATGAGTAGAGCATCTTCGGAGCGACCTAAGGAGGCTGAGAAGTTGGCTGGCGGCGGGACGAGTAAAACTGCTAAGCGCCATGAGGTAATGGCGTGTGCGTCCCCTTTGGACTCTGATTCCGCGCTGTCGATGTCGGAATCGCGGAAGCCACCGGCAAAAAAAGGACTCTCAGGCGAACTTTGCCAGTTGCTTTCAGGAATACAGGAGGATATAAAAAAATCGAAGGACGAGATCTTGGACAAGATGGAGGTACTGAGCTCTGACCTGGGTTGTGTGGATGCAGGTGTGTTACTTTCTCTTTTCCCACTATGGGGCCTTGTGCCTCCGAGTTGCTGTTAGACGGGGGGGGGGGGGGGGGGGGGTTTGGGGGGACACGGGGAGGGTAGGGGGTCATTGAGAAGGGGAAGTGGGGTGGGTTGGGTTGGGGCATCACCGGTTTAGGGGAGCACCTGTACATGAAGTGGTTGGATTCAACTTGTTAAACCTTGATTTAAGATCCTAGTACTGAGTACAGATCTAAAGGGGTTGAACATGCCTCAACAAAGGCAGAAATTGTTCAAAGAGCTACAGCAGATAAAACCGCATGTTGTCCTGCTGCAGGAGACCCATCTCCGCAGAGTGCATGAGCAACTTCTCTCCCACCCAGACTATCCCAGTGCCTTTTTCGCCTCCTCCGCCGATGGAACTAAGAAGCGTGGGGTGGCGGTCTTGTTCCACAAATCCATATCGGCCCAAATACTAAACATTAAACGAGACCCGGGAGGGAGATTTTTGTTATTGCGCATTGTCATAGACCAAGTGGAACTCACACTCGCATCCTTATACGCACCAAACGACCATCAGGGGTCCTTCTACACCAAAGTGAAGAACATATTAGCTACATTTACCAGGGGTTCTCTGATCTTGGGGGGTGATTTCAATGAAGTTATGGACCAGGCGCTAGATAGATCCGGGAGACCCCAGCAATCGGTATCTAAGGACTCTTTGGCCTTGGGTTCCCTGGTTTACTCCCTGGGGACTTTAGATGTCTGGAGACTTAGTCACACGACCATGAGGGACTACACATTTTTTTCTCCCGTACATAAGTCGTACTCCCGTATCGGTTATATTTTTCTAGATGTTACCCTAGCGGAGAGGGGGCCGCAAACAGGAATTGGTAGTGCAATAATCTCTGACCATGCCCCAGTATGGGTTACCTTGCCAACCATTAGGGCTGAGGTCAAAGACAAACGATGGATGCTTAATACAGACTTACTGCAGGAGGGGGAGGTGGTGGAGGGCTGTAGAAAGGTCCTGAAGGAGTACCTGGAATTCAATATGGAGTCGGGTCCACCTCTTAGTGTTATGTGGGACGCTATGAAGGCAGTCTCGCAAGGTTACTTTATACAGTTAGCTAGTAAGCATACGAGAGTCCATAGAGCCCAGCTGGCACAATGCCTGGCAAGGATCAGGTTCCTGGAGGCACAGCACAAGTCGAGTGGTTCCTCAGTTGTATTGGAGGAGGCTGCGTGGGCAGAGGCTTCAGCTGGACTCTATCTACTCTGAACAATTAAGTTGGATACAAAATAGACATAAGGTTCGATCTTATGAATTCACTAATAAAGCAGGACGTCTCTTGGCCATAAAGCTACGCAGACGAAGGGTGGACCGAGCGGTAACACACATTAAGGATGAGAGAGGTGAATTGTTGAATACATCTGAATCCATACGGAGGCGCTTCAGTGAATTTTACCAGGGGCTATATGCACAGGAGTTTAATCCTCCTGCTGACTCTATTCTAGAATACTTAGCTGAGGTTGGCCTAGCGTCCTTTACGGATCAGCAGAGGATTTTACCTTGACGCGCCGGTCACTCCGGTTGAGATACAAAAAGCTATCCATCATCTGCCTTCCTGTAAGTCACCGGGGTTGGACGGCTTCCCCAATGAATTCTACAAGAAATTTGCTCCCGAGTTGGCCCCGCTGTTAGCCAACTTGTTTAACCTGATTGGGAAGGGGGAGGCTTTGCCTACTTCCATGCTGGAAGCATGGATTGCGGTACTGCCTAAACTGAACAAAGATCACACGAACTGTGGGTCTTATCGCCCGATATCCGTTTTGAATGCTGATGTCAAAACCTTAGCTAAAGTCTTGGCCAACCGCCTGGCACTTTTGCTCCCAGCCATCATCCACCCCGACCAGGTGGGATTTGTTTCCTATAGAAAGGCATCGGATAATACTAGGTGAGTGGTTGATTTAATGTATCTGGCTAAGAAAATTAATAAGCCTTATTTGCCTCCTTAGTCTAGATGCCGAAAAGGCCTTTGACCGCGTGCATTGGCCATTTATGGGATAGGACCTCAGGGGGTGGATTCAAGCATTCTATAGCTCTCCTAAGGCGTGTATATGAGTTAATGGGGGCAACTCTGCAGCGATCCCACTACATAGGGGTACTAGAAAGGGTTGCCCCCTGTCCCCCTTGCTGTTCGCAATGCTGATGGAACCATTTGCCACTAGGCTCAGAACCAACCCAGATATCTCGGGTCTCTCCAAAGGTGGGAGAGAGCCTAAGCTATCCCTCTTCTCGGATGATGTGCTGTTGTTTGTCACTCGCCCCCTAACCACCTTCCCTGGGCTCCTGAGGGAGATTGAAGAATTCTCAACTGTGTCGGGCTTTAAAGTGAATACGTCCAAATCTGAAGTTTTGAATGTGTCTCTTCCGGAGGAGCTTGTGGGATCGTTGAGATCTTCCTATGCTTTCCGGTGGGCTGACAAGAGCATTCGTTACCTGGGGGTCAACCTGACAGCCCGCTATTCCAATCTTTTTGCGGTAAACTATAAGGGCTTGGCTGGGACACTCACTGAGGACCTTGGTAGATGGGGCGACCTTGACCTCTCTTGGTTTGGCCGTATAGCTGCTGTAAAGATGAATGTTTTGCCGCGCCTGCTCTACCTTTTTCAGGCCCTTCCAATCAAAATGCCACGTAAATTCCTAGTAACACTGCTTTATCTGGGCGGGGAAATGTCCGCGGCTGGCGCGCTCGGTCCTGTATAAGGATAAGAAGAGAGGAGGGCTGGGGATACCCAACTTGGCCTGGTACTATAGAGCAGTTCAGGCGTGTGTGGCAGTGGAATGGTTTCAGGATTACCCAGATCAGCAATGGGTGCAGCTGGAACAATACACCTTAGTTGCTCCTGTGGATCCCGAGTTCGCTTAGATCCCTAGAGGGGGGCTTGTGTCCTTCCATATATGTCACCCTTTCCAACTGGGATAGTATTTTTTCACGTGGACGTATGGTACTTTCTTGTCTGTCCCCTATAGCGCACAATCCATTATTTTACCGAGGTACGATAAAGGGAGTTTTCACAAGATGGTACAAGGGAGGCCTACGAATGTGGGGTCAACTGTTTAAAGGGGACTCTTTATTGTCATACCCAGAGGCTCTTGAGAGATTCCCGATAATTGGGTCTGACCGGTATGCTTACCTTCAGTTATCCACCTTTCTTAAGACACGGGCAGTTCGGGAGGTGGTGACCCAGGAAAAATCCACACTTGAAGCCATTTGTGAGGGGCCACCCAAGACGAGTGGGCTGGTCTCACGTCTCTACCACATTGTTAGTAGGCAGTCCCAGAACTACACACTTCATAGGAAGGGCTGGCAAGGGGAGTTGGGTTTGGCAAAGGAGGAGGCGATGTGGGAGAGACTGGAGCGGGATGTGGTGGGAGTGTCGTCTCATGTGCCTTTTAAGGAGAATGCGGTGAAGGTGTTGTATCGATGGTACTTGACGCCTGAGCGCCTTCAGCGCATTTTCCCCACTATAACGGGGCTGTGCTGGAGGGGTTGTGGCGTGAAGGGCACAGCAGGACACATATATTGGACTTGTAGGAAGGTCAGTGCCTTTTGGAGGTCTGTACGCAGCAGGCTGCAGAGGTGGACGGGCAGCCTGCTACCATGGAGACCGACCTTTTTCCTATTTCTGGCGGATGATGCAGGTCGTCCTCATACCCAGCAAAGTTTCCTGAGGCAGGCTACATGCGCTGCTAGAGTCGTAATTGCTGCTCATTGGAAGCAGCCTATAACTCCACCGATAACTCGGTGGATTCAAAAACTGAGGCTTGTCTGCGAGATGGAAAGATTACTAGCTGAGAGGCGCAAACAACTGAATAGATGGCACTTGATTTGGGATCCTTTTCTTCTTCATGCTTGATTGCTGTTATGGGTTACGGTGATGCTCGATAGAGGGGTGGGGTAGGAGGGGTAGGGGTGGGTGGGGGTTTTGTGGGGGAGGGGGATGGGAACTAATATAAAAATCTTCAAATATGTTTCAACATTTTTATTGATGACAACACAGTACAAGACATTCCATTCTGACATGAACAAAAAGGCCAACATCAAAATATCCACAGTTAAATAAATGATAAGATCCGTCATCAAACATTTTACCAATTTTCTGCCCCACCCCCTATTCTCCCCTCCCCCCTCCCCAATGTACTTATGTTTCAACAGGTTTTTATATGTATGTCAACCAAAGGTGTACAACCATTAAACTCCCAGTAAATTGCATCAGTACTTTTAACATACATTGGTGTAAGCCGTGTAAAGCCTGCAATCAACAAAGTTTTTCATGTTTTCTTCCCCCCCATAGTCCCCTCCTTCTTCCCCTCCCCCCGCACTCCCCTTTTTTCCCCCTACTTCCCCCCACCACCACCACCACATCAGGGACAGGACTCACTTATGAATCGGGTTATCTAAAAACAAATCACAAATGGTTGAGCAATAAACTTTTACCTCGTGGACTCAGCCCTTGTATATACTGACCCCATATTTGCATGAATTTTTTTTTCCTTTTCGGGTTACCTCTCGCCTCTCTAGCTTCCCAGGTTGCCATTTCATGTACTTGGTTTCGCCAGTGCCAATATGCAGGTGGGTCCTGGGATATCCATTTTTGTAATATGGTCTTTTGAGCCATCAGGCAGACCTTATGGCACCACAGCCTGGGTCCTCTCGCCTGTGAGCTAAACACAGACTGTGTATCCAGCACATAATGGTCCCACATCCCCCTTGTTGTTATCTGTACCGCTTTAGTCAGGAAGCGCTGAATTTGCTTCCAGAATGCACGAATACTCGGGCAAGCCCAAAAGGCATGAAATAATGTGGGAGCTTCATTGTCACATTTAGTGCATTTCACATCCCTGGTAGGATTCATATGTCCCCATTGTTGCCCTGAAATATAAGCACGCATTGTCACTCTATATCCGCTCTCTCTGAGCCTCTCGTCTATGGTGAGCTTCGGAATGCGTCTGTGTGGCCCTGACATCCCAGTTTCCCAAATGCCCCCCCGAGTCCTGTTCCCACTTGCGTTTGATGTATCCTAAATCTTTGGTGGGGCCCCTCTTCACCAGTGCACGGTTTATAGTTGACACTGTCACTCCTACCACCTCCAAGGCCTGAAAAAATTTTTTTATCTGCTTGCCAATTTTCAGTCGTAGTGTATTTTGATTGAGGCTCAAAATGTAATGTTTGATTTGCTAAATAGTAGTAGTAGTATCTCTCCACACTTGCTAAATAGTAGTAGTAGTATCTCTCCACACTCGTCCTTCCCTACACCCCTTCCCGTGCACTCCGCTCCATGGATAAGTCCTTCTTATCTGTTCCCTTCTCCACTACTGCCAACTCCAGACTTCGCGCCTTCTGTCTCGCTGCACCCTACGCCTGGAATAAACTTCCTGAGCCCCTACGTCTTGCCCCTTCCTTGGCCACCTTTAAATCTAGACTGAAAGCCCACCTCTTTAACATTGCTTTTGACTCGTAACCACTTGTAACCACCTGCCTCCACCTACCCTCCTCCTTCCTGTACACAATAATTGATTTGATTTGCTTACTTTATTTCTTGTCTATTAGATTGTAAGCTCTTTGAGCAGGGACTGTCTTTCTTCTATGTTTGTGCAGCGCTGTGTATGCCTTGTAGCGCTATAGAAATGCTAAATAGTAGTAGTAGTAGTAGTTTGATTTGTACGTATGCAAAATGATCCCCCCCCCCCCCCATGCACTTCCTATCTTATTTTGCAAATCCTCAAATTTGATATCTCCTTCTTTACTAAGCAAATGGTCCACCTTAGTGATTCCCTGTGCCGCCCACCTATAAAAGGCCTGGTTTGTTTGTCCAGGTTCAAAACTCGAGTTCCCTCTAATTGTTAAGAGTTCTGATGTTTCTGGCGTGCCCCCCATAGTCCTAATTAGTGTCTTCCATGCCTTACGCATGGGTTGCAACAAGGGACAATGTTTGAATGGTGTCGGAATTTGTCTCTGGTCTAAATGCAACAGTGTAATGACATCGTATGGGGTAAAGTATTCCCGTTCCAATTTCAATGGCGTAAATGCATTGGATTGGCTTACCCAATCTCCTATGTGTCTAAGTAGACATGCTTGATTATTTGTGGCTAAGTCTGGCATTCCCAAGCCCCCACTATTCCATCCTCCCTTCATCACTTTAGCCTGTATTTGAGGTTTCTTTTTTTGCCCAGCAAAACCTGCTGAGAATTCTGTGTATGTGTGCGAGATCTTTATTTTTCAGGCACAGGGGCAATGTCTGCAGGAGATATAACCACTTTGAGAATATCACCATGCATATTAAATTTACCCTGCCATTCAGGGATAGTGGCAGGCCCTCCCAACTGCTTAGCCCAACTGCCTTGTTCCCTTTAATAAGACATTAATATTTAAGTCATGCAGCTCATCTAGTTCCATGGTCATGTGAATTCCCAGATACTTAAATGATCCCTCTGCCCAACTCAAAGGGAAATCCTGGTCCCAGGATTTTCTCACTTCCTCAGATGAGGCTAGTGCCTCTGATTTAGTCAGGTTCAGGCACAACCCTGCGTAGTCCCCATATTCTTTTAAAGTCTCCATTAACACCGAAAACGATTTCTGGGGGTCTGTGATCAGTACCAAGAGGTCGTCGGCAAAAGCTGCTATTTTGAATTCGGCCTGACCCATGTGCACGCCTTGTATCGTCGTGCTGGCTATGATGTCCCGGATCAGTGGGTCGAGTGACAGGACAAACAATAATGGCGACAAGGGGCAACCCTGTCGTGTTCCCCTATGTATTGGGAATTCCGCCGATTCCATCCCATTGACTCTTATCCGCGCTTTAGGCTTGTGGTAAAGGGCTCGCACTGCTGATACAAATCGACTGCCAAATCCGTATTTCTCTAATGTGGAGAATAGGAATGTCCAGTGCACCTTGTCGAACGCCTTTTCGGCGTCGAAACTAATCAGAAGGGCTGGCGTATCCTGATATTTCCTCCTCTCTAAGGCCCCTCTGATTTTCCATAGGTTCTTAGCTATTACCCTACCTTCTACGAATCTGGTTTGAGCTTCGTGTATTAATTTTGGCAGGACCTTTTTCATACGATTGGCCATTATTTTCGCAAGTAGTTTAATTTCCACATTCAGAAGGGAAATTGGACGGTATGATTCCACACTTTGTGGGTCCCTGCCTGGTTTTGGTAGCACCACTATTCGTGCAAGGGACAATTTCTCCGGGGGTTGTTCCATGTCTATTATTTTGTTGTAGTAATTAGTTAACGTCGGGGCAATATGGTCGCCTAATATCTTGTAAAATTCTATGCGTAAACCATCTGGGCCGGGTGCCTTTAGTAGCTTCCCTTGTTTTATACCCGGTGTTACCTCCTCCACCGTAATTGGTAGGTTTATTTTATCTTTGTCTCGTTGGTTGAGGGCCGGTAATTCTAGATTATTTAAATATAAAGATTCTGGCAGTCCCTGTTCCCTTGGTTTCGCATAAAGTACATAAGTACATAAGTAATGCCATACTGGGAAAAGACCAAGGGTCCATCGAGCCCAGCATCTTGTCCACGACAGCGGCCAATCCAGGCCAAGGGCACCTGGCAAGCTTCCCAAATGTACAAACATTCTATACATGTTATTCCTGGGATTTTGGATTTTTCCAAGTCCGTTTGGTAGCGGTTTATGGACTTGTCCTTTAGGAAACCGTCCAACCCCTTTTTAAACTCTGCTAAGCTAACCGCCTTCACCACATTTTCCGGCACTATAATATTTGGCGAAGGTCTCACATATCTTCTCCGTTTTATATTCCATTCTCCCGTGCTCTCCCTTCACTTGCAAGACCTGTCTCTTGTTCCCTTTCGGGTGGCCAGTCGTGCTAACAGGCGTCCCGCCTTGTTCCCCAAATTTGTGTAATTGAAATTTATAATAGGTTTGGGACTTCGTGGCCCGTTGGTGTAACAACATGTTTAGTGTGGTGTGGAGTTCTAGGAGATTAGTACGGTGGCTCTCAGCATGTGTTCTGCCATAGGTCTGGCGGGCCTTACATATAATTTACTGACCCTTATTATTTCTTTCTTACAGGCTGACCTGAAGTGATAGTAGTAACTAATTATTTCACCACGCAGCACTGCCTTCGCCGCTTCCCAAAATAAAAGAGGGTTCTGTGTGTGTGTTTGATTCAGTACCGCATAGTCCTCCCATCGTTCTTTTAGTTTAGCTTTAAATTTCTCATCTCCCATGAGTTCCCCTGGGGTTTCCGCTTTCCCCATTCCCATTCGAGACATAAGTACATAAGTACATAAGTAGTGCCATACTGGGAAAGACCAAAGGTCCATCTAGCCCAGCATCCTGTCACCGACAGTGGCCAATCCAGGTCAAGGGCACCTGGCACGCTCCCCAAACGTAAAAAACATTCCAGACAAGTTATACCTAAAAATGAGGAATTTTTCCAGTCCATTTAATAGCGGTCTATGGACTTGTCCTTTAGGAATCTATCTAACCCCTTTTTAAACTCCGTCAAGCTAACCGCCCGTACCACGTTCTCCGGCAATGAATTCCAGAGTCTAATTACACGTTGGGTGAAGAAAAATTTCTCCGATTCGTTTTAAATTTACCACACTGTAGCTTCAACTCATGCCCTCTAGTCCTAGTATTTTTGGATAGCGTGAACAGTCGCTTCACATCCACCCGATCCATTCCACTCATTATTTTATACACTTCTATCATATCTCCCCTCAGCCGTCTCTTCTCCAAGCTGAAAAGCCCTAGCCTTCTCAGCCTCTCTTCATAGGAAAGTCGTCCCATCCCCACTATCATTTTCGTCGCCCTTCGCTGTACCTTTTCCAATTCTACTATATCTTTTTTGAGATACGGAGACCAGTACTGAACACAATACTCCAGGTGCGGGTCGCACCATGGAGCGATACAACGGCATTATAACATCCGCAACACCTGGACTCCATACCCTTCTTAATAACACCCAACATTCTATTCGCTTTCCTAGCCGCAGCAGCACACTGAGCAGAAGGTTTCAGCGTATCATCGACGACGACACCCAGATCCCTTTCTTGATCCGTAACTCCTAACGCGGAACCTTGCAAGACGTAGCTATAATTCGGGTTCCTCTACCCACATGCATCCACTTTGCACTTGTCAACATTGAACTTCATCTGCCACTTGCACGCCCATTCTCCCAGTCTCGCAAGGTCCTCCTGTAATCGTTCACATTCCTCCTGCGACTTGACGACCCTGAATAATTTTGTGTCATCGGCGAATTTAATTACCTCACTAGTTATTCCCATCTCTAGGTCATTTATAAATACATTAAAAAGCAACGGACCCAGCACAGACCCCTGCGGGACCCCCACTAACTACCCTCCTCCACTGAGAATACTGGCCACGCAATCCTACTCTCTGCTTCCTATCTTTCAACCAGTTCTTAATCCATAATAATACCCTACCTCCGATTCCATGACTCTGCAATTTCTTCAGGAGTCTTTCGTGCGGCACTTTGTCAACGCCTTCTGAAAATCCAGATATACAATATCAACCGGCTCCCCATTGTCCACATGTTTGCTTACCCCCTCAAAAAAAATGCATTAGATTGGTGAGGCAAGACTTCCCTTCACTAAATCCGTGCTGACTTTGTCTCATCAGTCCATGTTTTTGTATATGCTCTGCAATTTATTCTTAATAATAGCCTCCACCATCTTGCCCGGCACCGACGTCAGACTCACCGGTCTATAATTTCCCGGATCTCCTCTGGAACCCTTCTTAAAAATCGGAGTAACATTGGCTACCCTCCAGTCTTCCGGTATTACACTCGATTTTAGGGACAGATTGCATATTTCTAACAGTAGCTCCGCAAGTTCATTTTTTTAGTTCTATTAATACTCTGGGATGAATACCATCAGGTCCCGGTGATTTACTACTCTTCAGCTTGCTGAACTGACCCTTACATACCCAGGCATGGTCCGAGATTGTGTAGGGCCCTATACGCGTGTCCGTTACCTTATCAAGCATATTTTCTGGTATGAGTATGTAGTCTATCCGTGCTTGGGAAGCACGTGCTCGCGCATGATGGGTGTAATCTCTGTCAGTGGGATGTAACACCCTCCACACATCTATGAGCTCTAACAACTGTCCTAGTCTTTTCAGACCTTTATGGGATGCCACCGAGTCACTTCTCTTACCTTGTGTACTGTCCACTGAGGCATCCCATACCATATTGAAGTCTCCCCCTACCAGCACCTGCTCCCCCTGATATGCGAGCAGGCGCTGTAACAGGTGGTTGTAAAATTGCTTATCATAGTGGTTGGGGGCATACACATTGCATATTAATATTTTCCGGCCCATGATTCCAATTCCACCAGTACATATTGGCCTTTGGTGTCTGCCTCAAGGGGGGGGGGGGCACCACTGCTGGCAGTCCCTTGCGGATTAACACCGCCACCCCTCCTTTTTTCCCTTGTGCTCCCGCCGAGACGCATTCCTCCACCCACCACGTTTTAAGTTTTGCATGTTCCTCTTGGCTAAGATGCGTTTCTTGCAATAGGGCAATATCTACTTTTGTTTCTATGTAGGTGCTGTAAGATTTTTGTTCTCTTTATTGGCGAGCTGATCCCACCCACATTCCAAGTGACAAGTCTAACCATAATCTACAGGCAAGCCTGTTCGCTGTTGTGGTTCTCTTAAATCATGTTCTTTTCTCAGGGTGGCACCCCCCCAAAACCACCTTGAATATCCCTCCTGGCTCTGTCCCATTTGGCTTTTTCCTCCCCACCACTCTGATTGATCTTGATCCACTTTGTCCCCTCCTTTCCCCTGCCCCCTCCCACCCCTCCCGTGTTTTGCCCCTCCCTCCCATCCCCTTTCCCCTGTTTGGTGTTCCCCCGCATGGGAACAGATCACTTTTCCCGCCTCCCGACCTCCCTCCCTTATGTGCAGTGTTACTGCGGCCCGTGGACCCCAGCCCCTTCCATTCACCTATCCCTCCCGACAAACAGTCTCCAACAAACATTGTGCCCTTCTAACACATCCACTCTACCCGTCCATCCCTGTCCCCTCTCTGAATATGTTACAAAGTAAAACTTATGTACAGTTAACCTGACTTCTGGTTTGGAGAAGCTCCATGCTGCTATGCTCTATTTAGTCCCGGCTTCCAAGCATGGGTGTTCCACTATCCGATCGGTCCTGTCTGGATTCCAGGGTTGTCCAACCCTGCCCGGGCCAGTCCTTGTGATTTATAACATGCAGGTGTAAGTCTCTCAAATTGTTTAGTCCTCCTTGGCTCCTCAACCTAAACAAGCTATTGTAGCCACCAACGTCCCGAACCAGCTAGGGGCTTGTGGTAGGCCTCAACTGTTTACTCCATGAGCGCCCCAGCCAGACCGGTCATAACTTTAACAACTGAAGTCCATATGTCCATGAGAACTCCCTCTGACCGGGAGTCCAGCGTTGTCTCGGTCTCCTCTTCGACTCAGTTCGGGGTATCATTCCCGTTGCTTCGATCTTGGCCACAAAATTTCTTGCCTCCTCTATCGCATCAAACATATATGTTGTTCCCTTGTGAGTGATCTTCAGTTGGGCTGGGTACAGCAAATTGAATCTAATCTTCCGATTAAACAATGCAGTGCATATCGAGGAGAAAGCCCGTCTCCTCCCCGCTACCCAAGCTGAGTAATCCTGAAAACACAGGATTCTTTTTTGCTCATAAAGCAATACATTATCCTTCCTAGAGGCTTGTAAAATGTGTTGCTTGTGGTTAAAGTTTAAGATTTTCATGATGAGCACTCGGGGTTTGTTGCTGTTATCCGTGCGGGGACCAAGCCAGTGGGCTCTCTTCACTCTCAAGGGTCCCAGGCGTGCAGGGAAGTCCACTCTGGCTGTGAGCCAGTGTTCTAATTCTTCAATTAAGTCTTTGCCTCCCTTGGCCTCCGGAAGCCCCACCAGATGCAAATTATTGTGTCTAGATCGATTTTCCAGCTCTTCCAGCTTTTGCTCTAGGGCCTCAATTTGGTTTTTTTGCCCGGCTTCTACTTCCAGCAGCTTGTCTTCCACCACTCCCGTTCGGGTCTGGCAGGCCACACATTCTCTCGTCAGTTCGTCCATGCGTGTATGCAGTTTCTCCAAGGTCGCGTCGATGAGTGCGAATCGTCTTTCTAAAAGCTCCTCCATAACTGCGGACATCTCCGCAGTTATCTCCGCCACCCACATTGAAGAAACAGTGTTATTTGGCACGCCGGGCGGGGACGCAATTTTGGGTTCTGCTTGTTTTTGCCGCAGCTTGTCCTTTTGGGCGGATTTCGCTGCCATTCCCCGCTCATGCCGTCCGATAGCCGCTTGTAGAGGTCTCGCCTGTGTTCCGGTATGTTTTGTTATATACTTGAAGTCCGCTATCGGCTTGTTATTTCTGGGAGGGAGGATGGAGGTCGGAGAGCTCTTCAGTTGCATCTGCTCTCCGCCATGGCATCACGTGATCCCCTCAAAAATCTACAAATATTGAAGTATTGGACTTGTTATTCTGAATAGTTTACTGGGCGCACTCGTATAGTAAGTTGTGTTTGGTTTGTTGGGTGAGCAATGAGAGTTTCACCATGTGCTGTATTATTTGTTAGCCATACTGCTAGAGATTTGTTCTGTATAACTGAACTGTACTATGTTGTGCTTGATGTGCTATGTATTCGACTGTGTATTACTTATTAATAAAGACTTAATGAAAATAAAAAAAAAAACTAGTTAAAAGATAGAAAACAGAGAGTAGGGTTAAATGGTCAGTATTCTCAATGGAGAAGGGTAGTTAGTGGGGTTCCCCAGGGCTCTGTGCTGTGACCGCTGCTTTTTAACATATTTATAAATGACCTAGAGATGGGAGTAACTAGTGAGGTAATTAAATTTGCTGATGACACAAAGTTATTCAAAGTCATTAAATCGCGGGAGGATTGTGAAAAATTACAAGCGGACCTTACAAGACTGGGCGTCTAAATGGCAGATGACGTTTAATGTGAGCAGGTGCAAAGTGATGCATGTGGGAAAGAAGAACCCGAATTATAGCTATGTCATGCAAGGTTCCACGTTAGGAGTCAAGAAAGGGATCTAGGTGTCGTTGTTGATGATACGTTGAAACCTTCTGCTCAGTGTGCTGCTACGGCTAAGAAAGCAAATAGAATGTTATGTATTATTAGGAAAGGAATGGAAAACAAAAATGAGGATGTTATAATGCCTTTGTATCGCTCCATGGTGCAACCGCACCTTGAATATTGTGTTCAATTCTGGTCGCCGCATCTCAAAAAAGATATAGAGGCATATTTTCAAAGCACTTTGGGAGGCTAAGTTCCATAGGTTTCTATGGAACTTTGGGAGGCTAAGTGCTTTGAAAATATGCCTCATAGTGGAATTAGAAAAGGTGCAGAGAAGGGCGACAAAAATGATAAAGGGGATGGGACGATTTCCCTATGAGGAAAGGCTAAAGCATCTAGGGCTCTTCAGCTTGGAGCAAAGGCAGCTGAAGGGAGATATGATAGAGGTCTATAAAATAATGAGTGGAGTTGAACGGGTAGATGTGAAGCGTCTGTTCACGCTTTCCAAAAATACTAGGACTAGGGGGCATGCGATGAAGCTACAATGTAGTAAATTTATGTTTCAACTTTTTTTTTATTTATGATACAAGAACTGTAACAAAGCTTTAATTACAACCATTGATAAAGCCATTGATATAACATTTTGATCAAACATGTCTGTAACTTGTGTCATCAATTTGTATTTTGTAACTTTTTCTCTCCCCCCTCAGCCCCACAAACTACTAAAGCTGTACCCGAAAGAAATTAACATCCTTTGTTAAAGTGAATAATAAAAAAATAATAAAATGAAAGATTGTTGTAGCTAATTTCACATATTGTGTTATATTTAGCAAGGTACCTTGTTTAGATTCCTTATCCCTCCCCCCTCCCTCCCTTACTTAGACTACTGTGCTTCTTTCCTTTCTTCATGGTGTCTACTGTTTTAATCCCGCACCAAACATCTTGGATATTGTTGGATAATACACAGCCATCCCCTCATGAAATCACCCTCTGCTTTCTTCGCCTATTATCTCTTCCCCCTCTTGGTATAATTTCCTTCTAAAGCGTGTGAAACTTATTTAAAACAGCACTTCTTATTGTTGATTGGTACACCATGGTAACCCGGGGGGGGGGGGGGGGGGGAGGAGATAGGGGAGTTGGGGTGTTTGGAGAGGGAGGGTTTGGACGGGAGGGGGTTAGGTTTGGGCAATAGCAATCAGTGGTGGCTGTGGGTTTTTCTTTAGCTTCCTTAAATTAGACTAGCCCAATTGGCTTAGGGAGGTAGGGCAGGGTATATGTTCATTGGGCTTTGCAGTGTAATCCTGGTCGTTATGGAATGGACATGTAGGTGCAGCCGGGAGGCGGCCTTCCCCAGAGAGGGTGTCCTAGCTGTTGGCCGGGCGAGCCCCTCCCATCTATTGGGGGGGGGGGGGCTGCTCCTTGATCTTTGGAGGGATACGACCTTGACAGTGGCCCGGATGTCCTGCGGAGAGTCCTTGGATGTAAGAACAGTGACTTGCGTTTGCTGGAGATGTTGAATGCCTGCTGGGGGTCATAAGAGCAAAGACGCTCAGTGGGCCTCTCGAGTTTGGTTACCCTGCCATTGGACTGGAGGTATATCCATAAGGTAGAGTGTTGTTAAATGGGAAAGCCGCCAAGATAAGTTTGAATGTTCAAAGTTGAATTATATTATGGGGGTGGGTGGGGAGGGGCTGGGGGGGGGGGGGAAATGGGGAGATAATGAGTTATGATGGTGCAGATTATACTGAAAATAACTGTTTATTGGTGTATGTTTATGATGTCTTGTTATGTATTGGAAGCGTTTGATATTTACCATCAATAAAAATGATTGAACTAAAAACAGCACTTCTTGCTTTATGGGAAATAGATTGCAAATACTTGTTCCAAATGGAGACTAAAAGTTGTCCTTTTTTTGGATTGCTCTGGGCTGCTCGTGCCTCCCAAAGCATGAGTTCATGGCAATGTAGTAAATTTAAAACGAATCAGAGAAAAGTTTTCTTCACTCAACGTGTAATTAAACTCTGGAATTCGTTGCAAGAGAATGTGGTAAAGGGGGTTAGCTTAGCGGAGTTTAAAAAAGGTTTGGATGGCTTCCTAAAGGAAAAGTCCATAGACCGTTATTAAATGGACTTGGGGAAAATCCACTATTCCTGGGATAAGCAGTATAAAATGTTTTGTACATTTTTGGGATCTTGCCAGGTATTTGTGACCTGGATTGGCCACTGTTGGAAACAGGATGCTGGGCTCGATGGCCCTTTGGTCTTTCCCAGTATGGCAATACTTATTTACTTATGTACTTTTGCACAAGGAAGTACCTGGAATAGAATCCCAGCCTTTCTTCCCCTGATGGAACGGGTTCGACCGCATGGGCCTTTAGAAGGGCAGAGAGTTCCTCTGTAAGTACCTGCCTGTGCTGGGAGCTGTACGAAGACACATAAGAAGACACAAACTACGGTCGGGTCAAAGGCATTTGGTACACCACGAATGAGTATCAGTACCTGTGATGGTCCGGTTGCACCGAGTACGTTTGAATCCGCTGGGTGACTTTGATGACATGGAAGGCACAAGCACCCCCGTCACCGAAGCAGGCTGACGCAACAGTCCTTCCAGAAGCTCTGAAAGCAGGGCCTGGATGCGCTCGTCGAGAGCTGCCATTGGAGAAGGCTGCGGAATCGGTGGAACAACTGGCGGCAGAATCTGCCGAGGTTCGGGAGCAGGTACTGGATTGACAGCAGACCGACACATCAGCACTTCCTGTATAAAAGGGGAGCAGTCCTCTCGGTGCTGACGCTTCTCGGGTGCTGAGTCCCTTGATGCCCCGGAGCTCCAGGCACCGTGTGCCAAATGAGATCGATGACGGTGCTTCTTCGCCTTCACTCAACGCCCATCATCGAGACTCCTTGGTACCGATGAGGACGACATGGAATCCTCACATCTCCTTGGGGTTGGGTCCGACGAAGGTCAGTCCCGGGGGGCCTGCATAACAGGAGGCCTCAAGATAGGTGGAGACCCACTCGACACCTCATTGCTCCCAGCACAACTTGGTGTCTCAGCAGCCATTACCTCTGCTCCCAACATCGATGCCTCCCTTGATGTCGACGCCAACGCTGCCGACCTCGGTACCAATGTTAATGTCAAAGGACTGGACCGAGCCCCAAAATGTTTTTCTAGTGGGCTTCTCGAGACACTTGAGTCTATTTCTTCATACGAAGACACAGACTACAAGCGGCTGGGCTACGGTCGGGCCCAAGGCACTTGATACACCACGAATGAGTATTGGTACCTGAGATGGTCCAGTTGCACCGAGCATGTTTGAAGCTGCTGGGTGTCTTCGATGACATGGGAGGAAAAATGGCTTCGGCGAAATCAGACGCAATTGTGGCAAAAAAGAAAAGGGCACAAAAAGGGGAGAAGGCCGGCCGCGTCGAAAAAGAAATAAAACTTAAAGGAAATAAGATACTAAATAAAAAATAAATGGAAGAATTTTTTTTTTTAATGAAGTAAACAAACCAGGAAAACTCACGAAAAGCAAAGACTCTCTTCCTGGGCCTAAACGAGGAGCACAGGAGGAACCTCTGGCAAAACTTTTTTAAATATTTTGCTCTTGCAAAACGCCAGTTCCCGGGCCGACATGGACGTTGACCCACATGTGAGAACAAGCAGCCTGCTTGTCCTCGGAGAACACAGTGACGTGATCGACCTGGTCTTTCTACAAGCTTTAAAATTTCTAGAAGTACTTTGTACGTGTCCCTTCACTCTGCTCTCCTCAGTACATACCCTGTTTCCCCGAAAATAAGACATCCCCTGAAAATAAGACCTAGTAGAGGTTTTGCTGAATTGCTAAATATAAGGCCTCCCCTGAAAGTAAGACCTAGCAAAGTTTTTGTTTGGCCCCGATGGGACATGGACACAGAAACCTTAATTTATTTCGCTGCAACCCAAAGACGAAATAACATTAAAGAAATGCAAGAAACAAGACTGAGGTGGAAAATCTATCGTCCAGCGGACACCTACCATCCTCCTTCACGTTTTTTTGAAGATCAACTAAGTGAGCCCGGAAAGAAAAAAAAACATCCCCCTTGCAGAAATAATAAAAGGAAAGAAAATGAGTAACCGAGCCCTTTCGGCGCTGCTCCATCGCCCAAGGGCTAAGTCAGACTAGAAGGAAGGAAAGTGTTGCAAATGTACAGGAGGAGCGCATAAAGTGCCACCAACGGGGAACGGAGCTACTGTAGAATTTTTTTAAAACGTTTGTAATATGGTAGGGATGATCCTGCGCCCTAAGCCCTATCACAACCTCCCGAGACCCCCAGCCAGAGCTGCCCGGCCCCACATTCCATTACCTTCCCTAGTTCATACCCCTCCTCAATTCCCAGCCCAGCCAGGGCGGCTCTGCTCCGCTCGAGTCCTGCGGTCACTGTGGGCAGATAGGCGAGCCACGGCCTACTCCTGCAGGATACCGCCCCCCACTTCAATACTGTTCCTGACCACCACAGTCCTCCTACTACTCCCGAATAAGACATCCCCTGAAAATAAGACCTAGCGCATCTTTGGGAGCAAAAATTAATATAAGACACTGTCTTATTTTCGGGGAAACACGGTATATATCATAGGACCACGCACCCTCCTCAGTTCCTTAAAAAGCAACAACAACTGTGGGAGGGTCTGTGTGGCTAGCAGATCTTCTGTCCACGGAGAACTACGGTTATAGGTAAGCAACTTTCATTTCTCCATGGACTAGAAGATCTGGTAGCCACACAGGTGAATTCTCCCAAGCTAAGCACAGGTAATAATTAATATAACTATTATAAATAATGTAAAAATGTCTGATACCTGTGCATGGAGGAGGAGGTAACCAGTTGTCTGTTCATAAACTGGAAGCAAGGACTGCAATCCTGAAACTGGCTTAATTACGTGAGGCAATATCCAAGCAGTAGTGTTTAGTGAACATATGCAGAGACATTCAAGTTAATGCTCGACAAATATCCATAAACGAGGCTTTGTGGAGATGCACCATTATGGCCGCCATAGCCCGAAGTTTATGGGCCGTGACTCTTGGAGCATTGGCTACCTCAGAAAAGTACTGATTAGAACAAAAATGAATGCAATTCGCAACCACTGAGAAAGTGTATGTTTAGAAACTGGACGTGGACATTCTATGTTTAAAGACAAAACAATTGTGATGATTATCCCGAAGAAGTAGTTCTGTGAGGAAGCTCATCAAGATGCCTAGACGCCGCCAAAGACACTGACCATGTGGCCTGTCTTCGTGATATTTGATGATGTTGGGTAATAGAGGATGGTGCCTTAGATGTAGGTGCCGCAGCCTGTTTGAGTTATTTAAGACTATTCGTCCGTATAGCTGTGGTTCTAAGCACAGCCCTGAGCTGTATCCCTGTGTGGTTTTCCCTTCTGTTTTTTTGTGCTTGTGTGTAGGATCTTTTGACCTCCTGTTTGTGGCTCTGTTTTGTGCAGTATGTATACACTGCTTGGGTAGTAGGGGATTCTGTTCTGTTCTGTTTCTTTTCCCTTCCCTCTGATTCGTGTGGGTTCCAGTTCGGCCTTGCGGCCCATATGAGTGTCCTTCCTTTGGTCCTGGTTCCTGCTTTGGTCAAACGCCGTTCCTGGTTTTTGCTTTAGACAGGCTCTGTTTCTACCCTGCCTTGAGCGTGCACTGTCTATTGCTATGTCTTGTGTCTTGTCTGGATTCAGTATCTGGCTCACCTCTGCTTTCTATCTTCTCAGAGGACTTATCTGCTGCAGCCTGAAGGACTCACCCATGACACTGTTGTGCAGTTTCCTGTTGACAGACCAAGATCTGCTTCAGACAGCCATCAGTGTATGTGATGCCACTTTTGAATACTACAAGCTAAGTATTTTGTTATACATGCTTTTAGGGAAGAGACTAACTTTTTGTAGGCTATTAATAACTGAAGTAGACATATCACGATTTGATTTACCCAAGTTAGCAATATGTTTAAGAAACCCATGAAGAACTGAGTATGGTTCCAAGATGGCTGACATATTAGATTTGCTGCGAGTTCCTCACCTTATTGTCGGTTTTACGTACTGGTTTTCCTGCATCAGAATGGGGAAAGGAAAAGGTGGACAGAGGGCTAAATCCTCAAGAACCTACGTTCCCACCCAATCTGGCCCCATCGACACTTTTGTGTGTTGTGACATACAGAACCACAGTAGTAGTGGAGGACTAGCCTAATGGTTAGTGCAGTCGGCTTTGATCCTGGAAACCTGGGTTTGATTCCCACTGCAGCTCCTTGTGACCTTGGGCAAGTCACTTAACTCCCCATTGCCCCAGGTACAAAAAACGTAGGATTGTGAGCAGTGGCGTACCAAGGGGGGGTGGTCCGCCCCAGGTGCACGCTGCCGGGGGGGAGGGGGGTGCCGCGTGCCGGTCAGCGTCGTTTGTTTCCATGCTCCCTCTGCCCCGGAACAGGAAGTAACCTGTTCCGGGGCAGAGGGAGCATGGAAACGAACGACGCTGACCAACGCGCGGCACCCCCCCCCCCCCCAGTGGCGGCATGCACCCAGGGGGGAGGGGGTTCTTTCGCCGGGGTGGGGGTGTCCTTTCACCGGGGTGGGGGGGGTCGCTGCACCCGGGGGGGGCGGGGCACATCGGCGATCCACCCCGGGTGTCAGCGCCCCTAGGAACGCCACTGATTGTGAGCCCCCTAGGGACAGAGAAAGTACCTGTATATAAAGTGTATAGCGCTGTGTATGTCTAGTAGAACTATAGAAATGATTAGCAGTAGTAGAACCACAGGAGTGGTACCCACAGTGTGAAGGGCTGAAACAATAATTTGAGCCGAATATTACTGTCAGCTCTGACCAGAGACACCCGCTGCTGCAACCTGGTCTTTTGCCTCAAGCCCGGCCTGAAGACCAAGGTTCTTATTTGGAGGTTTTTAGAGGCCTGGTAGGTGCAAGCAGTGTTTTAGAGGTGTTATTCCACCCTCAGCACACTGACCCAAGACAACAAGAATGCACAGTAGGAGCGGAGTGGAGATACGGCGTGATCTGGAATACACTCCCTTGGCAGCCAGAGGTTGGAAGTTTGAATTCTATGTTTCAAGTGTAATTTAATGAAGATCTTTACAGGTCATCCTCAAGATATTTTTCTAGATACAATTTGGTTAGCCTGTGCAGACCTGGGAAAAACATTGTTGCTAGTAGTTCGGAAAATAAAGCCTTAATGTAATGCTTTGGAAAACAAAATTAAACAAGATGAAAAACTGGTAAAAATTAAGAATGTCATGGGAACTCTGGATATTGATTCTACTATTTCTCAATCTAGTTCAGAATGTCTAGGATTGTTTGTTGAATGATGTTTCTGATATTTGTTAGTAAAGCTTTTAAAGGTTAGTCTGCTTTTAAAAGGAATAAATAAAAAGAAAATAAAGATACCTTTTTTATTGGACCAACTTAATACATTCTTTTGATTATCTTCTGAAGGTAACCCATCTTCTTCAGACCAGAAATGAGCAAATGTTGACAAATTTATCAACATATGTAAGTGAAACACAAAAGCATTCCAATGATAGTCTCACAGGGTGGGGTGGGTTAGGTGAGATACGGGGACAGATGGATGGGGTGAAGAGGGTGACAAAGTATAATTTGATGGTTTATAATGGATAGAAAACCCAGATCTTTAAGTCCTGGCTGGTGGGTGTCAAAATATTTCATCATTTTGACTTCAAAGGTTTTATATGCTTGGATTGTCTTTAAGTTTCCTTTTAGTATTCTCACCATAAAATCAGTGATGCATTGTTCTGGATTTGTGCTATCCCACTGAGGTGGCATCATGGTTGGAACTGTAAGCACATGAAGGATCCCCTTATGCTGAATGTTTTTCTCATGTGAGATTCTGTAAAATATGTTGGCACAGTTTGCAGCTTGGTATATTGCAGGGACAGGTGCCATTCTCTTCTTTTTGAGTTTGTATTGGGAGCTTGCTTTTCACTAATTTGTGTTTCAAATTAGGTGGCTGTCAGAAGGCCAGCACTGGTGGAGCTGAGAATACCTCTTTCAGTAATTCATCCTCCTAGAGTAGTGACTGTAGATCTTTTAAGATTCTTCATAGATTTTCCAACTATGGATTGTATGTCACTACAAGGAGGACTCTGTGGTTTTCTTTGTACTGCTTTGGTATTATAAGGGAAGAGGCTTCACTATAAATTGGAAAATATGGCTAACATGATGTGTGGTTCAAATCTGAGATTAAGCCTTCCAAAAGAGGTGAATATTTCTCCAAAAAAAATGTTTCAAGGGATATTACAACTGACTCTCTTGAACATTCCAAAGTTATTGATTTGAATTTGGATACAGTGGTAGTAACTTTGGCTAATTATGTTCAAAGAGATAACCTGTTAAGAAGGTATTTTCAATATAGAAATAAAGTGAAAGCTACATACCTGTAGAGGGTATTTTCCGAGGACAGCAGGCTGATTGTTCTCATATGTGGGTGACGTCCAACGGCAGCCCCAGGACCGGAGAATCTCCCTAGTAACAAAAGTTTGCTAGCCTCACGCTCCTGTGCGCACTGCACATGCGTGACCGTCTTCCCGCCCACAGCGCAAGCGTGCTCCTCAGTCAAGTAAAAAGCAAAGAAAGGGAAGACACAACTCTGAAGGGGAGGAGGGTGGGTTTGTGAGAACAATCAGCCTGCTGTCCTCAGAGAATACCCTCTACAGGTATGTAGCTTTCGCTTTCTCCGAGGACAAGCAGGCTGCTTGTTCTCACATGTGGGGTATCCCTAGCCCCCAGGCTCACTCAAAACAATAAACATGGTCAATTGGGCCTCGCAACGGCGAGGACATAACTGAGATTGACCTAACAAGTTAACTAACTAACTGAGAGTACAGCCTGGAACAGAATAAAAATGGGCCTAGGGGGGAGGAGTTGGATTCTAAACCCCAAACAGATTCTGCAGCACCGACTGCCCAAACCGACTGTCGCGTCGGGCATCCTGCTGTAGGCAGTAATGAGATGTGAATGTGTGGACAGAAGACCACGTCGCAGGCTTGCAAATCTCTTCAATAGTGGCTGACTTCAAGTGGGCCACTGACGCTGTCATGGCTCTAACACAATGAGCCGTTTCATGACCCTCAAGAGTCAGCCTAGCCTGGGCATAAGTGAAGGAAATGCAATCTGCTAGCCAAATGGATAAGGTGCGTTTCCAAACAGCCACACCCCTCTTGTTGGGATCAAAAGAAACAAACAAATGGGCGGCCTGTCTGTGGGGGCTTGTCCGCTCCAGATAGAAGGCCAATGCTCGCTTGCAGTCCAATGTGTGCAGTTGATGCTCAGCAGGGCGGGTATGAGGACGGGGAAAGAATGTTGGCAAGACAATTGACTGGTTCAGATGGAACTCCGACACCACCTTCGGTAAGAACTTAGGGTGAGTGCAGAGGACTAATCTGTTATGATGAAATTTGGTATATGGAGCATGGGCTACCAAGGCTGAAGTAACTGCCACCAAGAAAATGACCTTCCAGGTCAAGTACTTCAGATGGCAGGAATTCAGTGGCTCAAAAGGAGGCTTATCAGCTGGGTGAGAACGACATTGAGATCCCATGACACTGTAGGAGGTTTGATGGAGGGCTTTGACAAAAGCAAACCTCTCATGAAGCGAACAACTAAAGGCTGTCCTGAGATCGGCTTACCCTCTACACGGTAATGATAAGCACTAATTGCACAAAGATGAACCCTTACAGAGTTGGTCTTCAGACCAGACTTGGACAAGTGTAGAAGGTATTCAAGCAGGGTCTGTGTAGGACAAGAGCAAGGATCTAGGGCCTTGCTGTCACACCAGACAGTAAACCTCCTCCATAAAAAGAAGTAACTCTTAGTGGAATCTTTTCTGGAAGCAAGTAAGATACGGGAGACACCCTCTGGCAGACCCAAGGAGGCAAAGCCTATGCTCTCAACATCCAGGCCGTGAGAGCCAGACTCTGGAGGTTGGGATGCAGAAGCGCCCCCTCGTTCTAAGTGATGAGGGTATGAAAACACTCCAATCTCCACGGTTCTTCGGAGGACAACTCCAGAAGAAGAGGGAACTAGATCTGATGGGGCCAAAAGGGCGCAATCAGAATCATGGTTCCGTGATCTTGCTTGAGTTTCAGTAAAGTCTTTCCCACCAAAGGTATGGGAGGATAAGCATACAGAAGGCCCTCCCCCCAATGAAGGAGAAAGGCATCCGACGCTAGCCTGCTGTGGGTCTGAAGCCTGGAACAGAACTGAGGGACCTTGTGGTTGACTCGAGTAGCAAAAAGATCCACCAAGGGGGTGCCCCACGCTTGGAAGATCTGGCGTACCATTCTGGAATTGAGTGACCACTCGTGAGGTTGCATTATCCTGCTCAATCTGTTGGCCAGACGGTTTACGCCTGCCAGATACGTGGCCTGAAGAAACATGCCTTTCCGGCAAGCCCAAAGCCATATTCTGACGGCCTCCTGACACAGGGGGCGAGATCCGGTGCCCCCCTGCTTGTTGATGTAATACATGGCAACCTGATTGTCTGTCTGAACATGGATAATTTGATGGGACAGCCGATCCCTGAAAGCCCTTAGAGCGTTCCAGACCGCCCGCAACTCCAGAAGATTGATCTGAAATTGTTTTTCCTGGAGGGACCAACTCCTTTGGGTGTGAAGCCCAGGAGTTGAATAGTCATCTGCATTGACTGTAGAGCTCCTGCCTCTGAGGTGTTCTTCACCAGCCAATCGTCGAGATAAGGGAACACGTGCACTCCCAGTCTGCGTAGAGATGCCACTACTACAGCCAGGCATTTTGTGTGCAGAGGCGAGACCAAAGGGTAGCACACAATACTGAAAATGCCTTGTTCCCAGACGGAATCGAAGATACTGCCTGTGAGCTGGCAGTATCGGAATGTGAGTGTAAGCATCCTTTAAGTCCAGAGAGCATAGCCAATCGTTTTCCTGAATTATGGGAAGAAGGGTGCCCAAGGAAAGCATCCTGAACTTTTCTCGGACCAGATATTTGTTCAGGGCCCTTAGGTCTAGGATGGGACGCATCCCCCCTGTTTTCCTTTCCACAAGGAAGTATCTGGAATAGAATCCCTGCCCTTCCTGCCCCGGTGGCACGGGCTCGACCGCATTGGCACTGAGAAGGGCGGAGAGTTCCTCTGCAAGTACCTGTTTGTGGTGGGAGCTGAAGGACTGAGCTCCCGGTGGGCAATTTGGCGGTTTTGATATCAAATTGAGGGAGTATCCTAACCAGACTATTTGAAGAACCCACTGATCGGAGCTTATGAGAGGCCACCTTTGGTGAAAAAATTTTAGCCTCCCCCCAACCGGCAGATCATCCGGCATAGACACTTTGATCTCGGCTATGCTGCACTGCAGCCAGTCAAAAGCCCGTCCCTGGCTTTTGCTGGGGAGCTGCAATGGCCTGTGGAGACGCACGCTGTTGACGAGAACGAGTGCGCTGGGGCTTAGCCTGAGCAGGCTGTCGGGAAGGTGGATTGTACCTACGCTTATTAAAAGCGTAGGGAGCATTCCTTCTTCCCCCATAAAAACCTCTACCAGTTGAGGTAGATGCTGAAGGTGCCCGGTGGGAGAGTTTGTCGAAAGCAGTGTCCCGCTGGTGGAGCTGTTCTACCACCTGTTCAACTTTGTCACCAAAAATGTTATCCCCCCGGCAAGGGGCATCCGCCACACGCTTCTGGACTCTACTGTCCAGGTCAGTGGCACGCAGCCATGAGAGTCTGCGCATCACTATACCTTGAGCAGCGGCCCTGGATGCAACATCAAAAGTATCGTAAGCACCCCTGGACAGGAATTTACGACACGCCTTCAGCTGCCTGACCACCTCCTGAAATGGCTTGGCCTGCTCCGACGGGAGCTTATCAACCAAGTCCGCCAACTGCCGCACATTGTTCCACAAGTGAATGCTTGTGTAGAGCTGGTAAGACTGAATTTTGGACATGAGCATAGTAGAATGGTAGGCCTTCCGCCCAAAAGAATCCATAGTTCTAGACTCACGTCCAGGGGGCGCCAAGGCGTAATCCCTAGAACTCTTGGCCTTCTTAAGAGCCAAATCCACCACACCAGAGTCATGAGGCAATTGGGTCTTCATCAACTCTGGATCCCCGTGGATTCGGTACTGGGACTCAATCTTCTTGGGAATGTGGGGAGTAGTTAATGGTTTCACCCAGTTCGTCATCAATGTCTGTTTGAGGACATTATGAAGAGGAACAGTGGACGATTCCTTAGGAGGTGATGGATAGTCCAGGACCTCGAACATCTCAGCCCTGGGCTCATCCACAGTCTCCACAGGGAAGGGAATAGCCGTAGACATTTCCCGGATAAATAAGAAGGAAAGACTCTCCGGAGGAGAAAGCTTCCTCTCAGGTGAGGCAGTAGGATTAGAGGGAAGACCACAAGACTCCTTGTCAGAGAAAAATCTGGTGTCTGCCTCTGCTTCCCACGAGTCCTCCCCCTCGGTATCGGACATGAGTTCATGAACTTCAGTCCGAAGCCGGGCCTGCCTCGACGCCGAGGAACGATGTCCTTCGTGATGGTGTCGAGAGGAAGACTCCCGTGCCGCAGGCGATGAAGCTTCCTCCAACGACGTCAGCAGGGAGTCAACCTGGGTGGCAGCCGATACCGGCACCGCAAGCGGTACCGGCGTCGGAGACCTCACCACGGGCGAGGAGCCCACCACCCGCCTCTCTCAATGGTACCGACGGCGCAAGCACCGGTGGTACTGAAACAGACGGTACCGATGGCGCAAGCACCGAGGGTACCGGAGATGGTCGCAACAGCTCTTCCAGGATCTCTGGTAGAATGGCTCGGAGGCTCTTGTTCAGACTGAATGTAGAGAAAGGCAAGGGAGCCGGTACAGGCGACGATGTCAGAACCTGCCTGGAGCGCAGAGGCGGTACCGGGCTGTCCAGAGTAGAGCGCACCGACACCTCCTAAATGGAGGGCGAGCGGTCCTCCCGGTGTCGGCGCTTCTCAGGTGCCGAATCCTTTGGCATCCCAGAGCTCTCGGTACCGTGACGGGAAGGTGACCGATGATGATGCTTCTTAGCCTTCACTCAAAACATGCCAACGGTACCCTCCGGTACCGAAGAGGAGGACATGGAATCCATACGTCTCCTCGAGGCCAGGTCCGAAGAAGGTTGATCCCGGGGGGCCTGCAGAACAAGAGCCCTCGAGACAGGTGGAGACCCGCTCGATGGTTCACTGCTACCAGCATTGGACACCTGGACAGCCCTCACCTGCGCTCCGGATGTCGATGCACCCTCAGATACCGACATCGATACCTGCGATGACCTCGGTACCGCTGGCTCCGTCGATACTGAAAGACCAGACCTGGCTCCAAACAAAGAGTTCCACTGAGCCAATCTCGCCGCCTGAGTCCTCTTCTTTAACTGGAGGCACAGCGTACAGGCGTTGGGACGATGATCAGCTCCCAAACACTGAAGACACGAAACATGTCTGTTAGTGAGCGAAATGGTCCGGCTGCACCGCGTGCACCTTTTGAAGCTGCTGGTAGGCTTTGTGGACATGGGCGGAAAAATCACGCCGGCGACGTCAAACGCGATGGTGCCTGACAAAGTAGCACCAAAAGGAAAAAGGGAAAAAGATCCGCACGGGCGGCCCAAAATGGCCGCTAACGAAAAAGAAAAGAAAATTTAGTGGGAGCAGAAAGTTCTACAGAAAAATAAAGGAAGAAAAAAACTTTTTTGCGTTTTTTTTTTAAAAGAAGGAAGAAATCGAGAAGACTCGAATAAAAGAGCCGAAATAGGGCAAAAACACACGAAAGAAGCGTAGAACCACAGCGAGGAGGTCTCTAGAGCAGAGAACAGCAGCAAAGCAGCGTCCCGAGCTGCGGAAAAAAACAAGACTGAGGAGCACGCTCGCGCTGCGGGCGGGAAGACGGTCGCGCATGCGCACAGGAGCGCGAGGCTAGCAAACATTTGTTGCTAGGGAGATTCTCCGGTCCTGGGGCTGCCGTTGGACATCACCCACATGTGAGAACAAGCAGCCTGCTTGTCCTCGGATAATTTATTTAAACTTAAAGAAAAGAAAGATATATGTATTTCTAGAATTTCTCAATAAACCCAGCAAAATCAACAATTTTTTATGCTTTATCCATGAATATTACAATTGGGAGCCTTATTTCATCTAAAGCTCCATGCAAGTGTCAAGTGAGTCATCAATCTGTTAAATATATTTTTGGGGTAACCTTCCCACCTGATGACCTTTTTTGGCTACTAGTGAACAATACAGATATAACAAAATGTTTGGTGTCAAGTAATTTAGTCAGCTCATTTTCATGGATTAATGCATTTCTTTGGCTTATGCCTTAATTAGTTTTTCTTTTTCCTCCCTAGAATTCCTAAAAATTATGGACATTGGCTTTGTTTCCTATTTTATGTCCTTAATATATGGTTGTATATTATTATAGATTTAAGCTTTAATGTACCAATCAAAGCCAGATTAATGTTCAAAACTAGCACTCTTATCATCAAAATACTGTTCAGCATGGCCCCTGACTATACACTAGACCTGATCAAGAAATGCAAATCCAGATATAAGAAATTACCTACTATTTCACCTACCCAATTGCAAAACCACAATCCACAAAACCACCTACATGGCAGGATTCAGTTACCTAGGATCCAAATGGTGGAACTCAATCCCCAAGATCACACGAAGTATCACAAACTACCTTCAATTCAGAAAATAACTAAAACCCTACATCTTCAAGAAATTTTATGGTTAGAATGCACTTCCAATGACCCAGACAAATTGTAACGGAAATGCAACATTGTAACCTCCCCTGATTGTCAACGGTAAGCCACATTGAACCGCAACTTTGTTGTGGATAATTGTGGGATCTTTGATCTTAGGAGCTGGTCAGCTGATGCAGCATCCAAATCTAAGCTCAGTTGTTCTCCCTTCAAGAGCTCTTTATTGGTTGGAGAGGAGTTAGGTAAGTTGGTTAAGAGTCTGGGTGAGACCAAAATGCCTAGGTTACCAGAAGAAAAGCCCAGGTCAGCAGGCAGAGCTTTAACAACCAGAGGGCATTTGAGACATTTGTTGTTATAAGCCTGGAAGTCTGGCCTCTAGGGGTTATTTCCAGAGGACGCAGTCCGTGGTGTGCTGGTAAATTTTTAACAGGCTCTCTCCCCGGTCCACCTCGGCGCCCTCCCGTCCACCACTGCGCCCCCCCATCCATCTCCGCACCCCCCCCCCAAAAAAAAATTGCTGAGCTGGCTATAGCCAGGGGGGGGGGGGGGGGGCAATGCATTACTCTCTCCAGGAAAATAAAATTAAATGATCCCAGGTTCCAATCTAATTCATGTTTAATATGGGATAAAATGTCATAAATAAGAAAATAAATATAAACTTGTAACGTTCAGCACCTGATTCTCAAAGTGGACATATTCCAAACACTATAATGAAAATAAAATTATTTTTTTCTACCTTTGTTATCTGGTGACTTTGTTTCTCTGATCATGCTGGCCCAGTATCTGATTCTGCTGCTCTCTATCTGTTCCCTTGACTCCGTTTCCAGGGCTTCCTTTCCATTTATTTATTTTCTTTCCTCCTTTCTTCTTCATTTCTGGTCCTCCGCAGACTTGACTGTACAGTGGATCCAGCTTCTGCCTATTTTCTCCATCCATGTGCAGTTTCTCTCCTCACTTCCTTTTCCCTCATCTAATCTCCTTCCTCTATCTTCCCTCCATGTCCAGCATTTCTTCTCTCTCCCTTCCCTCCATGTCCAGAATTTCTCTTGCCCTCCTCTCCATCCATGTCCTGAAACTCTCCTCTCTCCCCTGCCCCCCTCTATCATCCATACCCAGCAATTCCCTTCTCTCCCCTGCTCCCCCTACCCATCCATGCCCAGCAATTCTCTTCTCTCCCCTGCCCCCCTCTATCCATTCATGTCCAGCAATTCTCTTCTCTCCCCTGCCCTCCATGCCCAGCAATTGTCTTCTCTCCCCTGCCCCCCTCTACCCATCCATGCCCAGCAATTGTCTTCTCTCCCCTGCCCCCCTCTACCCATCCATGCCCAGCAATTGTCTTCTCTCCCCTGCCCCCCTCTACCTATCCATGCCCAGCAATTCTCCTCCCTCCCCTGCCCTCCCGCTCCCATCCATGTCCAACGATTTTCCGTTGCCCCCATTCTCCCCTCCCGCTCCCATCCATGTCCAGCGATTCTCCTCCCTCCCCTGCTCTCCCCTCCCACTCCCAAACATGTCCAGCGATTGTCCTTTGCCCCCACCCTCCCCTCCATCTTTTTCAATTACCTCCGTTGAAGCGTCACGTTATTTAAAGCCCTGCTGCCTCGTCTCTAACCTTCCCTGTTTGCTGCTTTGCGATGAGTTCATTCCTTCAGTCCCGCCTTCGCGGAAATGACGTCAGAATGACGTCAGATGGCGGGACTAAGGGAACGAACGAACATTAAACGTCATCTGCCATTTAGATGCCCAGTCACCCAGTCTCATAAGGTCCTCTTGTAATTTTTCACAATCCTCTTGCAATTTATTAACTTTAAATTTGCTGATGACACAAAGTTATTCAATTACCTCACTAGTTACTCCCATCTCTAGGTCATTTATAAATATGTTAAAAAGCAGCGGTCCCAGCACAGACCCCTGGGGAACTCCACTATCTACCCTTCTCCATTGAGAATACTGATCATTTAACCCTGCTCTCTGTTTTCTATTTTTTAACCAGTTTTTAATCCACAATAGAACACTACCTCCTATCCCATGACTCTCCAATTTCCTCTGGAGTTTTTCATGACGTACTTTGTCAAACACCTTTTGAAAATCCAGATACACAGTATCAACCAACTCACCTTTATCCACATGTTTGTTCACTTTTTTTTCAAAGTCCCTCTGTGCCTTCCTTATCAGCGCTTTGAATTTGACTTAACATTCCTTATGCTGTTTCTTATTATTTTCAGTTGGTTTCTTCTTTCATTTTCTGAAGGATTTTCTTTTAGCTCTAATAGCTTCCTTCACCTCACTTTTTAACCATGCTGGCTGTTGTTTGCTCTTCCATCCTCCTTTTTTAATACGCGGAATATATTTGGCCTGGGCTTCCAGGATGGTATTTTTTAACTGCATCCACACCTGATGTAAATTTTTGACCCTCACAGTCGCTCCTTTATCATAGTCTCCTTTTTGAAAGTTAAACGCTAAAATATTGGATTTCCTGCGTGTACTTACTCCACAGCTAATATGAAATCTGATCATATTATGATCACTGTTATCAAGCGGTCCCAACAACATTACCTCCTGACCCAGATCATGCGCTCCAGTAAGGACTAGGTCTAGAATTTTTCCTTCTGTTGTCGGCTCCTGTAGCAGCTGCTCCATAAAGCAGTCCTTGATTTTGTTAAGGAATTTTACCTCCCTAGCATGCCCTGATGTTACATTTACCCAGTCAATATCGGGGTAATTGAAATCACCCATTATTATTGTGTTGCCCAGTTTATTAGCCTCCCTAATTTCCTTTAACATTTCCACATCCGCCTGTTCATCCTGACCAGGCGGACGGTAGTACACTCCTATCACTATCCTTTTCCCCTTTACACATGGAATTTCAATCCATAGGGATTCCAAGATATGTTTTGTTTCCTGCAGAATTTTCAATCCCCTCCTTAACACACAATGCTACCCCTCCACCAATTCGATCCACCCTATCACTATGATATAATTTGTACCTCGGTATGACAATGTCCCACTGGTTATCCTCCTTCTACCAGTTTTCAGAGATGCCTATATCTCATTTTTAATTTACTGCATATACAGTGGGGGAAATAAGTATTTGATCCCTTGCTGATTTTGTAAGTTTGCCCACTGACAAAGACATGAGCAGCCCATAATTGAAGGGTAGGTTATTGGTAACAGTGAGAGATAGCACATCACAAATTAAATCCGGAAAATCACATTGTGGAAAGTATATGAATTTATTTGCATTCTGCAGAGGGAAATAAGTATTTGATCCCCCACCAACCAGTAAGAGATCTGGCCCCTACAGACCAGGTAGATGCTCCAAATCAACTCGTTACCTGCATGACAGACAGCTGTCGGCAATGGTCACCTGTATGAAAGACACCTGTCCACAGACTCAGTGAATCAGTCAGACTCTAACCTCTACAAAATGGCCAAGAGCAAGGAGCTGTCTAAGGATGTCAGGGACAAGATCATACACCTGCACAAGGCTGGAATGGGCTACAAAACCATCAGTAAGACGCTGGGCGAGAAGGAGACAACTGTTGGTGCCATAGTAAGAAAATGGAAGAAGTACAAAATGACTGTCAATCGACAAAGATCTGGGGCTCCACGCAAAATCTCACCTCGTGGGGTATCCTTGATCATGAGGAAGGTTAGAAATCAGCCTACAACTACAAGGGGGGAACTTGTCAATGATCTCAAGGCAGCTGGGACCACTGTCACCACGAAAACCATTGGTAACACATTACGACATAACGGATTGCAATCCTGCAGTGCCCGCAAGGTCCCCCTGCTCCGGAAGGCACATGTGACGGCCCGTCTGAAGTTTGCCAGTGAACACCTGGATGATGCCGAGAGTGATTGGGAGAAGGTGCTGTGGTCAGATGAGACAAAAATTGAGCTCTTTGGCATGAACTCAACTCGCCGTGTTTGGAGGAAGAGAAATGCTGCCTATGACCCAAAGAACACCGTCCCCACTGTCAAGCATGGAGGTGGAAATGTTATGTTTTGGGGGTGTTTCTCTGCTAAGGGCACAGGACTACTTCACCGCATCAATGGGAGAATGGATGGGGCCATGTACCGTACAATTCTGAGTGACAACCTCCTTCCCTCCGCCAGGGCCTTAAAAATGGGTCGTGGCTGGGTCTTCCAGCACGACAATGACCCAAAACATACAGCCAAGGCAACAAAGGAGTGGCTCAGGAAGAAGCACATTAGGGTCATGGAGTGGCCTAGCCAGTCACCAGACCTTAATCCCATTGAAAACTTATGGAGGGAGCTGAAGCTGCGAGTTGCCAAGCGACAGCCCAGAACTCTTAATGATTTAGAGATGATCTGCAAAGAGGAGTGGACCAAAATTCCTCCTGACATGTGTGCAAACCTCATCATCAACTACAGAAGACGTCTGACCGCTGTGCTTGCCAACAAGGGTTTTGCCACCAAGTATTAGGTCTTGTTTGCCAGAGGGATTAAATACTTATTTCCCTCTGCAGAATGCAAATAAATTCATATACTTTCCACAATGTGATTTTCCGGATTTAATTTGTGATGTGCTATCTCTCACTGTTACCAATAACCTACCCTTCAATTATGGGCTGCTCATGTCTTTGTCAGTGGGCAAACTTACAAAATCAGCAAGGGATCAAATACTTATTTCCCCCACTGTATTCTAACTCTCCCATCTTATTTCTTAGGCTTCTGGCATTTGCATGTAGATATTTCAAACTATGTTTGTTCTTCCTATTTACAGCATGCTCAGTACTTGACAGTATTAATTTGCAATCTTTTGTCTGTTTTTTATTTAAGGACACCTGATCTACTTTGGTCTCTTTT
This sequence comes from Microcaecilia unicolor, assembly GCF_901765095.1. NCBI lineage: Eukaryota > Metazoa > Chordata > Amphibia > Gymnophiona > Siphonopidae > Microcaecilia > Microcaecilia unicolor. The sequence continues at coordinate 225,994,744 of NC_044036.1, forward strand.
GCAACCTCACTATCGAGATACCCTATCTTCCCTGTTTTGGTGATATCTTTGAAAGATACCTTATTCCGAACCACGCACTTTTGAGCGACTGTCGGCCTTCCCCCAGTTTCTGCTCTATCTCCTTTTTAAATTTTGATGCCTGCAACCTGGTCCCACCCTGGTTAAGGTGGAGCCCATCTTTTCAGAATAGGCTCCCCCTTCCCCAGAATGTTGCTCAGTTCCTAACAAAACTAAAACCCTCCTCCCTGCACCATCGTCTCATCCATGCATTGAGACTCCGGAGCTCTGCCTGTCTCTTGGGCCCTGCGCATGGAACCTAGAGGTTCTGGATTTCAGCTTTCTACCTCTCCTCTCATTTTCTTATGTCATTGGTACTCACATGTACCAAGACAGCCGGCTCCTCCCAGCACTATTTAAAATCCTATCTAGGTGACGCGTGAGGTCCACCACCTTCGCACCAGGCAGGCAAGTCACCAGGCGATCCTCACATCCACCAGCCACCCAGTTATCTATATGCCTAATGATCGAATTACCTACAATAGCTGTCCTAACCCTTCCCTCCCGGGCAGAACTTGGAGATATATCCTCAGTGAGAGAGGATAGTACATCCCCTGGTGGGCAGGTCCTGTCTACAGGAATACTTCCTACTTCACCAGGGTGATGCTCTCCTTCTAGGAGACCTCCCTCCTCCAAGGTAGCACAGGGGCTACCAGACTGGAGGTGGGACCTCTCTACAACATCCTTGTAGGTCTCCTCTATGTACCTCTCCGTCTCCCTCAGCTCCACCAAGTCTGCTACTCTAGCCTCAAGAGTGGACACGTTCTCCCATGTTCTCAGAGAGCTAGGAACTCTTTGCATCAGGCACACACATATAACTGCTCACCAACTGGGAAATAATCATACATGTGACACTCAATGCAAAAGACTGGATAGCACCCCTCTCGCTGCTGGACTGCTGACTCCATCTTAGTATTTTTGAGTTTTTCAATAATTTAAAAGTTGCTAAAGTATTAAGGATATTGTCATTGATATGATATATTGTGTGATTTATTTAGTGTTTTCTTCTAAGATGGTAATGAAATGTATTTAAAACACTAAGAGCACTTCTTGCTTGTTATCCTAATTAGAATAACTGACTATAAATGAAGAGTTGTGCTATGGGTGGGCGGGATGAAGACTAAACTAGGTCCTGCAGTGCCAGCTAGAGGTTATCTGTTAATGCTGTGGTACAAAGTTCAAGAAAAATGTCCTCTTCTCTCAGAACTTCTCAGAAAGAAAGTTGAGGGACCTTTCCTCTTTTTATAGTTTTGAATTTAAGGGGACGTTTTCAAAACAGGCTCTTTCTAGCTAACTCAGTAATCAGGTTGCCCTTAGTAACCTATGCAAATATTCTACTTCCTCACACCTTGCTTAACACCTAATTGAGGTCAGTGGCAGTGATACCTCTCCAGTAGCCAAAGAACAGAAAATAACTGTCCTTTTGGAACAAGATTTGAGCCTTCCCCCTATCTTTTAAAGTTTTCTGGCTGCTAAGTTTCTACCTCTATAAAAGGTTTCAGTTTTAATGCTTGCTCTTCTCTCTCTTTTTTTTCCACCCTTAATACTAAACTAGGTCCTGCAGTGCCTGCTAGAGGTTATCTGTTAATGCTGTGGTACAAAGTTCAAGTTTTAAAACTAGGGGGGGGGGGGGGGGGGGGGGGGGGTGGGGAAAGAGTATGGAAATTAGTTGATAAAATTTGCTGTTTTGTATTTTTATTCTGGCTATCACTAACCTACAATTCCTCCTTTAAACTCCAATCTTTAAGTTCCCAAAGCACAAAGCAAAATAGTGTTCACTTACCAGAGAAATGTCCTCTTCTCTCAGAACTTCTCAGAAAAAGTTCAGATGGACCTTTCCTCTTTAAATGGTTTTGAATTTAAGGGGACTTTTTCAAAACAGGCTCTTTCAAGCTAACTCAGTAATCAGGTTGCCCTTAGTAATCTATGCAAATATTCTACTTCCTCACACCATACTTAACACCTAATTGAGGTCAGTGGCAGTGATACCTCTCCAGCAATCAAAGAACAGACAATAACTGTCTCTTTGGAACAAGATTTGAGCCTTCCCTCTGTCTTTTAAATTTTTTTGGCTGCTAAGTTTCTCCCTCTAGAAAAGGTTTCAGTTTAAAACTATGGGGAAAGGGTTGTACACTATAGAAACTAGTTAATAATGCTTGTTTTTCCTCTCCCCCCCCCCCCTTAATACTAAACTAGGTCCTGTAGTGCCTGCTAGAGGCTATCTGTTAGGCTAGGTAGTCAACCTGGTCAAGAGTCATCTTGTCCCCTCTCAGCGGCTGGAATATCTCTGTTGAATTTGACACGTGTCTGGTACGGGTGTTCAGAAGCTTCAAGACCAGACTTGCTCGCTCTTGCATTCTTGGTGCTCTCAGGACCAGGATTTTCTCCAAGTACTGGGCTCCATGGCGGTGATCTTGAGGTAGTACAGTGGGCCAGTGCTTGCATGTGACTGTTGAAGTATGCTCTTAGTAAAATAGCAACATAATGATGGCAGAAAAAGACCTGTAAGGACCATCCAGTCTGTCCAACAAGATAAACAGGTGGTCTCCCCAGTCTCATTCCCTGGAAGCCGGAATCTGCTCTGAAGCTCAGCTTGGCGCAGTTTGTGTTGGTGTCTGAAGATGGGCTATTTAATGCAGAGAGTGTGACTGTATCTGCCTCAGTGGACTGTGGTGATGACAGATGCCAGTTTCTTGGGTTGGGGGCACATTGGGTTGGTCTGTGGTCCCCCTAGGAGTCTTGTTGGTCGACCAGAGACATGCGACTGGCATTGACAACCTCTCTCAACTTGATCCAGGGCAAGGCAGTTCGGGTCCTTTCAGACAATGCGACAGCGGTAGAATATGTAAACCCCCAGGAAGGCACCAAGAGTCAGATTTTGGCACAGGAGACACTTTTGTTGATGGATTGGGCAGAAGCTCACCTTCAGGACCTGCTGCTGCAGTAGAGAACATTCAGGCCGATTTTCGCAGCAGACATGTTATAGTTGGCCATATGTAGGACCACTTAATCTTGAATCTGATGGCCACATTTTACAATGCCAAGACTCTATACTTTTTCAGTCGTTGCAGAGATTGTCAGGGAGAGACCCTGGATGGGTTGGTACAGGCTTGGCCAACAAAGGGTCTCCTGTATGTTTTCCTGCCGTGGCCTCTGATTGACAGGGTTCTCTTTTGTATCAGTCGGCCTCTGAGGCCCTGGTATGAAAGGCTTGATAAGCCTTCGGGTAATGGCTACTCTGCATCAGATCTGTTGACCCAGGGTCCTATACCAATGTTCGACTTAGCTCCATTTTGTCTTACAGCTTGGCTTTTGAGAGGGCGCACCTAAGAAGGAGAAGGTACTCTGATCAGGTGATTTTGACGCTGTTAAGTTCTAAGAAACTTTCTACATTGTTGAGTGTGGTGAGTTTTCGAAGGCTGGTGTGGCAATCAGTCCATAGTTTTTCTTCCTGCGTCCTTACCGCATATTTGGAGTTTTTGCAGAACAGTTTGGAGAAAGGTCTGGCCTGGTCGTCCTTGCGAGTCCAGGTGGCAGCACTGAAGACCTTCTGCAGCATAATTAAAGGCAAGCAGCTAGCTTCTCACCTGGATATTGTTTATATTTTGTGGGCGGTTCGCCTTCTCCAACCTCCAATTCAGTTGCCTTTGCCCTCCTGGGATCTCAACCTTATCTTATCGGTCTTGGTTCCTCCTCCTTTTGAGCCTTTGGAGAGCTGTATGCTCAAGGATGTTACCCTAAAGACAGTCTTTTTGGTTACCATCATGTCCGCTCGGCGCATTTCGGAGCTGCATTTTCCTGTCGGCTCCTTTTTCTGGTCTTCTCTAGGGAACGTGTGATATTTAGACTGGTTCCATCTTTTTTTCCTAAAGTAGTCTCACCTTTTCAGGTTAATCAGTCTGTTTCCCTTGGTTGAGCACGACAGCTCCCCAGAGCAACAGCATATGGAAGCTGGATCTTAAAAGAGCTTTGCATATGTATGTCAGGAGAACATAAGCACTTCCATACTAGGACAGACCGAAGGTCCATCATGCCCAGTATCTTGTTTCCAACAGAAGCCAATCCAGGTCACAAGGACTCAGGAGTTTTGTCATTCGGACCATCTCTTTGTATTGTTGGGCAGTCATTGGAGAGGAGAAGCGGCATCCAAGGCTAACACTGCTTATTGGATTAAGTAGCATGCCTGTTTGTTAAAGAAAAAACCAGTGCCTGCCTTACTTAAGGCGCATTCCACCAGGGGGCAAGCTGCATCGTGGGTGGAATGTTCTTTGGTGCTGTCCATGGAGATTTATAGGGCAGCAGTGTGGTTGTCCATGCAAGGTATGACTTTTAGCACATGTGCGCTTCAGACAGTGCTCGTGGGGTCCCACCCTTAATGGTCATTGCTTTGGTACTTCGGCTAATGAAGGAGAAAGATGATTTGGATTCAGGATGTTTATGGCAGTCAAGGCTGTGGAGTATGGATGTTTTATAGATGTTTGTTTTTGGCTCATTTTCTATATATAAATGAAGGAAGTCACACGAAATCCAACTGTATTTTCTTGGTAAGGGGAGTTGGCATTCTTGCTATGGGCAGCACAACACTTGATTAGATGGGCTACCTGGTGGACTTTCAGCTCTGAGAGGGAATGAATCTCTATTTTCGAGAATGTCTGCTTGGCTATTCAAGGACTGACTCTAGGGGGACTGCACAGCTCACTTATGGGTAGCTTAGAAGTCAGTGGCTCTCAGCCTCCACCTGCTGGTAGAGATGCATAACATATTAATTTGTGCTGATCTGGAGGGACTAAAAGAAAAAAAAAATTAACAGGTAAGATCTAGTTTCTCCTTAGTCATGAATTCCCATCTGGCAAGCACTTTCAGTGATGGAGCAAGCAGTCCTTCATACGATTTCACTTCTTGCTTCTCCTGCTTTCCTGAAGGTTATAAAGATTGAATACTCCCTTGCCCCTAAATTTGGAATGGTACTGGCTTTACCCATACCACCTGATCTTCAATGATAAAAGCTATATTAAAACTAGCATAGCCACAACACATTCAAAGTGATGTTAAAGTTGTACTACTGCAAATATGCCTGCTTCTAAATCAAACCAAGAAGCCAGCAAACTAGAGTTATATTTCTCCAATTTATTTGGATTTAGATAGCTTTTAAGTCAATCTCAACAACATGTTCAGAATTATTTTTTTATTTTAGTTACATTTGTACCCCGCGCTTTCCCACTCATGACAGGCTCAATGCGGCTTACATATACAGGTACTTATTTGTACCTGGGGCAATGGAGGGTTAAGTGACTTGCCCAGAGTCACAAGGAGCTGTGCCTGAAGTGGGAATTGAACTCAGTTCCCCAGGACCACAGTCCACCACCCTAACCACTAGGCCACTCCTCCACTATTGAGATTACAGGTGAGAACATTTAAGACTAAACCAGTACCATTTTTATAAAGCCCACAACTGAACAAAATAACAGATCTTAGCATAAACTTAAAGAAATTCAGCTAGTTGTCCAGCAAGGACCAGGATGCAGTGCCATATGATCCAACTGAACCTTCTCCACAGTGTACATTTGCAAATGGTCTTAAATTAGTTTTAAAAGTGTTCTGTGACAGTTTATTTTCTAGTTTATGATGCATTTCTATCATCATTATATCAAATAATTTTGTGACTTTTATTACAACAATGTACAAACAGTGTCAAAAATCAGTCAGAGCTACCTTCAACAGCATATCAGCTTGCCGGTTTGATTTTACTCTTATATTTCCAAAAACATTTTTGTTGTTTTCTTTCTCATGTGTTTAATTTTTCTCAAGAAGAAAATGAGGGCATCATTTATTATGTACTTCTCTGCTTGTGTTCATATCTTACGTTTATCAGTGTAATGCCTAAATCTGAACCACTGCTGCTGTTGCAGCACTTTACAAAGTCTTCAGACACCACTTAATTTTAGAAATAAAATAAAACTCTGAAGATAGAGGGAATCATATGCTGCCTCCCATTAAGTGAACAGAGCCATATTTATGTAGCAAGTTTGTAGAGTGATTTCCTGGATACAGTAATGATGTCCTCACACCCTGCTAAAATTTAAAGAAAGTACCTATTTAGTTTAAGATAGTACCATTCATACCAAAACCTTGGTTTTCTACAGAAATCCTTTATTAAAATGTTTAGTACTTCATCTTGCTTCTTTATCATTCTCATTTAGAACTGCACAATATTTCCATTATGTTCACTTTCTCACATTCTCTTCTAAAATAAAAATCATCTTATACATATATAAAATAGAAAATATGATATGCAATTGTGAAAAAAAACAAACCAGGCCCCTTTCAGATACCAAAATGGAGAGGAAGACCACAATCCTCTCTCTTTTGTTAGCCAAATGGAGCATTTCAATGTATTCTCCTAATCTGAATCAGCATTTAATTTATAAAAAAGAATATAAGCACATTTAATTGCAGATGTTCTGTGCCCTGCAAGGAAGGATGGGCTGAGAATCAGGCTGCAACTATATGCAAGTACTATGCAAATTATCCAAATTAAGGTAAAACAAATTATCAATGTAAGAGATTCAGTACATATCCCCAGTTGCTCACTGGCCACTGCTAGAGTGTGCAGAGGGGATAAAGGGCAAGGTCCTATTCAATGTCTAGCATTAGTGACAGTGCTCAGTGATGTCCACCACTACAGCTTTCTTCCAGCTGAAGAAGAAGTAGCCAGTACCAGCACCTGCAGCCACAGCGATGCAGAGGTATCCATTGTATGTCATGAAGATCAGCATGAGGAAGTAGCTTACAACCACCTGCACTATATGAAGCACAGTCTGAAGCAGGTGAGGCAGGCTCAGCATCTGTTGCCTGGGGGGAAACAAAAGTGCAACCTATAATAATCTTTCTAAAAACCTGGAGTACAGTGTTTTAAGATACTGCAGACCCAAGGAAAATCTGGATTATTTGCAGCTGTGATAAATTTGATTTAACCATCAGAAAACACATTTGCTCACCTGTAGCAGGGTGTTTTGATAGGACAGCAGGATAGGAATCTCCTCACATGTCATTTGATGGAGCCCGTGTAAAAACATCTCTCTGGCACTTTTCTATAAAATTTGAATGTGTTCTACTACACATATGTGCCTGTTTCCACATTCTGCTGTCACATGGGACCTCACCAGTCCATTTCAAACATAAGCAAAATAAAGTTTTTTGGAGAGGAGAGTGGGTTTGTGAGGATTCCTATCCTGCTGTCCTTGGAGAACACCTGCTACAGGTAAGTACCGTATATACCTGAACATAAACCCATCACAAAACACAGTTGCTCACCTGTAGCAGGGTGTTCTGAGAGGACAGCAGGGTAGGAATCTTCCCACATCTCATTTGACAGAGCCTGCATAAAAACATCTCTCTGGCACTTTTCCATAACTTCTGAATGTGTTCTACTACACATATGTGCCTTGTCCACACCTGAGCCTTTGGGGGAGGTGGTAATTGTTGGGGACTGAGGTAACTGTGGGCATTATTGGATTACTTAGGGGGTTATTGCTTGGTTTTGGATTTTTTTTTTTTTGTTATATTGTGGGTGTGTTTGTCTTTAAGAAAATGTTCAAAGAGTAGGGAAGAGGTTATTTATTTATTATTTCTTTATCTCTTTAGAGCACTGCGATCCACCAAGGGTGCTGTGTAGGTATGGTACTCTATAGTTGTGCTTTATGTTGTGTTTTTGGGTTCTGTATTTTGTGTTTGGATTCCTACAATTTGTATGCCTGTCTCTCTGACTCAATAAAGATTTTTTTTTATTTTTTTTTAAATAAGAAAGATACCCTCTGTTCTACAAAATCTAGCTGCCAACTGGGTTTGGGAGTTATTTCAGTAAGTGACCATCCGCTAGAGCCAGAGAACATTTATTATTACAATTTATTTACCACCTTTTTGAAGGAATTCACTCAAGGCGGTGCACAGTATGAATAAATCAAACAACAATTACAGCAGTAAATATTCAAATAACAATACAAAGTATGGCATAGTATACTACTTACAATGTAATAGAACATTTTAATCAGTGCTTTTTTTGTAGAAAAAAAGGTGCCGGTACTCATTATGGGCGGGGTCATCATATATGGCTCCACCCCTATGATAGCCACACCCCTTATACAAGCTATGGCGCATATAAACATACATCATTGAAAATATTATACTAGTATAGGAGAAAAAAATAACGTGATTTTTTTCATTAGAAACAATTTCTGTAAGCTGTTACAGCTCCAGTATATCCAGTGCAAAGTAAGACAGCAGATGTAAGTTCTCAAATTGGACATATTTCAAACACTAAAATGAAAATAAAAATATTTTTTCTACCTTTGTTGTCTGGTGACTGTTTTTCTTTCCATATTGGTCCCAGTCTCTGATTCTGCTGCTCTCTATCTGTTCCCTTAACTCCGTTTCCAGGGCTTCCTTTCCATTTATTTCTTTACTTTCCGCCTTTCTTCTTCATTTCTTGTCCTACATCCATAAGTAAAAGCTGGGTCCTCCGCAGACTTCACCGTCCAGTGGATCCAGCTTCTGCCTATTTTCTTCATCTATGTGCAGATTTTCTCCTCTCTTCCTTTCCCCTCATCTCATTTCTCACTCTTCCCTTCCCTCCATCCATGTCCAGCATTTCTTCTCTCTCCCCTCCCTCTCCTCCATCCATGTCCTGCAACCCTCCTCTCACCTGCCCCCCCTCCATCAACCCATGTCCAGTGATTCCCTTCGCTCCCCTGCCCCCCCTCCAGCCATCTATACCCACCCCGCGATTCCCTTCGCTCCCCTGCCCCCCCTCCAGTCATCCATACCCATCCCGCAATTCCTTTCACTCCCCTGCCCCCCTCCAGCCATCTATACCCATCTCGCGATTCCCTTCGCTCCCCTGCCCCCCTCCAGCCATCCATCCCTACCCCGCGATTCCCTTCGCTCCCCTGCCCAGCATCTATACCCACTCCGCAATTCTCCTTGATCCCCTGCCTCCATCGCAGCTGCTGTAGTGAAAGGCCGTCAGCCTTCCCTTCGTTTCCTGTCGTGTCCTGCCCTCGCACAATGACGTCAGAAGAAGGCGGGGCACTGACAGGAAACGAAGGGAAGGCTGACGGCCTTTCACTATGGCAGCTGCGACGGAGGCAGGGGATCAAGGAGAATCACGGAGTGGGTATAGATGCCGGGCAGGGGAGCGAAGGGAATCGTGGGGTGGGGATGGATGGCTGGAGGGAGGGCAGGGGAGCGAACGGAATCGCGGGATGGCTGGAGGGGGAGGGCAGGGGAAGCGGATGGGGGGGCAAAAAAAGGTGCCGGTACGCCATACCATTGCGTACCGGCACAAAAAAAAGCACTGATTTTAATTGACAGTGCAAGGTGTAAGCAAAGATGGAACACACACATAGGTAAGAGAGTAAGAGGAATTAGAAAATAAGATAACTAATTTAAAGAAAGTTGCACATGAGGTCAGAGAGCTGGATAATTATCATCTCAGTTAAGGTAGGAGTGGATAAACGTGTGCAGACCATGTCACTTCTTGTGTGTGTGAGTGAGACTAAAGTTAGTTACTTCTTCCATTAAAGGCCTGGTTAAAGAGCCAAGCTTTCACCTGCTTATTATTTATTACATTTGTACCCCGCGCTTTCCCACACAATGCAGGCTCAATGCGGCTTACATAGTAATTTGAAATACAAAGTCATATAATAGAAATGTCAAAACATTATAAGTTGAGCTTGATAGTGTATGATAAGTTGATCTTGATAATGTATGATTAGTATAAGAGGGTAGGACAGGATAGGATAGTATACATTTGCTTCCTGAAGTAGTCTTGTGTTACGTGGAGTCTCTCAGGGAGTGCATTCCAGAGTGTGGGGGCTACTCTGGAGAAGGCTTGCTTGCGGGTATCACATCGTGTAATGTCTTTTGGAGAGGGTGTGGTTAGTGATAGTCCTTGAAAGGACCTTAGTGTCCTTTGAGGTGTGTACTTCAAGTATTTGAGGTCATTTCCTTTAAGGCCCTTGAAGATCAGAGTTTTACATTTAGCCCTGTATTGTACTGTTAAGCCAGTGAAGCTTTTGCAAAAATAGTGTGGTTGCGTCGTTTGCAACCTTCTATTAGCCTTGCTGAAGCATTCTGCTTTTTATAGTCAGACTGTTGTAAAGTGCATTACAGTAATCCAATCTTGATGTTATCATGGCATGTACAACTGGGATAAGATTTACCTTCTCGATGTAAGGAGGGGCAGCATAGCTGTCACAAATAGTAGAAGCAGTTCTCGAAGGTTGCTTGATTTGGGGAGAATCAGAGTAAGCGTTAAATCTAACTGTATTCCAAGGTTCTTGACTTGTGATTTAAGGGGGAGTTCGTACTTCCCAAAAGAGATTTTGATGTCAGGTATGTATCCACTTGTGTTAGGGACCCAGAGAAGCTCGGTTTTACTTGGGTTCAGGCAAAGTTTTGCACAAGGTCTGTACTTCTTTTATATCAGTATCTTTGAATAATGCTACTCAAATAAGAACTTTAAAAGAAAAGGTGGAGGGTGTTTTGACGAAGAAGACTAACTTGGAAACAGAAATTGCTAAAATATCAGATCAACAGGCTCAAATCTCTGGGGACCATATATTATTACACCAGAAGATAGAAAATTTAGAGAAATTATCAAGAAATTTGAACTTACGCTTATTAAATTTCCCAAAATCTCAATTTGTTACTCCAAGAGACATGTTTGTAAAATTTTTTGAGATATATAAATATTCAGAGCAATCTCTTCCACCATTACAGAAAATATATTACCTGATTATGAAGCCAAACCAACAACAAAATGTCCCAATATCACAGGATAATTTAACTTGAGTTAACGGATTTTTTGGAAAAATCGAAGGATAATATTGAAACTAGAGCAACCTTGATTGTGTCATTTGTATTTTTACAAGATAAAGAAGCTTTAAGACTTTACTTCAAAATATTCACCCGGAGTTTAAAGGCAGTAAGGTTTCAATATTTCTGGACATTTCCAGATGGACGCAACAGAGAAGGAAAAAATTCCTGGATATGAAGCAAGATTCTTTGGACATTAATCTTTTTAGGAAGGATAGAGAGGGACGTAAAGGTGGAGGAGTAGCTCTGTATGTGAGAGATGATATCGCAGCAACTGAAATGACAGGGAAGTGGGGAAAGGAAGAAGCGATATGGATCACCTTAAAAAGAGAGGATAGAACCTTGGTCCACGTGGGTGTTGTCTACAGACCCCCGACACAATTGAAAGAACTGGATAAAGATCTGATCGCTGATATTCAGAAGTTGGGGAAGAAAAGAGAGGTTCTGTTGTTGGGAGATTTTAATCTGCCGGATGTAGATTGGAAGGTTCCTTCTGCGAAATCGGAAAGAAGTAGAGAGATTGTGGATGCTTTCCAAAGTGCTCTGCTCAGACAAATGGTGACGGAACCCACGAGGGAGGGAGCGACGCTGGATCTGGTGCTCACGAATGGGGATAGTGTGTCAAATGTCCGAGTGGCTGCGCACCTGGGAAGCAGTGACCATCAAACGGTTTGTTTTGATATAACGGCTCATGTGGTTAGCAGCCACTCTAAACTCAAAGTCCTGGACTTCAAGCGAACTAACTTTAACAAAATGGGGGAATACCTGAGGAAGGAGCTGATGGGCTGCGAGAATGCACAACACGTGGAAGGACAGTGGTCCAAGCTGAAAGAAGTAATAAACAGGGCCACAGACCTTTATGTAAGGAGGGTAAATAAAAGCAAGAGAAAAAGGAAACCGATATGGTTTTCAAAGCAAGTGGCTGAGAAAATAAAGGCTAAAGAGTTAGCGTTCCAGAAATACAAAAAATCTCAAGTAGAGGAACACGGGGAGGAATACCGGATGAAACTGAAAGAAGCCAAGAGAGAGGTACGTCTGGCGAAGGCGCAAGCGGAAGAACAAATGGCTAGAAATGTACGGAGGGGAGACAAAAACTTCTTCAGGTATATTAGTGAAAGGAGAAAGACTAAAAAGGGGATTGTGAGACTAAAAGATACAGCAAAACGCTATGTAGAAAATGATGAAGAAAAAGCCAATTTGCTAAATAGATACTTTTGTTCTGTTTTTACTGAAGAAAATCCTGGGGAAGGACCGAGAGAGACTGGCAAAAGTACACCTGAAAATGAAGTGGATAGAGCACCGTTCATGGAAGAGAGTGTGTATGAACAACTTGGAAAGCTAAAGGTGGACAAAGCCATGGGGCCGGACAGGATCCAACCCAGAATACTGAGGGAACTCAGAGAGGTTCTGGCGGGTCCTCTTAAAGATTTGTTTAATAAATCCTTGGAGACGGGAGAGGTTCCGAGGGATTGGAGAATGGCGGAGATGGTCCCTCTTCACAAAAGTGGTGATAGGGAAGAAGCTGGAAACTACAGGCCGGTAAGCCTCACTTCGGTTATTGGAAAAGTAATGGAAGCCATGCTGAAGGAAAGGATAGTGAATTTCCTGGAAGCCAATAAGTTGCAAGATCCGAGACAACATGGTTTCACCAAAGGGAAATCGTGCCAAACGAATCTCATTGAATTCTTTGACTGGGTGACAGGAGAATTAAATCAAGGACGTGCTATGGACGTCATCTACTTAGATTTCAGCAAGGCTTTTGACACGGTTCCCCACAGGAGGCTCTTGAATAAACTAGAAGGGCTGAAGATAGGACCCGAAGTGGTGAACTGGATTAGGAACTGGTTGACGGGCAGACGCCAGAGGGTGGTAGTGAATGGAGTTCGCTCGGAAGAGGGAAAGGTGAGTAGTGGAGTGCCTCAGGGATCGGTGCTGGGGCCCATTCTGTTCAATATATTTGTGAGTGACATTGCCGAAGGGTTACAAGGTAAAGTTTGCCTTTTTGCGGATGACACCAAGATTTGCAACAGAGTGGACACCCCGGAGGGAGTGGAAAACATGAAAAAAGATCTGAAGAAGCTGGAAAAATGGTCTAACGTTTGGCAATTAAAATTCAATGCGAAGAAATGCAAAGTGATGCATTTAGGGAGTAGAAATCCAAGGGAGGCGTATGTGTTAGGTGGGGAGAGCCTGATAGACACGGACGGGGAGAGGGATCTTGGGGTGATAGTATCTGAGGACCTGAAGGCGATGAAACAGTGCGACAAGGCGGTGGCCGTAGCGAGAAGGTTGCTAGGCTGTATAGAGAGAGGTGTGACCAGCAGAAGAAAGGAGGTTTTAATGCCCCTGTATAAGACGTTGGTGAGGCCCCACCTGGAGTATTGTGTTCAGTTTTGGAGGTCGTACCTGGCGAAGGATGTTAAAAAAATGGAAGCGGTGCAAAGAAAAGCTACGAGGATAGTATGGGAGTTGCATTCCAAGACATATGAAGAGAGACTTGCTGACCTGAACATGTAATCTCTGGAGGAAAGGAGGAACAGGGGTGATATGATACAGACGTTCAAATATTTGAAAGGTATTAATCCGCAAACGAATCTTTTCCGGAGATGGGAAGGCGGTAGAACGAGAGGACATGAAATGAGATTGAAGGGGGGCAGACTCAGGAAAGATGTCAGGAAGTATTTCTTCACAGAGAGGGTGGTGAATGCTTGGAATGCCCTCCCGCGGGAGGTGGTGGAGATGAAAACGGTAACGGAATTCAAACATGCGTGGGACAGGCATAAAGGAATCCTGTGCAGAAGGAATGGATCCACAGAAGCTTAGCTGAAATTGGGTGGCGGGGGGAAGAGGGGTTGGTGGTTGAGAGGCTAGGATGGGGGAGGGCAGACTTATACGGGGTCTATGCCGGAGCCGGTGATGGGAGGCGGGACTAGTGGTTGGGAGGCGGGAAATACTGCTGGACAGACTTATACGGTCTGTGCCCTGAAAAAGACAGGTACAAATCAAGGTAAGGTATACACATATGAGTTTATCGTGGGCAGACTAGATGGACCGTGCAGGTCTTTTTCTGCCGTCATCTACTATGTTACTATGTATTAAGGCCTGCTTTCAACTGAGACTTCCTTGCAAGTGTTTGTTTTTGAAAGATAAGAGATATGTATTCTTTGAACCGGAACAATTACGTACATTTCTTAATATGCAAAGTGACAAGGGTCAAGTTCAGATATAAAGCGGTCTTTTATTAATAGGGGTAACCTCCTGCTTGTTTTCTTAAAGTAATTTTCGTATTGTTTTGCCAACTTCCTTTGGTATATTGAGTATCTTGAATCTCCCCTGTATTGGTGGACTGTTAAAACTAATATAGTTCTGATTGTGTTTTTCTTTTCTTGAAAAATTGCCACATATTGGTGTATCTTGTCAAAGATTGTATCTTTGTATAAAAATTAAAATGAATTAAAAAAAAAGATGTAGAAAGCATGGGAAGTAGTGGTCCAGGGAAACTATGCAAAATGTTTCTTCAAGTAGAAACTATTAAGTCTCGCAGGTCGAGAACTGGTTGTAGTCCACCTGTCTTTTCTGGTATGAGAAAGCATCAGGAATAGAACCCTCAACCCCTGTCTAGCAGAGGAACTGGTTCTACTGCATTCTACCAGAAGAGGAAGAGCTCCTTTTGAAGTAGTGCCATCTGGAGGGAGTTGAAACGAGCCTCTCTTGGTGGAAAGGCAAGAGGTCTTTTTCCCCAATGCAGAGCGTAACCATGCTGTATGGTACATAGCACTCAGCGGTCAGAGGTTATGAGAGGCCACCTCTAATGAAAGAGGATGAGTCATCCTCCCACTGGTAGGTTGTTTGGCACGGACAACTGTATGGTGGCAATGATCTCTAGGAAGTTGTAAAAACGAGGTTGTTGTTTAGACTGAGAAGGAGTCAGATTTTTGACCCCACTGCTGCATACTCATTTGATGTGGAGGAGGAGTAGATGTGTTACTTAGACATATAGTAATTGGAGCTTTGAAATCCTCCTGCAAATCTTACATAAGAATAGCCATACTGACAGATTCAAGATGGCCGACGCGAGTGGACCTGTGTTAGCAGAGCTCTGATCGAGTTTGAATCCAAGCCTTCGCGATGCCTAAGCGAAGGGGCAAATCAACCAGCACAGTGACCTCTGGTAGACAAGCCGTCCCGACGATCAGACCTATGGACTCATTCATTCAGAGCCACCAGGAAACACGGTCTGAGAGTGGCGCGATTGCACCGACCGGAGCAAATGGAGGCCTAGTGTCGATGCCTGCGCTTGAAACAACCTTAAGCCCAGACCGAAGGACTCCCCCTCCGCAACCACAGCGAACGAGTTCCCCTTTGTTGGTGTTGCTTATGGAGAAGTCGGCGCGACATGAGGCACAGGAACAGCAGGGGCTCGTTTTGGGAGAATCCACTGAGGTGGATGTTGTAAGCGCTGTGAGTCAGACATCTTTGCCGGCGGGAAATCGCTTGGTCACGGAAAGTGAGATACGTAATCCCTTACAACCTATTCTGCCTTTGCAAATATTTTCCTCTATGGAAAAGCCCACTGAAGTGACTCTTGACTCTCTCTGGGCCTTAACCTCTTTGGGTAAAGCTTTGTGTCCTCAAATTAACCAATTGGAAATAAAAACTCAAATGTTAACTGAAAGTTTGACCAAAGTTACAGAGGACGTTAAACAAATAAACAAGAAAATAATGAATCAAGATCAGAAAGGAAAACAAGTGCAAGAAACTCAAGTTATAATGGTTAAAGATTTAACAAATATGCGTAGAAAAATAGAAGCGCTTGAAAATAATCAGAGAAGTAATAATCTTTGTTTCATTAACTTTCCAAAGATTAAAACAGTTTCCCCAAAAGAAATGTTGTTGAAGTATATGAAGGACATACTTTTAATCCCTGAACAATCTACTCCGCCTTTGCTACAGGTATATTACCTACCAGGAAAGCCAGGAGAAATACATGAGTCTTCAGATTCCCCCTTGGAGGTGTCAGCTATATTAGAGTCCTCGGACTCAGAAAAAGTAATTTCCTCAACATTGTTAGCCACTGTAGTTTTGGCACCTGATAAGGGGTGGATGATGAAACTTTTCTTTAAAAATAGAAATAAAGATTTTTTTCGATTGAAAGTAAGGATATTTCCTGATGTGTCAAAAGAGACCCAAAAAAGGAGGCGTCAATTTCTTTTGCATAGACCTGGAGTCCAACAGTTGGGTGCTCCCTTTTTTCTGCACTATCCATGTAAATGTATAGTTAGATATCAGGCAACTAAATATGTATTCTTTGAACCTACACATCTCACTGTATTCCTAGCTACCAAGAGAATTGGACAAGAGACTCAAAAGTCCTGAAGGAAGGAAATTTTAGTAGCTACACAGGTTCCATTCACTTTTTCCTTTTTTCTTTTATCTAAGTGATGTAATTTTTTTGTGTTCTCCATACATTTAAGTCTTGAATCACATTTGTAGACTTGTGCAGTGGAATATATAAATAAGGATGCTTAGGATTGGGTATTCATATTTTCTTTATTATATTGTTTTCCTATTGTAAAAGATTACTGTATTCAAACTGCTTTTCTAAACAAGCGTTTTTGGCTTGAATTGTAAATTTGAAATTATAAATAAATAAATAAATAAATAAATAAAAAAAGAATAGCCATACTGGGTCAGACCAATGGTCCATCTAGCCTAGTGCTTCCAACAGATTGGCCAATCTAGGTCACAAATACCTGGCAGAAACCAAATAGTAGCAACATTCCAGTCTACCAACCCCATTTATAAATATGTTAAATAGCACCGATCCCAGTACATATCCCTACAGTACTCCACTATTCACCCTCCTCCATTGAGAAAAATGGCCATTTAATCCTACCCTCTGTTTTCTGTGCAATAACCAATTCCATATCATCATGCTGATCAATCCATAGACTGGTGGGTTGTGTCCATCTACCAGCAGGTGGAGATAGAGAGCAATCCTTTTGCCTCCCTATATGTGGTCATGTGCTGCCGGAAACTCCTCAGTATGTTCTCTATCTCAGCAGGTGGTGGTCACACACAGCAGCAGCTCTGGCTAGGCCTCCAAGCCTAATTTTTAGGTTTTGTTGAGTGCCTGGGGTTGAGGGCTCTTCTTGAGCAAGTGCAAACCTGGTGGCGCCAGGTCCCTCCTTTTCTCCCCCCTCCCGCTGGCTCCGTTAAAAAAAAAAAAAAAAATTTTGAACGTCCTTAAGGGCATTTATTTCGACGTTTATTGCAGCTACTCACTGGGACACCAGGTCGTTACAGCTCGGAGCGAGAAGCAGGTAATTTTTACCTTTTTATAGCGGGCAGGGGGTTCCCCGATTGATCTCCACGTGGCCTATGGCGTCGGAGGGCGAGGGCGTGAAGAATCGCTCCCCTGACCGCGTGTGCGCTTCTAGCGGGGATGCGGGGGTTTTAAAGTCTGATTCGCCCTTGTTGGGTGTCAGTTTGGAGGCCGGTCAGTGTCCCGGGTCTTCCTCCGGCGCGGCGGTTTTTCCCGCCATAAACGCCCATCCCCCGCTGCTCGCCTCCGCCATCTTGGCCGGCCATTCTGCTCGGACGGCTTCTTCTTGGGCCGCCCTTGAGCTGGGAGACGTTCATGCCATGGCCGCCCTTGATTTGGGCGACGGCAAAAAAGCGGCTAAAGTTAAGCGCCGTTCTTCCCGCGCGGCTCCTTCGCGGAGTGTCGCGCCGGACGCCATCTTGGATGCGCAGCATGGTTCTCCCCTGCTCATGCGAGCGCCGGTTGAGGGTGCGTCTAGGGCTGTGGCCCAGGCTGCTGAATTGCACAGTTTTGGGGATTTCTCCCCCGAGTTTATTTTGCTGCTGCATCAGGCCTTCCTTATGAAGAACGCTGCCCCTTCTCCCTTGTCCGATAAAGGGGTTGAGGCCCCCGGAAGTAAACGCCCTCGGGTGGATGCCCAGGCCTTAGAGGACGCTGTTTCCTCTGATGTAGATGAGGGCAGCGTATCTGAGTTCTCTCAACGGTCCTTTGGGGATTCCTTGGAGGAGACGGATTCCTGCTCGGATGGAGCGGATGACCCCTCTGCAGCACGGATCTTTCGCTCAGAGGATTTGCCCAACCTGTTAATGCAGGCCATGAGCATTTTGAAGATTTCCTCTCCGGAGGACGTCTCTCCCTCAGCCCCTGTTGGCTCCGCCATTATGCTGGGGACGAAGCGCCCGCCTAGAACCTTCCACGTGCATGATGCCATGCACACCTTAATTTCGGCTCAATGGGATGTCCCGGAAGCGAGCCTCAAAGTGGCTAGGGCTATGTCCCGCCTCTATCCTTTGCCTGAAAGTGAACGTGAGGCCTTTCTTTGGCCTACCGTGGATTCTTTAATCACTGCGGTGACTAAGAAAACGGCGTTGCCGGTGGAAGGTGGCACGGCACTAAAGGACGCCCAAGACAGAAGATTGGAAGCGGCTTTAAGGTCATCCTTTGAGGCGGCTGCCTTAAGTTTGCAGGCCTCAGTTTGCGGCTCCTATGTGGCCAGGGCGTGCCTGACGATGGTGCAGCGGGCTTCCCCCTCTGATCCTTCCTTGAGGGCTGACTGGCTGGCCCTGGAACCGGGCTTGGCTTATTTGGCAGACTTACTGTATGATGTCTTGAGAGCCTCGGCTAAAGGCATGACTCAGACAGTCTCTGCGCGGCGCTGGCTTTGGCTGAAACATTGGTCTGCGGACCACGCCTAAGTCCCGCCTGGCTAAGTTGCCTTTTAAAGGCAAGCTGCTCTTTGGGGTCGAGCTGGACAAAATCGTGACCGATCTCGGCACGTCTAAGGGCAAGAGGTTACCAGAGGTCAGGGCTCGGGCCAGTGCTCGCCCCGGTATCTCGAGGACGGTTTCAGGAAGCCCGTCGGTACCGCCCGGGTAAGTCGGGCTCCTCTGCCCCCTCTTCCTTCAAAAGGAACTTCTCCCCCAAGCAGCATTCCTTTCGCAGAGACCGCCGTCCCGGAGGTACGCCCTCCGGTCCTCCCCCAGGGTCTCGTACCCAATGACGGGGTCCTGGTCCATGGCCCAGTGCAGATTGGAGGACGCCTGTCCTCGTTTCTGGGCGAGTGGACCAGAGTAACTTCAGACGTTTGGGTGCTGGAAGTCATCAGAGACGGCTACAAGTTAGAGTTCTGCCGACCCTTAAGAGACGGGTTTGTACTCTCTCCCTGCAAGTCTCCGGTCAAAGCTGTGGCAGTGCAGCAGACCTTGGACAACCTGATACGCCTGGGTGCGGTCGTTCCGGTGCCAGAAAATCAGATTGGCAAGGGACGTTACTCCATTTACTTTGTGGTACCAAAGAAAGGAGGTTCTGTCCGGCCTATCCTCGACCTCAAAGGGGTCAATCGGGCCTTGAAAGTGCGGCACTTTCACATGGAGACTCTCCGCTCTGTTATAGCGGCAGTGAAGGCAGGAGAGTTCTTGGCTTCCTTGGACATCAAGGAAGCGTACCTGCATATTCCCATCTGGCCTCCTCATCAACGCTTTCTGCGTTTTGCAGTCCTGGGCCGACACTTCCAGTTCAGAGCCCTCCCTTTCGGGTTGGCTACTGCTCCGCGGACCTTCTCCAAAATAATGGTGGTCATCGCGGCCTTCCTGAGGAAGGAAGGAGTACAAGTCCATCCTTATCTGGACGACTGGTTGATCCGAGCCCCCTCTTATGTAGAGTGCGGCAAAGCTGTGAACCGGGTGGTTGCTCTTTTGAGCTCCCCGGGGTGGATCATCAACTGGGAGAAAAGCCAGCTGCGCCCGACTCAGTCCCTGGAGTATCTGGGAGTTCGATTCGACACCCAAGTGGGCAGAGTGTTCCTGCCAGACAATCGGATTGTCAAACTTCAGGCTCAGGTGGATCAGTCCCTAGTAGCCTCTCCTCTTCGGGCTTGGGACTATGTGCAGCTGTTGGGCTCTATGACAGCCACGATGGAAGTAGTGCCCTGGGCCAGGGCTCATATGAGACCACTACAACTCTCTCTGCTGCAGCGCTGGACTCCGATGTCGGAGGATTATGCTGTGCGCCTTCCCTTGGTCCCGGCAGTGCGCAAGGCGCTGAGCTGGTGGATGCAGACAGACAAGTTGTCTGCAGGAATGCCTCTGGTGACCCCGGAGTGGATTGTCGTCACGACGGGCGCCTCTTTGTCGGGCTGGGGAGCCCACTGCTTGGGAAGGACAGCGCAGGGGCTCTGGTCTCCTGCAGAGGCAAAGTGGTCTATCAACCTCCTGGAACTCAGAGCCATTTGGTTGGCGCTTTTGGAGTTCATCCCGGTACTGGCGTTGAAGCCAGTACGGGTCCTGTCGGACAATGCCACGGCTGTGGCCTATGTCATCCGCCAGGGAGGTACCAAGAGCGCCCCTCTAGCCAAGGAGGCCATGAATCTATGCCAGTGGGCGGAAGCGAACCTGGAACAGCTGTCAGCGGCCCACATTGCCGGAGTCATGAATGTCAAGGCGGACTTTCTCAGTCGCCATACCTTGGAGCCCGGAGAGTGGCAGCTATCTGCTCAGGCGTTCTTGGATATCATGAAGCGCTGGGGCCAGCCGAGCCTAGATCTGATGGCGTCATCGGCCAATTGCCAAGTGCCGCGCTTTTTCAGCAGAGGACGGGACCCTCGATCCCTGGGAGTAGATGCTCTTCTCAAACAGTGGCCGACACAGGAGCTTCTCTATGTGTTCCCGCCCTGGCCCATGTTGGGCAGGGTGCTAGACTGGGTGGCAAAGCATCCGGGCCGGATAATCCTGGTGGGTCCGGACTGGCCCAGACGTCCCTGGTATGCGGACTTGATCAGGCTCTCAGTGGACGATCCTCTGCGGCTGCCAGTGGAGCAGGGCCTGTTACATCAGGGTCCCGTGGTGATGGAGGATCCCTCCCCCTTTGGTCTTACGGCCTGGCTATTGAGCGGCAGCGTCTGAGAAAGAAGGGCTTCTCAGACAAGGTCAACGCCACTATGCTGAGAGCGAGGAAGCGCTCTACTTCTACTGCTTACGCCAGGGTTTGGCGTACCTTTGCAGCGTGGTGTGAAGCAGGCTCACTTTCTCCCTTCACTGCTCCAATTTCTTCAGTGTTGGCGTTCCTGCAAGAAGGTCTGGAGAAAGGCCTGTCGCTCAGTTCCTTTAAAGTCCAGGTAGCGGCTCTGGCTTGCTTCAGGGGCCGCCTGAAGGGTGCTTCCCTGGCTTTCTCAAGGGAGTTAATCACCTGCGCTCTCCTCTGCACTCAGTGGTGCCTGCGTGGAATCTCAACCTGGTGCTAAGAGCCTTGCAGAAGCCGCCTTTTGAACCCTTGTCTAGGGCATCTCTGAAGGACCTGACGTTGAAAGCAGTCTTTTTGGTGGCTATCACTTCAGCCAGAAGAGTTTCCGAGCTCCAGGCACTCTCATGTCGAGAGCCTTTTCTGCAGTTCACTGAGGCAGGAGTGTCTATTCGCACAGTGCCTTCCTTCCTGCCCAAGATTGTTTCTCGCTTCCATGTGAATCAGCAGCTCTGTCTCCCTTCCTTTCGTAGGGAGGACTACCCAGAGGAATACTCTGCTCTCAAATATCTGGATGTGAGACGAGTCATCATCAGATACCTGGAAGTGACCAATGATTTCTGGAAATCGGATCATCTGTTTGTCCTGTTTGCAGGTCCTCGTAAGGGTCTGCAGGCTTCTAAGCCTACAGTGGCAAGATGGGTCAAGGAAGCCATTGCAGCGGCTTATGTGGCCGCGGGGAAGGTGCCGCCTATCCAGCTGAAAGCTCACTCCACTAGAGCTCAGGCGGCCTCGATGGCAGAGGCCGGGTCCGTCTCCTTGGAAGAGATTTGCAAGGCGGCAACTTGGCCATCGGCCCATACCTTCTCCAGGCATTACCGCTTGGCTGTGGCTGCTCGGGCGGAGGCCCGGTTTGGAGCTTCAGTGTTGCGGTCAGGGATTTCAATATCCCGCCCTGGGTGAGTACTGCTTCGGTACATCCCACCAGTCTATGGATTGATCAGCATGATGATATGGAAGGTAAAATTATGTATCATACCTGATAATTTTCTTTCCATTAATCATAGCTGATCAATCCATAGTCCCTCCCAGATATCTGTATTGGTTATATTCTGGTTGCATTTCAGGTTCAAGTTTAGTCTTCAGTTCCTGTTCAGGAGGACTTCGTGTTCAAGTTTTTCAATGGATTCTTCAAGAGTTGAGACGAATTTGTGTTACAGTGAGCTGCTGCATTCCTCTCCCCTCCGTTTTACGGGGCTGGATTGAGACTTAAATTCTGCCGGCGCTCCCTCCCGCTTCATGCGGCTGTAGGGCAGCTTTGTACCCCTCCCGCTTCGGCGGTGTTAGGGTCAGTCAGCTCCTCCCGCGGTTGCAGGATAAGCCAGATCCCCCCGCATCGGCGGGTGTGGTGTCCCTCCCCCGCTCCGCGGGGATGAGCTGGACGGATTCCCCTCCCCCACTTGTGTGGGGATGAGCTGGGTTAACTCCCCTCCCCCGTTTCGGCGGTGGTGAGCTGGGCAGAGTGTCCCTTTGTGGGTGTAATTCTCTAAGTGCTGAGTCCTGCGGATGGAGCTTGGATATCGACATACTGAGGAGTTTCCGGCAGCACATGACCACATATAGGGAGGCAAAAGGATTGCTCTCTATCTCCACCTGCTGGTAGATGGACACAACCCACCAGTCTATGGATTGATCAGCTATGATTAATGGAAAGAAAATTATCAGGTATGATACATAATTTTACCTTCCTAACTTTCTCAAGAGTCTCTAATGAGGAACTTTGTTGAAAGCTTTCTGAAAATCTAGATACACTACATGAACCGGCTCACCTTTTTCCAAATGTTTATTCATGCCTTCAAAGATTTTAAGCAAATTGGTGAAAAGATTTCCCTTGGCTGAACCCATGCTGACTCTGTCCCATTAAACCACGTTTGTCTATGTGTTCCGTAATTTTATTCTTTATAATAGTTTCCACTATTTTGCCCAGCACTGAAGTCAGGTTTACCGGTCTATAATTTCCTGGATCATTCCTAGAACCCTGTTTAAAAATCAATGTTACATTGGCCACCCTCCAATCTTCAGGTAATATGGACGATTTTAATGGCAGGTTACAGATCACTAACAGCAGATCAGCAATTTCATGTTTGAGTTCTTTCAGTACCCTTGTCAATTTGGCTCAGTATGTCTTCTATGTTCACAGAGATTTCTTTCAGTTCCTTCGCATCGTCACACATGAAAATCATTTCTGGTACAGGTAGATCTCTTACATCTCCTTCCATAAAGACTGTTAGTTGCCTGTTTATTTGCTTCAACTTATTTGTATTTTTGAACTCCCGTATGGTGGACTTGTATTGATTAGAGAAATATTTATGATGAAAATAGATTTTCCTGAATTTTTGTAACCTCTAAATTTCAATTTTTCTTTGAACAAGTTTTTTATGCTTGTAAAACTGAAATTTATAAATAAAAAAAAAAAATAAAAAAAAGACTGAAGCAAAGAATTTGTTCACTCTCTCTACTATGGCCTTGTCCTCTCTGAGTGTCCCTTTTGCTCCTTCATGATCTAACGGTTCAACGGAATCCCTCACAGGATATCTGCTTTTGATGTACCTGAAAAAGTTGCTGCAATGAGTTTTTGTCTCTGTGGCAAGTTTTTCTTCATATTCTCTTTTAGCCTTCATGCTTTGCATTTAGCTTGCCAGTGCTTATGTTGCTTCTTCATTCAGATCATTTTTCCTTTCTTTGAAGGATGTTCTTTTGGCTATAATAGCTTCTTTTCACCTTTTAACCGTGCTGGCTGTCATTTGCTCTTCTTTCCACCTTTGTTAATGCATAGAATACATCTGGTCTAGGCTTCCACGATGGTATTTTAAACAATGTCAATGCCTCATTTATAGTCCTAATTTTTGTGGCTGATCCTTTTAACTTCTTTTAACCATGTTCCTCACTTTATTGTAGTTGACCTTTCAAACATTAAATGCTGCTTCATTACTGACTTCACTCCAGATATCAGCTCAAATTTTATTACGTTATGACCACTGTTTTCCAGTGAGCCCAATACCGTTCCTCTTGTACTGCATTCCACTAAGGACTAGATCTAAAATATCTCCTCCTTTTGTTGGTTCTTGGACCAATGCTCCATTATTACATCCAGAAATGTGACCTCCCTAGTACTTCCTAATATTTTATCCAGTCAATATTGGGGTAATTGAAATCACCCATCATTATATTGTTGCCCAATTTGCCAGCTTTCCTAATTTATGTAAACATTTCTTCATCCTGATGTTTACAGAAATTAGGAAATCTAGAAGGAGGAGAGGTAGTAGATCTGTGGCTTACTATTAGATGCTCCTAAACAGCAGATTTGAAGTCAGAGACCCTCAGCCAGTAAAGACACCACATTGCTACACCTAAGGCAGAAATGCATGAACAGACATCAAAGGCTTGCCTTGCTAGATATTTATGACAATCCAGAAGTTTCCTGTGAAGCTTACGGAGTTCATCAGCCTTCTCAGGGGGAAGAAATTCTGCAAAGGAAAGAGTACTCTGTATTAGAGATTTTAAAAATAATATAATATGTGACTGGTCAGTATTGAAGCCTGAAATGTTTTTCTACCAAAAGAGTCTAATGTTCTCTCTGCCTGTTAAAGCGTGTTAACATTTTCAGTTGGCCTTTGAGTCTTTAATGTCCCAGAGTGTATCCTGTGGCAGGCCTAGAGTGCCTGTATCTTAAGTTTTAGTTTATTTTGTATTTATTTTGTCTTTTAAACTAACTTGTTGGTTGAGTTGTTTTCTTTACTATTTTTGATGGCATTCTTTTCATGTATTGTTTTAAAATTGTTATTGTAAACTGCTTTGATCTTGTTTGAAGAAATAGCAGTATAAACGTAAAGCAGATTCCACAACTTAGGGAATGATGAAGTAACTGAATTTTCTCAAATCCAGTGCATTTCTGTATCCTACACGTTTTGTTAATTTTCTTTGGAGCAACTTGAACTGTCTGTGGAGTCTCCCAGTTTTAGATTAGAGTATCTTTCATAATTGTATGAAGTGGAACAGTGATTCCTTCTCTAGAAGGAGAGTCATACTCTAGAACCTCAGAGTTCTGAATGAGGTTCTTCCTCTAAGTATCTAATTTGAAAAGTATGGCTTGAGCCATTTCACGGACAAAGCCAGGAAAGGATATACTTTCTGGAAGAAATCTACACCTCTCAGATGGTGGAGAAGGATCAGATGGGGCTCAGCTGAGAGGTCCTGTGGGTCCTGATCTGTCTCCCAGGAGAGGTCTGAGTCTGACTCATCAAAGTACTGTTCTTGGGAAGTATGTGGAAGAGAGTGTTGACTAGAGTGTTGAATCTGCTTCAAGGTAGATGAGTATCCGAGGTTGGAGAAAGTTCAATGTCGACGCATGCGTTGGTGGGGTTCATGCTGCCCCTATTTGGCACTGAGCTGGTGTGCGGGACCTCTACCATGACTGTCTGATGTATCGATGGGCTGAGCTGAGGCTGGCGTTAGCATCCTGTAAGTCTGTGTAAATGCAGTAGCCCTGAGAGCTCCTCCTTGATCATAGTCCAGATTTCATCCTGTAGAGTAGGTGTCAGCAACCGACTGAGAAAGCTATGTGGATGCAGCCTGAGTGTAGGAGATCTCAAAGACCTCAAAGACTCTAGATGAGAAGTTAGTTGGAAAGAAGAAGAGTGGTCACTGCGGCTTGGATGTTTCCTGTGCATCAAGGATGTTGATATGGGGAGATGTTCGCAGAATGCATGGAGGAAGAACAATGGTGATGCTTCTTAAGATTTTTTTACGCTGCAGGTCCCTTGATGCACACAGCACTGATGAAGAGGACGTAAAGCTTTAAGAGGACGTAGTACCAAGTCCGATATTGGACCGTCTCAATGTTGCATCGGTGCACCCAATGTCGACACCAGTGCAGGTTCCACGTCGAGGGCTGAATCCCCTGCCATGCTCAATTTAGATGCTAATGTCATACTGAACAAAAAAAAAATCATTCATGTTGGACTCTGCGGGCTTTAAGGGTCCTTGCTTGCATGTGCAGGCAGAGACTACACTATATGTCCCAGTGCTCCTGACCCAAGCACTGAACACACCAGTTTCGGGGATCTTAGCTTGAAACAGTCCTATTGCACTGAGTACATGTCTTAAAGCCACTTGGCACCCTCATTGACATGGAGGAAAAAAAACAGCTGATGCAAGGTCAAAAGGCCCTATGGCCCTGGGAGCTCGAGTAGTCATGTACTTGAAAATGGTTGATGCTTCCTGGGCAAAAGAAGGGCTCAGAGGCCTCAAGTGTCGAAAAATGAAAAATAATTTTAAAAAACCCAAAACATTAATACACAAAAAAAAGAAGAACATGGAGAAAAAAATATCCAGAAAAGGGAAGGAACCAAGTTTGATGCACTAAGGAAAGGTTAAAAAAGCAACCTCTCTGCTATGCGGAAAATGATAGACTGTAGGTCCTGCGCTCGAGCTTCGGGTGGGAAGGCACCCATGCACGTGTAATGGGGGCACTGCCTCAAAGTTTTAAAGCGACAGTGAACTATGGCAATGTCTGCACCAGGATCCATGGATGAATTCACCCCCAGGTGAGAATATTATGCCTTCTTGTCCTTGGAGAAATGACAGCATACAAAGACCTAAACAGTTCATCAAGTCTGTCCAACAGTCAAACTTCATTATCTTTTTTTTTGGCATGTCTGGGACATAGACCGTAGAAGTCTGCCCAACACTGTCCTTAAGTACTAACTACTAGAATTTCCATTGAAACCCACTCCAACCTATCTGAATCTGTCTTTTGTCATTTTTTTTTATGGTGAAGTATTTTTTATTATGAGTTCAAACAAGAAATACATTGCGAAATGCACAAGAAAAAAAATACAAAATCCCCAAATCTCCCCAATCCCAACCCTCCCTTCTCTGTAAATTCTTTTTTTTTTTTTTTAATTTCTTTATTAAATTTTAAGTAAATTGTGAACAGTAGTGGCCACACGGCCCAAATATTTCTTACATAACACTATGCATTCTATATAATACATATCAACCAATTCACACCTCCTCTCGTCTTACCCCTCTACCCTCTCCATCCTATCCCCCCTCCCACTTACTCCTCCCTCCCCTGACGACAGCCATAGAAGATCTCTTTTGCGTTCATATGGCTCCCAGATTTTCTGGAACCCTTCAATCAGCCCTTTTCTCAACGCAGTCAGTTTAGACATCTGATATATATAGTCCACTTTATATCCTACTCTTTGCATAGAGGGCATTTCCATTTTTTTCCATGCTCGGGCCAGCTGCAACTTAGCTGCAGCAAAGATTTGGATCGCCAATTTGTGTTCCTGCACCCTGCTCTCCTTGGGTCGCACATGGAGTAGGCAGTATTCTATCTGTCGTGTATATCCCCCCTTTCCCAGCTCATTGACCACCTCCACTATCTTTTCCCAGAACACTTGCACCTTGGGGCATTCCCACCATATATGTACAAATGTCCCTCTGTCTCCACATTCTCTCCAGCAATCTTCTGACACATTCGTGTATATTCTATGGAGCCTATCTATCTGGTGTATAGTACCACCAATATAGGATCTTATATCCGTTTTCCACCAGTGGCTGGGTGATTGAAGCTTTCAATAGGAACCTTAAACTGCTCGCCCACCATCCTGCCGGCAGAGTTTTATGTATCACTGCTTCCCATCTATCCGTATAGAAATCCTGTGGTGAAATCAATAGTAACAGTGCCTTATATAATCGTGTTATAAATCCCTTCCCCCCTCCTCCTTTCAGTGCCCTCTCTAGTCCCGTCGCAACCAGTTCAAGCTCCTCTCTTGCCCTTCTCTGGATGAAGTTCCTCACACAGTGATAATAGACCTGGTCTTTATCATCCAGATCATACTCCTCTTTTACTGTCTCAAATCCCTTTATTTCCCCATCTTCCCACAGTTGTCCCAGCATATATAATCCCTTCTTGGCCCAACTCTGATAAGTTTTCTCTTCCTCTCCCAGTGGGAAGCCCGGGGCACCACATATGGCCATTTGCAAGTAGTAGCGACGCTCAGGGAAACGTTTGCTCTGATTTGAAGCCATCCCGATTGGGAGCTTCCGTGCCTCCGCCATGGCGTTTGCTTTCGGCTTCCACAATATATTTCCTAGAAAACGGGAGCCAATCCATGCCCTTTCCCAATGAAGCCATTTCTTAGTGTTAGTCGGTGTCCAGTCGGCCAATATTTTTAGTTGAGCCACTTGGTAGTATAGAAGGAAGTCTGGGACCCCCATACCTCCTACGGCTGGGGACTGGTGCATAACCCCCCTGCGGACCCTCGGCGGCTTCTTTCTCCAAATGTACGCAAATACTCTCCGGTGCAGACGCCAAAAAAAACGTGTACGGGATCGGCACCGGGAGAGCCGTGAACAGGTACAGCAGTTTGGCCAATATTATCATTTTTATCGCATTGATCCTACCTGTCCATGCCGTTGTTAGTCCCTCCCATCTATCCAGCTCAGCAAATAGCTCTTTCACTTTACTAGGGTAATTAGCCTGATATAGCCTTTCCACCTTGGGGGTGATCTGTACCCCTAGATATTTGATAGATTTTGGGGCCCACACAAATGGGTATTTCTCCTTTATTTCCTGAACCTCTTTTTGGGATACTGTTAAATTGAGGATTTCCAATTTTGCAAGATTGATTTTGAACCCTGACATCCGCCCATATTGTGTTATTGCCTCCATCACCCCGTGAAGGGACCTACTCGGGTGCGAGAGAGTCAGCAGAACATCGTCTGCAAAAAGCATAATCTAGTGTTCTCGTTTGCCTCTAACCACCCCCTTAATTCCTGTGTGTTCTCTAATTTTCCGTGCTAGGGGCTCTATAGACAAGGTAAATAAGAGAGGGGACAGAGCACATCCCTGTCTCATACCTCTATATAGCCGCATACATTTGACTCTATGCATATATTTATATAACTTATATACAGATATATATCCCCCCTCCCTCTCCAACTCAACAAACATCATCAACTGTCTTCAGTCCTATTTCTTCTCTGTCTCGCTCCACTGGTCTGCTGCTCATTTCACCTGATCTTCCGGTTTGGATAAGCCTCCTCCAGGAACCTCAGCTCAGCCGTCCCGCTGATTGCTGGCGCTGTAACCTCTTGCGCCCCACTCTCTGCCATTTGGGGCGGGTGACCAATGCTCCCATCGGCCCACTCCTATCCTTCGCTGTTGGAGTCTCCAAGGGTCTCCCTCCGGGAGTGCCTCCCGTGCTTCTGCTATCGAGCGGATCTGGTGCATCTTTCCATCCTTATAGAACACCAACGCAAACAGGTGTCGCCATCTATATCGTAAGCCCAGCTCTCGTAGCTTGTCACTGGCTTTAACTCTGCTCTTCTCTTTAAAGTTGCCGCAGCCAGATCCTGATACACCTCTATGTGGTGTGTATCCCACTTAAAATCAGCTACTTGACGAGCGGCCTGCAAAATTTTTTCCTTCATCTTATATTCCTGGAAACAGGCTATAATATCTTTAGGCAAGTTCTGTCTTGTCGGGCCCAGTGCCCGATGCGCTCGTTCTATCTATATTTCCTCTGGGTTCATTGTAGTTCCCTCCCTGGAGAGTAGCGCACCCGCTATTCTTTGCACCACAGTCTCCGCATCCTGGTAGGCCGGAGTGTCTGGTATACCCCGGAATCGCAGGTTACAGCATCTGCTTCTATTTTCCAGGTCCTCCAGTTTGTCGCTAATTTGTTGATGTCCCAATCTGACATCGGAGACCTGCAAGTCTAGGGAGTGCAGAGCTTCCGTTTGGTCTTCCATCTGATTTTCCACTTTGTCTATTCTTTGGCAGACTTCTGCGATTTCTCCTCTCAGATTGGCACCTAGCGTTGCTAGTTCAGCGTGTACCGCCTTCAAGTCGGATCGGATTTCTTGTAGCCAATCACGGAGCTCAGGTAGCAACTCTCCCAATCGGTCCGTTTGCTCCAGGGATGGGAACAACTCCTTATCCGACTCCTGCGTATTTGGCACAGTCTCAACCTGCTCCGCCATTTTTTTTTTCAGCGCGCCGCTTTCAAAAGCAAATTGGGAGAGATTTAATGCACCTCGGCTCGCCTGCATTCTTTCTCCGCTCTCCCCGTCCTATAGCAGATCTCTAGAGCGTTTTGTGCCCGATTTCGTCGCTTTAGAGAGGGGGAAATCGCTTGTTTTATCGCGGGTGTGCTGGAGTTCAGCGTTTAAGCACCCATTCGGTCCGCTGACGTCACTTCCTCCGTCTTTTGTCATTTTTGACACAGACTGTAAAAGGCTGCCTGGCACTGTCCTCATGTTCCTGCTACTGGAATTGCTGTCGAAGCCCTCTCCAGCCCATCCTAAACTGGATTGCCATATATGGGACACAGATTGTACAAGTCTGCCCGGCACCGGCCTTAGATCTTCACAGCTGGAGTCACCATCTAAGTGCCACTCGACACATTAACACACATGTAGCCATTTAAGTTTTGTTTTTTTGTACCATCCATTTCTTAATTAGAGATCCTCTGTGCCTTTTTGAATTTTGTCACCATTTTTATCTATACCACCTCCTTTGGGAGGGCATTCCAGACATCGACCATCCTCTCCATGAAAAATAATTTCTTGACACTACTCCTAAGTCTGAGCCCACAACAAAACAGGAAAGGACCTGTCTCCATTACTCCTAAGTCTACCACCCTGCATTCTCAATTCATATCCTCTAGTTTTATCATCCTTCTCTGGAAAAGTTTTTATATTACTACCTTTCAAGTATTTAAAAGTCTGTATCATATCTCCCCCTGTCCCTGCTTTCCTCTAGGTTATATACATTCCGATCTTCCAGTCTCATCTCATATGTCTTTAGATGCAAGCCCTGTATCATTTTTGTTGCCTTCCTCTGGAGTGCTTCAAGTCTTTTTACATCTTTAGCAAGATATGGTCTCCAAAACTGAACACAATACTCCAAGTGGGACCTCATCAGCAACTTGTACAGGGGCACTGACACCTCCTTTTTTTCTGCTGGTTATGCCTCTCTTTGCAGCCTAGCATTCTTCTGGCTATGGCCACCGCCGTGTTACACTATTTTATTGCCTTCATGTCCTCCGATACTATCATCACAAGGTCCCTCTCCCTGTCTGTGCATATCAGCACATACAGCTCACTTGGATTTCTACTCCCCAAATGCATCACACTGCACTTCTTTGTATTAAATGTTAACTGCTAAACATTACTCCATTCTAGGTGTTAAGGTAATTTTTGGAAATGGAGCTACTCTAGTTTTACTTTAATAAAGATTAAGAAACCAAAAAGTCTTGACTGGCTAATTACTTTTTGAGTATTTCTATAACTTTTTTTTTTCAAACAAAGTGTAGACTGTGTTATGTAGATCTGTGAAACAAACTCCTACTCCAAAGTACTCTGAAATGTAGACTTAGGTAGCAGAATATGAAAAATGTACATGGGTGTGATGATTTTTACAAGGAACTGTATTAGATTCTTAGTCAATCAGTCTCTAATCCCTCACCCATGGTTAAGAACTTGAACAAAATAAAAGGAACGCAAAGCATCAATCCCTGTAGCCATCCCAGATGACCAGTCAGTGGGAAGGAAGCTGAATTTTTTTCCATGCAAGGTAGTCCCTTATAAGTTAAGACTAGTGGGTTCAGAAAGTTGTCTGGATTGGTTACAGTTTGCAATTAGAAAAACTCCACCAAGAGAATCAAATTAAGCTCTCAGTATTAGGAACTACTTATGGAGGAACTCTATCCTCTCACAGGCCAACGTATTTGAACCCATACTACCAGGGCTGGGATTCTATTCTATTCTTAGTACTTCCTGGTCCTAAATAAGATGCAAGCATTAACTTGTGTGAGAGAGAGAGAGAGAGAGAAGAGTTTGGATCAAGCTTGGTGTTTTCAGTTAATTTACACCAGTTTGTAATTACTGCCACTGAAACAGCCCTGTTTGGGCGAAACACAGTTGAGTCGGGAGTTTGTATGATTATCCCTCTTGAACTGTTTTATAGAATAAAATTCTTCATTGAAGTATTTCAGTCTGCTTTTTGTTGTTTCACCATCTTTCTGCTGGTCTGGATCTTGAGGACCATCTGCCCTGTGGTAGTGTAGATGCAGCAGAGTCAGTTAACAGCTCAGCAGATGTTCAGTATGTTGCGCCACATGACCTCTGCTGTCCATGTACCTCCCATGGTGTACCTCAATTTGAGGCAAGCTCAATGGGCCTCATCTTCCCAATGGTCGCAGGCTAAAGGTAACCTACAGGATGTATAAAATATGTTGCAACTCCTGTCAAGGAGTCTCTGTCCTGGTGGATAGTTCCCTCAAATTTGAACAAATGAATGCCATTCCAAATCCCCTAAGTTCAAAAACCTTTGACAGATGCATTCATCCAGGAGTAGGGAACTCATATAGATGGGCTCCACACTCGAGGTCTGTGGTCTGTTCAGGAGAGACTTGACCAGATAAATCTCCCGGAGCTAAGAGCAGTCGAATACTCGGATCCCAGAGATCGGTTGGCTACCCAAATTATTTAATCCAGACAGGGAGGCACAGGATTGTATCTCCTGTGTTAGGAAGCAGTCAGGATGTGGAAGTGAGCAACATCCCCAGGAATGCTGTTCAGGGCCACATACTTGGTGGGAAAAGACAACTGTCTGGGAGACAGGCTGAGTCAGGTAGTGCAACCTCATAAGTGATTTCTGGACAATGGCATTGTCCACAAGATCTTTCGAGCGTGGATCATCCCCTTGATAGATGTTTTTACCACTCACCTCAACAAGAAAGTCACTCCGTTCTGCTCTAGACTAGGGACACACAGCAGATCAACCTCTGATGCTTTTCTCCTAACATTAGAGCGACATAGTACTGGCTATCTCATTAGATCTGTCAGCTGTCTTTAATTTGGTGGACCTTGTTTGATTGGTTTGTCACCTTTCTACCAAATTGAATGTATTCAGTTTCCTGTTCTTCCTTCTTCTTAATATTCTCTTAAATGTGGTATTCTAAATGGTGAGATCCTTGCTCCACTGTTACTCAACACCTTTCTAAGTCCACTCACTTTACTTATTCAGAATCATGCTGATAATATTATTCTGATTGAATATTTTGATCCTCTTCTATTTTGATCTTTCAAACATTCTGCTCTGTTTAAATGATATCGCAAAATGGTTATTCACCAATTACTTAGTTTTGAATCCCTCTTAATACTTGGCTTAATTGGCTTATCAATGGTCTATCTCTGCCATCAGAGACTCAAACCTTGGATAGAGTGCCATTGACCTTGGTTACCCAAATGAAATACCTAGGGATACTTATTGACCAAGATCTGCCTATTAAAGGAAAAAAATGTTCCCGAGCACTTAGATAATTCATTCACCAATATACAGAACAGTATTTCCCAAGTCATCCCTTGCCAGTCATGTTTGCAGGATATTCACAGTGAATATGCATGAAAGAGATTTGTATAAAATGAAGACAGTGTATGCAAATCACTCTGATGCATATTCATTGTAGATATCCTGAAAACCTAACTGGCAAGGGAGTACTCCAGGACTGACTTAGGAAACACTGATCTAGATGATACCTCCCAAAAATATTTAATTTATGCACTTATTGCATCATAGCTTGATTACTATAATACCATCTATGGAGGACTTCCTCAATATCTGCTTAAGCATATTCAAACTGTTCAGAACACTGCTGTTAGGGTCCTCTCCAAGGCAATTTGCACGTGAAAGTTAATTGAATAATGAGCTACTTTTCTTGAATAATTAGCTTTTAAGCAATTATTGACACAAATTAGATTTCATTGAATTTTATGTGCATAAATTTAGATGCAGGATCCGGGCCTAAATTTTATGTATGATCTTAAAAGGGGGTGTGAAAATGGAAGGGTCATGGATGGAATGGGGGCTTTCAGCATACGCACCTAATTTAGGCACAATTCCCAGGTGTAAGCGTTATTGTATAAAGCACGTCTAACTTTAAGAGCGGCTTACAGAATAGTGCTTGTTCGGCGTTGATTTTTTTATGCCATATATAGAATCTAGCCCATTATGTGTAATCTGAGAATGGGATTTTTTTGCTTTATCATTACTCATTATGTATTTTTAATTAATTGAATTTGGAGTAAGGCAGCAACATGGGGCCTAATTTAATGTTCTTTAATTTACATAATTATTTATTGAGTAGTTATTTAGCAGTTAACTTTGGCTCTTTTAAAGCACACAATTTTTATGTTTATAGGAAAAAAGGCCCGTTTCTGACACAAATGAAATGGGCGCTAGCAAGGTTTTCCTCGGAGTATGTTTGAGAGAGTGTGTGTGAGAGTAACTGTGTGAGAGAGAGTGTGTTCCAGGGCCCCGCCCTCCCTCCCAATCCAGGGTTGTCCCTCCCCCCTCCCAGTTCCAGGGTCCCCCTCCCCCCTCCCTCCAGGGCCTCCCTACCTCCCAGTTCCAGGGTCGCCCTCCCCCCTCCCTCAGTCACCTCTGGGGGCATACCTTACTGCAAGGTCCCTGCCTCACCCTGTACTCTCTGCTTGGCTCTCTCATTCTCTCCTCTCTTAAAAAAAAAAAATCTGAGAACCATAAAATTTATTTTAAACAAAGAGAGAGTGAGACTGGGTGTGAGTGTGTCTGTGAGAGACAGTGTGTGTGTGAGAATGAGAGTGTGTGCCAGGGCCCCCCCCTCCCCAGTTCCAAGGTCGTCCCTCCCCCTCCCAGTTCCAGGGTCCCCCTCCCCCCCCAGTTCCAGGGCCTCCCTACCTCCCAGTTCCAGGGTCGCCCTCCCCCCCCTCAGTCACCTTTGGGGGCATACCTTACTGCAAGGTCCCTGTCTCACCTTGTACTCTCATCTGACAGGATTCTGTGCTCTCTGCTTGGCTCTCTCATTCTCTCCTCACTTTAAAAAATAAAAAATCTGAGAACCATAAAATTTATTTTAAACGAAGAATTTGCGGAGAGTAAGGGAGTTAGTTCCTGTCTGAATGACTGCTGCTGTTCTTGGAGCCAGAGCGTTTCCCTTGGCTCCGACTGTCAGTGCTGTGCTGCAGGGGGGATCAGCTGGTAAGTGCCGGCTTTGATTTTCTTTTTTTTTTGTAGCGGCATGGCGGCAGAAACTGTTAAACGCTGTTCCCGTTCAGCACCGGAGTTTGTAGTGCTGAGTGTGCTAATGTGTCTGAGGCAGAGGGGCCTTCCTCCATCACGCGCTAGGAAGGCGAGGGGCTGCCGGAGGACAGGTCGTGCTTGGAGGGCTGAGAGAGAGAGGGAGGGAGGCGCGGGGGCTGGCAACTCTACAGAGTTCCTTCAAGGGCGGGCCGATTATGAACCCTCATGTGGTTGGTCACAGCTGCTTGTGACAAACCCGGAAGTTCGTGAAATCAATTCAGGAGATGGATACAGAGAGCACGAATGCTTCAAGGTTTCAGTGCCATGGAGGCAGCATCAGAACGCTGGAGGTGGTTTTCATTATCCTATATAATAATTCTCACCACCAACGTTCTGAGTGACTGCCTGTGTCCGTGGCTCCTGGAGTTGCTGAGCTAGGCTCCGTAGCCAGGCTGACGTCACTCACAGCTGATTCCCAGGCAGGGGGAGGAGTAGGGAAACACGCGGAGCAACTTGCTCCGTGTGTTTCCCTACTCCTCCCCCTGCCTGGGAATCAGCTGTGAGTGCGCAGCTCCCTGCCACTTGCTCCAAGCAAGTGGCAGGGAGCAGCGCATCAAAAAACGACAAGCGTGGCACTGCAGACAGCCATCAGACAACCCCCCCCCTCGGTGCATCACCCAAGCCCCACCCCCCAGCACAACCCCCCCTAAAGCACATCAACCCCTCCCCCCCCCAAGCCCATCAACCCCCTCACCACCCGCAGCTGCCACTGGTAACGCTGTCCAGCCGCTGCTGCCTCTCCTGTTGAGCAGCAGCGGCTGCTACAAAAAGAAAAAAAATCCATAAATGTTTTTAAACATCAAGCACAGCACCGCAGACAGCCATCAGGCATTGGCTGTCGGCCCTGCAGCCGCTCCTCCTCTCGCCTCCACGTCACTGCTCCTGGAGTAAGACCCAGGAGGAGTGCAGCAACGTGAGAGGCGAGAGGAGGAGCGGCTGCAGAGCCGACAGCCAATGCCTGATGCTGTCTGCCGTGCCGTGCTTGATGTTTAAAAACATTTATTGCTTTTTTGCTTTTTGTAGCGGCCACCGCTGCTGCTCAACAGGAGAAGCAGCAGCAGCAGCCGGACAGCGTTACCAGTGGCAGCTGTGGGTGGCGAGGGGGTTTAATGCGCAGGGGAGGGGAGGGTCGCTGGACATGGCTGGAGGGGGGGCAGGAGAGAGGGAGGTGGGGAGGGGGTCCTGAGACCAGAGAGGTGGGGGTGGGGAGGGGGGGCACACACTCACTCACTGTCTCTCTCATACACTCTCTCTGACACACTCTATGTCTATCACACTATCTCTGTCACACACACAGACACTGTCACTCACACAAACACTCTGTCTCTGACACACACACTCTCTCTCTCTCTCTCTCTCAAACATACACACTCCGAGGAAAACCTTGCTAGCGCCCATTTCATTTCTGTCTGAAACGGGCCTTTTTTACTAGTATAGGATAAGTTCCACTGGTTTTAGTTTTGCTACAATTCATTTTTAGAACAAGTTTAGTACTCCAGTGTTTAAAAACCAGCTGACATTTGGCTCTTTTAAAGTACCCAATTTTTATGTTTACATAACTCCCACTGATTTTAGTTTTCCCACAATTTATTTTTAGAATGATTGATGCCAGCACTTCTGTGTTTGTACCAGCTGACACTATACGGCTTCCTGCATTTGGAAAGCACTGATATCATCAAATCGTGGAAGTCAAAATGCTACAATTAATTTTTAATTCGTAAGTTGTTTCAGCAAGTTTGATATTGGAAATAGTGGATTTTATGATACTAGTTTATTTATTTATTCATGTTTGTATCCCACTGTTATCCAAAAACAAGTTTCGGTTCAAAGTGGCTTACAATCAGTGGTGTGCTGGTAAATGTTTAACAACAGGCTCTCTCCCCGGTCCACCTCTGTGCCCCCCACCCACCTCTGCGCCCCCCCCCCCCAAAAAAAAAAAAAAAAAGTTGCAGAGCTGGCTATAGCCTGGGAGATAGCCTGGGGGGGGGGGGGGCAATGCATTACTCTCTCCAGGAAAAAAAAATTAAATGCTTCCAGGTTCCAATCTTATTAATGTTTAATGGATAAAATGCCATAAGTAAGTAAATAAATAAATAAATATAAACTTTTAACGTTGAGCACCTGATTCTCAAAGTGGACATATTCCAAACACTGTAATTAAAATAAAATCATTTTTTCTACCTTTGTTGTCTGGTGACTGTTTTTCTGATCATGCTGGCCCAGTTTCTGATTCTGCTGTTATCTCTCCTCTTAACTCCGTTTCCAGGGCTTCCTTTCCATTTATTTCTTTACTTTCCTCCTTTCTTCTTCATTTCTTGCCCTACATCCATAAGTAAAAGCTGGGTCCTCCACAGACTTGACTGTCCAGTGGATCCAGCTTCTGCCTATTTTCTCCATCCATGTGCAGTTTTTCTCTTCTCTTCCTTTTCCCTCATCTCCTTCCTCTCTCTTCCCTCCCTCCATCAATCCATGTCCAGCATATCTTCTCTCTCCCTTCCCTCTCCTCCATCCATGTCCAGCATTTTTCCTCTCCTCCCTCCATCCATGTCCAACATTTCTCCTCTCTCCCCTCCATTCATGTTAATTTCACTTCCTCTCTCTTCTCTTCCCTCCCCTCCATCCGACCAGCATTTCTTCTCTCCCCCTTCCCCTCCATCTGGATCTCCTTCCTCTGTCTTCCCTCCCCTCCATCCATGTCCAGAATTTCTTCTCTCTCCCCTCCATCCATGTTCATCTCCTTCCTGTCTTCCCTTCCCTCCATCCATGTCCAACAATTCTCCTCTCTCCCTGCCCTCCCCTCCATCCATCCATCTCCAGCAACTCTCCCCTGCCCTCCTCTCCATCCACCCATGTCCAGCAGCCCTCATTTCCCCTCCATCCATCCATGTCCAGCAACTTTCTTATCCCCTCCATCCATCCATGCCCAGCAACCCTCCTCTCCCCTCCCATCCACCTATGTCCAGCAACTCTCCTCTCCACTCACCTATGTCCAGCAACTCTCCTCTCCCCTGTTCTCCCCTCCCATCCACCTATGTCCAGCAACTCTCCTCTCCACTCACCTATGTCCAGCAACTCTCCTCTCCCCTGCCCTCCCCTCCATCCACACATGTCCAGCAACCCTCCTCTCCCCTCCAACCACCTATGTCCAGCAACTCTCCTCTCCCCAGCCCCCTCCATCCATCCATACCCAGCAATTCTCTTCTATCCCCTGCTCCCGCCATCATCCATACCCAGCAATTCTCTTCTCCCCTGCCCCCTCCATACCCAGCAATTCTCTTCTCTCCTCTGCCCCCGCCATCAATCCATACCCAGCAATTCTCTTCTCTTCCCTGCCCCCTCATCCATCCATACCCAGCGATTCTCCTCTCTCCCCTGCCCTCCCGCTCCCATCCATGTCCAGCGATTCTCCTTCGCCCCATCCTCCCCTCCCATTCATGTCCACCTGCCCACCCTCTTCTCCCCCCAACATCCCCCTTTTTGTTCCTGCCACAGTGCCACCCTGTGTGGTTTAAATCTTTTTTTATTTACCTCCGTCGCAGCGGCTGCGTCATTGAAAGCCCTGCCTGTCTCTAGCCGTCCCTTCGTGAGTTCGTTCCCTCAGAGTCCCCCCTTGCGGGAAAGAGGAAATGACATCAGAAGGTGGGACTCTGAGGGAATGAACTCATGAAGGGAAGACTAGAGATGGGCAGGGCTTTCACTGAGGCGGCCGCTGCGACAGAGGTAAATAAAAGATATAAATCCCCCAGGGTGCTGCGGGGCGGGCGCAGGCAAACGAGGGCTGTAGAAGGTGAGGTAAGCGGGGTAAACATGGCTTGTGGCGCCCTCCTGCTATGCTTACCTCGTTTACTGGAGCTGGCTCGCCGTGCCAGAACAACCGGCTCACAAGATCTTTAAAAATTTAACAACCAGCTCTTGCGAGCTGGCTCCAGCACCACTGCTTACAATTTACATTTTGGTGAGATTACAATAATTTTTTATACGTATGACGTGTGGAGGGCATCGATAGTTTATGCAGTTGTCCATGGAGTTTGGAAGAAGTAGGATTGAAGAGGCTGTCATAGAGTTTGGAAGATGTAGGTTTGAAGAGGAAGGACGATAGTTCATGTAATTATATTGGAAGTTTTAAAGAGGTAGGTTTGAAAGGTAGGCTGACAATGGTTTGTATAGTCCTCAGATTTTTAAGGACGATAGTTTGTGTAGTCATTGTATTTTTAAGTAGGAGGACAATTATATAGCTTATATAGTTAGTTGTAGAAGTTTTTGAAAAGGTAGGCTTTCATTTCTTTGCTGAATTGAAGGTAGTTGGTGATGCTTCTTGTGGCTTTTGCAGGTAGCTGAAATCTGTTGCGTAGATGGTTTTATAGTTTATGTTTCTGCAGTTGGGTAGGTGAAGAAGTAGGTAGTTTCTGGGCTTGCATTTCTCGGGGATGGACAGTTTCCTAAAGGAAAAGTCCAGAGACCATTATTTAATTGACTGCTTATTTCTGGGATAAGCAGCATAAAATGTATTGAACTTTTTTAGGATCTTGCTAGGTATTTGTGACCTGGATTGGCCACTGTTGGAAACAGGATGCTGGGCTTGATGGACCTTTGGTCTGCCCCGGTGTGGCAGTACTTATGTACTTATAACCTTCCGTGAGCTTTTGTTTTCAGATAGTTTGTAATTTATGGGTTTTTTAAATTATTTTGTTTAATTTAGAGCCAGGCTGGTGAGGATTTATTTTGGAATACCACGTGGGTAGGTGTCCCTCTTTTGCCTCTGTATTTTGTACTAACTTATATATATTTAAATATCTCTGTTCCTCTATATGTTGATAATTATATGATTTTGGGGGGTTTTATGGCACATATTTTATATACAGTGCAATCCGCTTAAGTGCAAGGGTCTGGGACCAAAGAAATACATGCAGTTAACCAGAGTGTGCACTTAACCGTTGTGACCCAAAGAAGCTTGACATCTGATAAACATTTGTACAGTACTGTTTATATGTACAGTATACAGTCTCCGTTAACTGACGGTCTGTGCTGGGGCTGGTGGTTGGGAGGCGGGACTAGTGCTGGGCAGACTTATACTGTCTGTGCCGGGGCTGGTGGTTGGGCGGCGGGGATAGTGCTGGGCAGACTTATACGATCTGTGCCAGAGCCGGTGGTGGGAGGCAGGGATAGTGCTGGGCAGACTTAGATGGTCTGTGCCAGAGCTGGTGGTTGGGCGGCAGGGATAGTGCTGGGCAGACTTATTCGGTCTGTGCCAGAGCCGGTGGTGGGAGGCAGGGATAGTGCTGGGCAGACTTATAGGGTATGTGCCAGAGTTGGTGGTAGGGAGGCGGGGTTGGTGGTTGGGAGGCGGGGATAGGGCTGGCCAGACTTATACAGTCTGTGCACTGAAGAGGACAGTACAAATAAAAAAGTAGCACATATGAATTTATCTTCTTGGGCAGACTGGATGGACTGTGCAGGTCTTTTTCTGCCGTCATCTACTATGTTACTATGTTATACAGTCTCCGTTAACTGACGTTAGGCTTACTTGAAGTAATCAGTCATAGTCCTCTGTACACTCTTGTGTCTGTGAATTTCATAGACTATGTCTGCCAGGCGGTAAACTGTCATAGCACTGACATCCAGTGGCCTCCAGATAGGCCCGCACGGTGTTCAGACTTTCCAGCGCTCTTGCAAAAGTGACAGGTTGCTGAATTGCGTCAGCATATGCCTCGCTGCTCATTTCATCATCTGTTTCATCATCAGCCGTTGCCCACATGTAGGCGCATATCTGGACATCAGTGCTGTCATCAGCTGTTTGTAGATCGTAATCAACAGCTACGTAGTGATGAAACTCCTCTTCAGTAACACCGGCTGGGATGTCAATAGCCTGTTCATCTGACGCATTTGCAACAGCTGCATCTGTTTCATTCCTCTCCACATCCTTTCCAAAGCTTGCCTGCTTGTAGCAGTTCACAATGGTTGCCTGTGTAACATGATTCCAGGCTTCTTTCTGCATATGCAGGGAATCCAACAGTGATTGATTACGAGCCAGTTCAACAGCACGTTTATCCTTGCCAGTCTGGTCATCCATAACGCTCATCAGACGACGTAGCACAAGAGCCCGATAATGTTGTTTGAAATTGGCTATTATGCCCTGATCCATAGGTTGGATCAGAGAGGCAGTGTTTGGTGGCAGGAAGACACCTTGACCTTAGACAGCCTGACATCATCAATGTGTGCAGCACAATTATCACAAAGCAACAAAATTTGACGCTTTTGTGCCCGCATTCTAGTATCTAACTTCTTTAGCCACTGCTTCCAAATTTCCCCAGTCATCCATGAATTTGCATTAGCCTCGTATGACACAGGAAGTCGCTTAACATTCTTGAAGCAACGGGGCTGTTTGCTCTTTCCAATGACGAGGGGTTCCAACTTCTCACTCCCATCCATATTGCAGCAAAGGAGGATCATTAGTCGGTCCTTCGACGTTTTACTTCCTGTAGTTTTGGCTTGTTTGAATGCAAGTGTTCCATCAGGAATCGCTCGCCAGTAGAGACCGTTTTTGTCAGCATTGAAAATGTCATGAGGTGCAATCTCATTCAAGATGGTAGGAAGAACTGAAACAACCCAATTTTCAGCACCAAAGTCATCAGCATCTTGTTTTTCACCATGCTGTTTCTTGAATTTTATGTTGTTCCTCTCCTTCCATCTTTCCAACCATCCAACAATGGCTTTGAATTCAGTTAGTCCAAGACTTTCAGCTAGCTGATTAGCTTTCTCCATAAGCAGTGGACCACTGACAGGAAACTGTCTGCTCCCGACATGAGAAAACCACCGAAGAAGAGCATCTTCTACATCCTCAGCTTTTCCTGCACGTTTATGTTTCCCGTATGGATTTGTATTGTTTTGCCAGTCTTCCAGAAGCTGGTCTTTCTGCTTCAAGATACATGAAATTTGACTGGGATTGACACCATATTCTTTAGCAATAGATGCTTGACTTTGTTTGTTTTCTAATTTTTTAAGAATTTATATTCGTTCAGCCAGTGTTACAGTTGCACGACGACAACTCCAGTGTACACTCTAACAACATTATTTCGCTTATTCTGCCTGTGGCAGTTAACCAACAAGAGTTCAAATTTACCACCCCTTTTTCACGTGCCAATCGGCTTCCATATTCCGTGCGTGCGCTTATGCGGAGTCTTTCCTGCAGAGGAGCGGTCTTAAATCATGCATATAAGCGAATCTTGCACTTATCAGCTAAACTGGTTTGTCCCCATAGAAATTTATGGCGCCAAAAACTACTACTTAACATTTCTAGAGCGCTACTAGGGTTACGCAGCACTGTACAAATTAAACAAAGAACAAAAACGGGACCAAAGTACGACATGCAGTTAAACAGAGCATGTGCTTATACGACGTGCACTTAAATGGAGTGCACTGTACATGTTTTGGTTTCAATCTAATTTTAATTGTATATTTTACGTATACTAACATCTTTTTATTTAATTTTGTTACCAGTTGTTTTGAGAGCCCCTCATGCAGCCCTTGTGTGGGCAAAATAGGGCCAGTGTTTGGCTTTTTTATGCTTTATTTATTTTAGGGCCCTGTTTATTAAGCTGCGCTAGAGGTGTGTTAATGTTTTTAGCACACACTAACTGTATAGCCGCCCATAATACTCCTATGGGTGTCTACATGGTTAGCATGCACTAATTTTTAGCATGTGTTAAAAATGTTAGTGTACCTTAGTAAACAGGGTCCTTAGTGAATAAACCTTGAAGAGCACAAGTCCTGTCTGATCTGCTATATTTTTTGCCTTCAAGAGAGTCTGGCCTTCTATCTGAACTAAAGCCCATAGAGAAAGTCCACCCAGCTTTTTGTTTATTTTGACCCAAACAGGATGGGAGCTATGCATGCTTTCAAACTGGGTAACAGACTGGGCTAATTCTTGAGGGTCATGTCACAGCTATGGCTGTGTGGGTAGCCCACTTGAGATCAGCCTCTATAGAGGAAATGTGAAGAAATACAACGTGGTCTTCAGTCTACATATTCACATCTTGCTACTGTTTGTAACAGGACTCCCAATGTAACAATCGGTTTGGTCAGTCAGTCCCTCAGAATCTTTGCCCTCCCCCCATGCCCATTTCTTTTTATGCCAGTATTCTTAAAGAAAATGTTTTAATTAGTTTTATGGGCCCTGCCTGTTGTGGAATTTCCA
Source organism: Microcaecilia unicolor (assembly GCF_901765095.1). NCBI lineage: Eukaryota > Metazoa > Chordata > Amphibia > Gymnophiona > Siphonopidae > Microcaecilia > Microcaecilia unicolor. The sequence goes on from NC_044036.1 coordinate 226,038,070, forward strand.
GATAATATCCTCATCCTGTCTGTCCTTGGAAAAAACAAAGTTGCTCACCTTTAGCAGATGTTCAAGGACAGCAGGATGAATATTTTTACATAACCCCTGCCTCCTCTAGGAGTTGAATTCTATCAAGTTGTATATATTACACTGATAGGGATCCGTAAGGTGGTGGCAGGCAGAAAGAGGTACGCATATTGTGGTACAATGCTTCCAGAAGAGTATGTTGAGAAGCATTCCTGCGCTGGCTCCATCAGGATGGTATCACCTCAAATGCAACAACATTCATCCTTTTGTTCTTGGAAAACACCTGCTACAGATGAGTAATGATTCCTTTATACAAAGCATACAAGACAATAGACAATGGTGAACATCTCACTGCCTCATTTCAACATTAGAGTACACATTCAGTTGGAAAAAAAAAAACACTTCATTAGGAGGAAGTGACGTCACGGTGCTTGATGGCTGCTTGATTTCTTAGCTCCTCACTCTTCCCCCAGTATTTAGCTATTTTTGGCCGCTTTCACGAGTGATAAAGGGTCTGCCTGGCAGCGGACAAGCGGTGGGAGCCATGAGTAAATCGGGGGCTGCCTCCAGAAAAGATGGTGAGCGCCATTCCGTTCGACAACAGGGAAAGTGCTCGCAGCGCCATGTGTCACCGGCAGGGCCTTCGGGGTCCGATTCGGAATCGGCATTTTCCCATGCAGAGCAGCTGGAACAGAGCTCCAAACATCGCGCTTCCCACAGCCTGGCGAAAAGCTTGGAAGCGATCAGGGCAGAAATAAAATCCTCTAAGGAGGAGATCCTGGAAAGGATCGATGTTATGAGTGCCGACATTCGCGAGCTGGGAGGCAGAGTAGAAGACTTGGAGGCTCGTATGGATGATCAGGGGGAGCAGCTTAATACGGCGGAAACCAGGCTTACCCAGGTGCTCGCAGCTTGCGATAATCTCCAGTATAAGATCGATGATCTGGAGAATCGTGGCCGTCGTAAGAACCTTCGCTTCAGAGGAGTTCCGGAGGCGCGAGATGGTGAAGACGTTCCCACCATTGTGAGACTTTTGTGTGGCAAGCTGCTGGGAGCTGATCTGGACCCTACTGAAAGTATTATAGAACGTGCACATAGGGCCTTGAAAAAACAAGCGGACAATCGCCCTCGCGACATAATTGTCCGATTTGCATCATTTACTTTCAAAGAAAAAGTTTTGCAATGTGCTCGCCAGTCGGGTACAGTGGAGTATAACGATGCTTGTGTGGGGGTTTTCCAGGACCTCTCACTCTTCACATTAGCACAGAGACGAGCCATGAAGCCAGCACTTGATATTCTAATCAAGGAGAAGATCTCGTACCTTTGGCCTTTCCCCTTCGCACTCTGCTTTACAGTTAAAGGAGCAGCATGCCGGGTGAGACATTTGGCGGAGGCCTGGAAGAGGCTACACGAAGCAGGTTTGACGCAACATGCTTCACCTCCAGTGGAAATCGCATCGGACACCAGGAAGAAATTGCAACGATGGAAACGTGTTTCTCGCAAGGGGAAGTGAACATTACTATCAACCTGATTGTTTTGTGGCTTTCCTGCTAGCGGGGCTTTCTTTTTGGGTGCTCTAACAATTGGACTAATCCTTTGTTGTTTCCTTTGATGCTTTTCTAATATGCTGTAGAGAATATGCTTGCTGTGGGGCAAGGTGGGTTTGGGTGAGTAGACAGTAGGGGTAAGATGAGGAATGGGTGATAGTACGTTTGAATAGTATGACGGGTGGGAGGGGGTTAGCGTGGAGTGAGTGTTTCTAATTCTTCGTTTGATTTATGTGGTAGTGTGGGTTTGTCGACTGGGTAATGGGGAAGATGCTGAGAGAGATTTTAAGGATGTCTTAGCCCAAATGTTAGGATTGGGGTGTGTGAGGTGGTTTGAGAGCAATGATAAGTAGGGGGGAATGGGGGGAGATTTGAGTGTGCTGTGGGGTACTGTGGCTCCTTGTTCTATTTTTCCTAGGTGGGAGGATTTGTTGGGTTCTCAGCCTAGTGGTTGTGGTAAGGGGGGGGCGGTAGACTGTGGGGAGAAGGTGGGTGGCGGGGGACTCCCTTTTTTTTTTTTTTTTTACCTGTGGTGTTGTCCTGGTTGGGTCGAGGGGGCTTCCACTTCTCTTGTTCCACTTGCGTCTTGCCTGGTAGTGATTAGGTTATACCTATGAGTAAAGCTTTAAAGTTTTTGTCTTATAATGTTAAAGGCCTTAATTCGCCTCAAAAAATGTTTAAGGAATTGGTGCATCTGAAACCTCATGTGATGTTCCTCCAGGAGACTCACCTGTGAAGGGAACACGAACGGTACTTGACCTCTCCTCATTATCCAACTGTTTTTTGTGCCTCTGCTTCTGATGGCTCTAAAAAAAGGGGTGTTGCAATACTGCTACATTCATCTCTGCAGGTTCAAGTGGGTAGGGTGCAGAGGGACACAGAGGGGAGACTCTTGCTTTTACATCTTACAATTGATAACGAGGCTCTTAATTTGGTTTCCTTATATGCTCCGAATGCGGGACAGGTAGGATTTTTTCGGAAGGCAGTGGGTCGCATCACTTCATGTCCTTCGGGTAAGTTGATCGTTGGGGGGAACTTTAACGCGACGTTACATCCAGATTTGGATAGATCAGGCAAGCCTTCTGTAGTTGATGGCCAAGTATCCCGAGCCTTTAATAAGTTTGTGAGAGACATCGGAGTTGTAGACCCATGGCGGGTTGTACACCCACGTGCTCGGGATTACTCGTTTTTCTCTCACTCCTATAATACCTATTCGCGAATTGATTATGTGCTGTTGGACATCTCGTTAACTCATGCTGGATGGGAGGCGGACATTGGTCCTTGTACCCTATCGGATCACGCCCCTGTTTGGATTTGTCTGCCCTTCCTTGGGGAGGAGGACAGGGATAGGAGGTGGACCTTAAATACCACATTACTGAGGGAGGAGATACTTGGGGGCTATAGGCAGCTTTTTAAAAAGAGTACACAGAGTTTAATTCTAATTCAGGCCCAGCCCTGGGAGTGGTCTGGGATGCCTTGAAGGCTGTTTCCCGGGGATTTTTCCTTCAGAAGGCTAGTTCTAGGGCAAGGAAACAACGGGCTGAGGTGGCGGGGTGTTTGTCCCGTTTATCGGCTCTTACTGAACAGCACAAGATATCACACTCGGTGGATACTTTACGTGAGATTCAGGGTCTTCGCTTAAAACTAGACCATATTTATTCCACCCAATTGCAATTTGTTAATGCCAAGTATCAGTGTTCTCAATACGTCCAGGCCAATAAACCTAGTAGGGCTTTGGCGATCAAGTTGGCGCAACGAAAAATTGATCGTACTATTTTGAAAGTGGGGGATGGCAGGGGTGGCTATGTTACCTCCTCGGGTAAGATACGACAGCGCTTTCAGGAGTTCTATCAAGAATTTTACTCATCTGATATTAACCCGTCTATAGGGGAAATGAATAGCTTTCTCCCGGCTTATTCTCTTCCACAATTATCTGTGGCTCAGCAGGAAGGCCTGGATGGTCGGGTTTCTGTGGAGGAAGTATCGCGGTTCATTAAAGCTTTGCCATCAGGGAAATTGCCGGGTTTAGATGGCCTGCCCAACGAATTTTATAAAACCTTTTGTGGGGAGTTGGCTCCATTGTTGACCGAGCTTCTTAATGCGGTTTTAACGGGAGAGGACTTTCCTCCTTCCATGCGGGAAGCTTGGATTGCGGTACTTCCTAAGCCTGGAAAGGATAAGACGGAATGTGCATCCTACCGTCCAATTTCTATATTAAATTCGGATGTAAAGATTTTAGCGAAGGTGCTAGCAAACCGACTAGCGAGGGTCTTGCCATATTTAATACATCCTGATCAGGCCGGCTTTATCCCTAATAGACAAGCTATGGATAATGTTCGTCGTATGCTTCATCTTATCCATGTATCAAAGAAGAACAAGCTGTTTGTTGGGTCTGGATGCGGAAAAGGCCTTTGACCGCGTGCATTGGCCTTTCATGCTCCAGGTTCTAGACAGATTTGGGGTGGGGCCGGGGTTTCGTAGGTGGGTGGAGGCTCTTTATCATCTCCCGAGTGCGTGTGTTCGTATCAATGGTGGCAATTCCCAGTGGTTTTCACTTTATTGTGGTACTCGACAGGGGTGCCCCATTGTCCCCGCTGTTGTTCGCCTTGGTTATGGAACTCCTGGCGGTTTCTATCCGTATGGATCCCAACATAACGGGTATCGTGGTGGGACATCAGGAGTATAAAATAGCTCTGTTTGCGGACGATGTTTTGCTCTCTAACGAGGCCCCTGCTCTCTCTCCCGAACCTTATGCAGAAGTTGTGCGCTTACTCTAAGGTCTCTGGGTTTAAATTAAATCTGAGTAAATCCGAGGCCTTGGCTCTTGGAATTTCCTCTCCGGTTTTAGACTCTTTAAAATCTACATTTTCTTTTCGTTGGGTTACAAAAAGACTCACATACTTGGGTGTTACCTTAACTCCGGAGTTAGAGGGCTTGTTTTCGGCTAATTACCCTCCTTTGTTGAAATCCATTTATAAGGACTTGGACAGGTGGGAGAACATAGACCTCTCCTGGTTAGGCAGGATTGCCACGTTAAAGATGAATGTCTTGCCCAGATTATTATACCTCTTTCAGGTATTACCGTTGCAGATTTCTAGGGGCTATTTATCTAAGCTGCAGGATCGCTTGATTCGGTTTGTTTGGTCTAATAAACACCCACGCTTGCCTCGGGCGTTGCTGTATCAGGCTCGGAAGAAGGGAGGTCTGGGAGTACCTAACATTCTGTGGTACTACAAGGCTGCTCAGGCAAGACCAGCCTTCGAGTGGTTTCAGGCTCACCCCCAAAAGTTGTGGGTACATGTGGAGCAGGGCGAGATGGGGTCTCAGTCCTTCCGTTCTTTGTTATGGCTTCCTGCTAGGTTTCGAGGCTTGGGGGGTGACCTGAATCCTTCAATCGTGTCCACATTCCAATATTGGGATGGACTTTTCATTAAGCCAGATGGGATGCTTTCTCCGCTCTCGCCTATAGCCAATAACCCTCTCTTTGCTCCTGGGCTTCAGCCAGGGCCTTTCGCACGGTGGTCTTCCCTGGGGCTGGTGTCTTGGGGCCAGCTCTTTGAGGATGATTGTTTGATTTCATTTGATTCCCTTAAGGACCAGTTTTCGCTTCTGCCCCAAGAAATGTTTGCTTATACACAGTTACGACATTTCTTGTCTTCTCGAGATATCCGTTCGAAAATATTGCGTGAAGATTCTTTTCTTGAAGATCTTTGCGAAGATTCCCGGACCACCAGAGGTCTCATTACTTGTCTTTACTCTTACTTGAGTCAGCAACTTCGCCCTAGCCTATTTCATAGAGAGCTCTGGCATCAGGAGCTAGGGGTTACCCTTGATGAGGCTGATTGGGCGAAGGTATCAATAGCTGTTCCCTTCCAGGAAAATGTGTTAAAAGTACTTTATAGATGGTATTTGACTCCTGCGAGGTTTCAAATACCAGAAAAATGTGTTAAAAGTACTTTATAGATGGTATTTGACACCTGCGAGGTTTCATGCCACATGTTTTCGGATGTATCTCCCTTGTGCTGGCGTGGATGTGGCCAGAAAGGAACTATGGGTCACATATGGTGGTCTTGCCCAAAAGCCAGGGCATATTGGAAATCTATTCAATATAGATTACAATATTGGTTTCGGAGGCCTGTTAAATGGTCTCCGGAATACTCTCTCTTTTCCAAAAAACTGCCTGGTCTTACCAAATCTCAGGGGTTATTGACCAGGCAGGCCATGTTGGTGGCGAGAGTGGTATTAGCAACATATTGGAAGTCCCCCGAAGTTCCTTCTAAAGTGCGATGGTTGAACAAGTTGTGGTACATTTGCGAGCGGGAGAGACTTCGCTCTGAGCAAAGTCGTACTGTGGCGAAGTGGGAGATAATGTGGGAGCCCTTCCTGAAGAACTGTTCCTGTTAACAGTTACTTGGTGGGGAGGTGTGGGTGGGGTGGGGGATTGGTGGGATGATAATAAACTAGTGGGATTATGAGTGTCTAGGGGGAGTGGGGGGAGAGATTTAAAAATGATGAAAAAGTTGAAGATACAGTTTGTTATATGGATCTTGTTGACTTTTGTCATCGATTATCTATTTTGGGCTGTTGAGCAATGTTGCTGGGGTTTTATGTACTGATTATGTCTTATGGCCTTTACTGCTGTTTGTACATTTGTCAATGTTCAATAAATTCTTCAAAAAATTAAAAAAAAAACCACTTCATTAATCTACACTATATATAATCATGAAAATATTGTAATAAAATTGAACTTTGAATTAACATCCATTCTATACTTCTGTATTTAGCAAGCTTAGTGATGGTTTCAACGTTGCCATGAGATTTTCCAGGAGTTTGAAAGCCTTTCCTAATTAAACAGCAGGATTGATCCTTTGTTTTACTGAAGGACGCACTAATCTCCAATATAAACTAGTGAACCTTTCTTTTAGCAAGGAAGTTGAGTTCACACATTGAATTTGGTATTTCTCCTCCTATACCTTCATAGCTAACTACAACTGTCTAACTCTAAGGGCAATCCCCCTTATAATTAGGGAAACAATCAAGGATAAATACGCAGGCCATGCCTCTTAGTCATATCTTCCCAGAGATGACGCTTGTGTGCAAGACAGAACTTCTTTTCTCATTCAGATTTTAAGCTATCACTGTTCAGCAAATGCTCATTTTGAAATAATGGCCCAAGCATGCTTGTCTCCTATACAAGCTCATTCTTACCCAACAGTTTTATGCGTCTCCATTAAGGTAGTTCCATTTGGTCCTGGCAGAGGCATGGAGTTGTAGCGAATGCTGACTTGTGATTTCCTTAGTAAACTCTCACGCCCTATTTTGAGACCTTCATAAAACATGGCTAATAGGAAAACAGCTACAAAGGCTCCAGCCATTTCTGGAAAAAAAAAAAAAAAGAGGATGAAAAAACTGATAATTAACATTAAATATGTAACAAATATGTACACACATCCTTCTATGAACAAAGGTGGCCCATAAACCTTTATCTTAACAAATGTGGGATACATTGACATAACATGTAGTAAATGTCATTAAAATCAATTGTTGTTACTAACAAGTGGGCTATTGAATGTGCATTTAATCTTTTCCCCGAGGACAAGCAGGCCTATCAGTTTTCACAAGCGGGTAATGCAGGCTGCGATGCCTGGTCCGGATCTTATAGAAAGCATAAGAAGGGCTTTGTGGAGAGCAAGGCACACTCCACCGCGCATGTGTGGTCACCTCAGTTGCTTTTTTACCATGGTGAGGAAAGGGTGTACTTTTTCACCGTCTCCACACATTGTTTGGTCCAAGAGCTTCTTTTGTGCCTTTGGCGTGTTTCTCTTCACCTTTTCAGCAGTGCTTCAATTTGCGGAACATTGTTTTCCCTTTATTTATTTATGCCAAATATTAAGTTTTCTTATTTTTTCGTCATCACAAGGCCACTTTCGGGACTTGTCCAGGTTCACTCCCTAATTTTTTTTTCAGGTGCCTCATCCCTTTTTCAGGCACCATCACTTCCTTTAACTGATGAAGTTTTCTTGTCCATGTCCACTAAAATTCCCAGTGGCTTCAAGCGCTCTACTCACTGCAATCGGATGATTTCTGGAACAGACACTCATTCTTGGTGTCACCAGTATTTACAGCCCAACCATAGCACTGAAAACTGCATTCTTTGTCCTTGTATGAAGAAAAGGACCCAACTTTCCAGAGAGGCTCAATGCGAGAAACGTTTTGGAGCTAAGTCTAGTTCCTCAGTGTCGACATCGAGGTTAGAGGAGTCGGCATTGACGTGAAGCATTGCACCGGCGTCTGGAGCATCGGTGAACATGGCTGCTGCTACGCCTGCAGACACTGGGAGCAGACACTGGGAGCAGTTGTGCATCGAGTGGGTCTCCCCCTGTGTCGAGGATTACTGCTCTGTAGAGACCTCAGGACCGTCCATCATCAGACCCAACCCCGAGGTGACATGAGGATTCTATATCATCCTCATCGCCACCAAGCAGCCTCCGTGACAAGCTTCGGGCTAAGGCCAAGAAGCATGGTCATCGATCCCCCTCGACGCATGGTGCCAGGAGTTCCGGCGTATCGAGGGATTCGGCACCTAAGAAGCGTCAGTGCCGGGAGGACCGCTCTCCCTCCAAACAGAAGGTACTGATGAGCTCTTCTACCAGCAGCTGGCAGGTCATGGCTCCAGCAGATGTTGAGATTGTTGGGCCACATGGCTTCCACAGTGTATGTTACACCTATGACACGTCTTCACATGAGATCAGCCCAATAGACCCTGGCTTCTCAGTGGTGTCAAGCCATGGGAAGCCTGGAAGATGTCATCCAATTGTGCCCACAGCTTGTATGCTCCCTTCAGTGGTGGACCATTCAATCCAATTTGACTCTGACTTCCATTCCAAATTCCTCAGCCACAAAAGGTGCTGATGACGGATGCATCTCTTCTGGGCTGGGCGGCTCATGTAAATAGGTATCACACCCAAGGTGTTTGGTCCACCCAGGAAACGAATCTTCAGATCAATCTCCTGGGGCTCCAGAAAACCTGGAACACTAATCTCATCAAACTGTGCTCATTCAAACAGACAATCAGGTTACCATGTGCTACACCAACAAGCAGGGGGGCACCAGATCACAATCTGTGTCAGGTGGCTGTCCAGATGTGGAATTGGGCATGTTAGCATGGCATATTCCTTTGAGTCACTTATCTGGCAGGCAAAAACAACAGCCTGGCCGACAAGACTGAACAGGATAATGCAACCATATGAGTGGTCTTTCAATATGGGCATTGCCTGTGATGAGATCTTCCGGCATGTGGCACCCACTCAATAGACCTCTTTGCCACTCACATCAATCACAAGGTCCCTCAGTTATGTTCCAGGCTTCAGGCCAACAACAGACTAGCACTGGATGCTTTCATCCTCAGTTGGGGGACAGGTCTTCTGTATACGTATCCTCCCATACCTCCCAGTGGGGAAAACTTTGTTGATACTTAAGACTGCAAAACCATGATTCTGATCACGCCATACTGGCCATGGCACATATGGTTCCCTCTACCTCTGGAGTTACCCTCTGAAGAACCGTGGAGATAGGAGTGTTTTCCAATGCTCATATCTCAGAACGAGGGGGTGCTTCTGCATCCCAACCTCTGGCTCTCAGAGCCTGGATGTTGAGAGCGTAGAATTCGCTTCCTTGGGTCTCTCTGAGGGTGTCTCCCGGGTTTTGCTTGCTTCCAGGAAAGATTCCACGAAGAGGTGCTACTTTTTCAAATGGAGGAGGTTTGCCATCTGGTGTGATAGCAAGGCCCTAGATCCTCGCTCTTGTCCTACACAGACCCTATTTGAATACCTTCTACACCTATCAAAGTCTGGTCTCAAGACCAACTCCGTAAGGGTTCATCTTAGTGCAATTAGTGCATATCATCAACGTGTAGAGGGTAAGCCCATCTCTGGACAGCCTCTAGTTATTCACTTCATGAGAGGTTTCCTTTTGTCAAAGCCCTCCGTCAAACATCCGCCTGTATCATGGGATCTCAACGTCATTCTCACCCAGCTAATAAAAGCTCCTTTTGAGTCACTGAATTCCTGCCATATGAAGTATTTGACCTTGAAGGTCATTTTCATGGTGGCTGTTACTTCAGCTCATAGGGTTAGTCAGCTTCAAGGCCTTAGTGGTGGATACACCTTATACTAAGTTTCATCGCAAAAGAGTAGTCCTCCGCACGCACCCTAAGTTCCTGCTGAAAGTGGTGTCGGAGTTCCATCTGAACCAGTCTATTGTATTGCCAACATTCTTTCCCCGACCTCATGCCCATCCTGGTGAAAGCGAATGCTACATACCTGTAGAAGGTATTCTCCGAGGACAGCAGGCTGATTGTTCTCACTGATGGGTGACGTCCACGGCAGCCCCCTCCAATCGGAAACTTCACTAGCAAAGGCCTTTACTAGCCCTCGCGCGCCGATGCGCATGCGCGGCCGTCTTCCCGCCTGAACCGGCTAGTGTTCGTCAGTCCCGTATATAGAAAGACAAAGACAAGGGAAGACACAACTCCAAAGAGGAGGCGGGCGGGTACGTGAGAACAATCAGCCTGCTGTCCTCAGAGAATACCTTCTACAGGTATGTAGCATTCGCTTTCTCCGAGGACAAGCAGGCTGCTTGTTCTCACTGATGGGGTATCCCTAGCCCCCAGGCTCACTCAAAACAACAAACATGGTCAACTGGGCCTCGCAACGGCGAGGACATAACTGAGATTGACCTAACAACTTATCCAACTAACTGAGAGTGTAGCCTGGAACAGAATAAACATGGGCCTAGGGGGGTGGAGTTGGATTCTAAACCCCGAACAGATTCTGAAGCACTGCATGCCCGAACCGACTGTCGCGTCGGGTATCCTGCTGCAGGCAGTAATGAGATGTGAATGTGTGGACAGATGACCACGTCGCAGCCTTGCAAATCTCTTCAATAGTGACTGACTTCAAGTAGGCCACTGACGCTGCCATGGCTCTAACACTGTGAGCCGTGACATGACCCTCAAGAGCCAGCCCAGCCTGGGCGTAAATGAAGGAAATGCAATCTGCTAGCCAATTTAAAATGGTGCATTTCCCCACAGCCACTCCCCTCCTGTTGGGATCAAAAGAAACAATTGGGCGGACTGTCTGTTGGGCTGTGTCCGCTCCAGATAGAAGGCCAATGCTCTTTTGCAGTCCAATGTGTGCAGCTGACGTTTAGCAGGGCAGGAATGCGGACGGGGAAAAAATGTTGGCAAGACAACTGACTGGTTCAGATGGAACTCCGACACTACCTTCGGCAAGAACTTAGGGTGAGTGCGGAGGACTACTCTATTATGATGAAATCTGGTGTAAGGGGCCTGGGCTACCAGGGCCTGAAGCTCACTGACTCTACGAGCTGAAGTAATTGCCACCAAGAAAATGACCTTCCAGGTCAAGTACTTCAGATGGCAGGAGTTCAATGGCTCAAAAGGAGGTTTTATCAGCTGGGTGAGAACGACATTGAGATCCCATGACACTGTAGGAGGTTTGACGGGGGGCTTTGACAAAAGCAAACCTCTCATGAAGCGAACAACTAAAGGCTGTCCTGAGATCGGCTTACCTTCCACACAGTAATGGTATGCACTGATTGCGCTAAGGTGAACCCTTACAGAGTTGGTCTTGAGACCAGACTCAGACAGGTGCAGAAGGTATTCAAGCAGGGTCTGTGTAGGACAGGAGCGAGGATCTAAGGCCTTGCTGTCACACCAGACGGCAAACCTCCTCCATAAAAAGAAGTAACTCCTCTTAGTGGAATCTTTTCTGGAAGCAAGCAAGACACGGGAGACACTCTCCGACAGACCCAAAGAGGCAAAGTCTACGCTCTCAACATCCAGGCTGTGAGAGCCAGAGACTGGAGGTTGGGATGCAGAAGCGCCCCTTCGTCCTGTGTGATGAGGGTCGGAAAACACTCCAATCTCCACGGTTCTTCGGAGGACAACTCCAGAAGGAGAGGGAACCAGATCTGAAGCGGACAAAAAGGAGCAATCAGAATCATGGTGCCTCGGTCTTGCTTGAGTTTCAACAAAGTCTTCCCCACCAGAGGTATGGGAGGATAAGCATACAGCAGGCCTTCCCCCCAATCCAGGAGGAAAGCATCTGATGCCAGTCGGCCGTGGGCCTGAAGTCTGGAACAGAACTGAGGGACCATGTGGTTGGCTCGAGATGCAAACAGATCTACCAAGGGGGTGCCCCACACCTGGAAGATCCGGCGCACTACTCTGGAGTTGAGCGACCACTCGTGAGGTTGCATAATCCTGCTCAACCTGTCGGTCAGGCTGTTGTTTACGCCTGCCAGATATGTGGCTTGGAGCAACATGCCTTGACGGTGAGCCCACAGCCACAAGCTGACGGCTTCTTGACACAGGGGGCGAGATCCAGTGCCCCCCTGCTTGTTGATATAATACATGGCAACCTGGTTGTCTGTCTGAATTTGGATAATTTGATGGGACAGCCGATCTCTGAAAGCCTTCAGAGCGTTCCAGACCGCTCGTAACTCCAGGAGATTGAACTGCAGATCGCATTCCTGGAGGGACCAGCTTCCCTGGGTATGGAGCCCATCGACATGAGCTCCCCACCCCAGGAGAGACGCATCCGTAGTCAGCACTTTTTGTGGCTGAGGAATTTGGAAAGGGCGTCCCAGAGTCAAATTGGACCAAATCGTCTACCAGTTCAGGGATTTGAGAAAACTCGTGGACAGGTGGATCACGTCCTCTAGATCCCCAGCAGCCTGAAACCACTGGGAAGCTAGGGGCCATTGAGCAGATCGCATGTGAAGACGAGCCATGGGAGTTACATGAACTGTGGAGGCCATGTGGCCAAGCAATCTCAACATCTGCCGAGCTGTGATCTGCTGGGACGCTCGTACCCGGGAGACGAGGGACAGCAGATTGTTGGCCCTTGTCTCCGGGAGGTAGGCACGAGCCGTCCGAGAATCCAGCAGAGCTCCTATGAATTCGAGTCTCTGCACTGGGAGAAGATGGGACTTTGGGTAATTTATCACAAACCCCAGTAGCTCCAGGAGTCAAATAGTCATCTGCATGGACTGTAGAGCTCCTGCCTCGGATGTGTTCTTTACCAGCCAATCGTCGAGATAAGGGAACACGTGCACTCCCAGCTTGCGAAGCGCTGCTGCTACTACAGCCAGGCACTTCGTGAACACTCTGGGTGCAGAGGCGAGCCCAAAGGGTAGCACACAGTACTGGAAGTGACGTGTGCCCAGACGAAATCGCAGATACTGCCTGTGAGCTGGCAATATCGGGATGTGCGTGTAGGCGTCCTTCAAGTCCAGAGAGCATAGCCAATCGTTTTCCTGAATCATGGGAAGAAGGGTGCCCAGGGAAAGCAACCTGAACTTTTCCTTGACCAGATATTTGTTCAGGGCCCTTAGGTCTAGGATGGGATGCATCCCCCCTGTTTTCTTTTCCACAAGGAAGTACCTGGAATAGAATCCCAGCCCTTCTTGCCCGGATGGCACGGGCTCGACCGCATTGGCGCTGAGAAGGGCGGAGAGTTCCTCTGCAAGTACCTGCTTGTGCTGGAAGCTGTAGGACTGAGCTCCCGGTGGGCAATTTGGAGGCTTCGAGGCCAAATTGAGGGTGTATCCTTACCGGACTATTTGAAGAACCCAACGGTCGGAGGTTACAAGAGGCCACCTTTGGTGAAAAACTTTCAACCTCCCCCCGACCGGCAGATCGCACGGCCCGGCACGGACACGTTGATGTCGGCTATGCTCTGCTGGAGCCAGTCAAAAGCTCGCCCCCTGCTTTTGCTGGGGAACCGTGGGGCCTTGCTGAGGCGCATGCTGCTGACGAGAGCGAGCGCGCTGGGGCTTAGCCTGGGCCGCAGGCTGGCGAGAGGGAGGATTGTACCTACGCTTACCAGAAGAGTAGGGAACAGCCCTCCTTCCCCCATAAAAACATCTACCTGAGGAGGTAAATGCTGAAGGCTGCCGGCGGGAGAATTTGTCGAAAGCGATATCCTGCTGGTGGAGCTGTTCTACCACCTGTTCGACTTTTTCTCCAAAAATGTTGTCCGCTCGGCAAGGGGAGTCCGCAATCCGCTGCTGGATCCTATTCTCCAGGTCGGAGGCACGCAGCCATGAGAGTCTGTGCATCACCACACCTTGAGCAGCGGCCCTGGACGCAACATCAAAGGTATCATATATCCCTCTGGCCAGGAATTTTCTGCACGCCTTCAGCTGCCTGACCACCTCCTGAAATGGCTTGGCTTGCTCAGGAGGGAGCTTGTCCACCAAGCCCGCCAACTGCCGCACATTGTTCCGCATATGGATGCTTGTGTAGAGCTGGTAAGACTGAATCTTGGCCATGAGCATAGAGGAATGATAGGCCTTCCTCCCAAAGGAGTCTAAGGTTCTGGAGTCTTTGCCCGGGGGCGCCGAAGCATGTTCTCTAGAACTCTTAGCCTTCTTTAGGGCCAGATCCACCACACCAACTGAGTGTGCATCAGCCCTGGGTCCCCATGGATCCGATACTGGGATTCGATCTTCTTGGGAATGTGGGGATTAGTTAGTGGCTTGATCCAGTTCGCCAGCAATGTCTTTTTTAGGACATGATGCATGGGTACTGTGGACGCTTCCTTAGGTGGAGAAGGATGGTCCAAGAGCTCAAACATTTCAGCCCTGGGCTCATCCTCCACAACCACCGGGAAGGGGATGGCCCTAGACATCTCCCGGACAAAGGCCGCGAAAGACAGACTCTCGGGAGGAGAAAGCTGCCTTTCAGGGGAGGGAGTGGGATCAGAAGGAAGGCCATCAGACTCCTCGTCAGAGAAATATCTGATGTCCTTCTCCTCCCACGAGGCCTCACCATCAGTATCAGACACAAGTTCACGAACCTGTGTCTGAAGCCGTGCCCAACTCGACTCCATGGAAACACGGCCACGGTAGGAGCGCCGAGAAGTGGACTCCCTCGCCAGCACCGGCGAAGCTCCCTCCGCCGATGTCGTCGGGGAGTCTGCCTGGGAGGCGGACGTAGCCGGTACCGCAAGCGGTACCGATACCGGGGACCTCACCTCGGGCAAGGGGCCAGCCATCGCCTCACTCGACGGTACCGGAGGCGCAAGCACCCCCGGTACCGGAGGAGAAGGGCGCAACAGCTCTCCCAGAATCTCTGGAAGAACGGCCCGGAGACTCTCGTGCAGAGCGGCTGTGGAGAAAGACTGGGAAGCCGATGCAGGAGTCGATGTCAGGGTCTGTTCCGGGCGTGGAGGCTGTTCCGGGCTGTCCCTGAACAGAGGGTGAGCGGTCCTCCCGGTGCCGATGCCTACTGGGTGCAGACTGCCTCGGCGACCCAGAGCTCTCGGTACCGAGACGGGAAGGAGACCGGTGACGATGCTTCTTTGACTTCTTCAAGCGAAGCATGTCACCGGAGCTTCCCGGTACCGAAGAGGACGTAGAATTCAACCGTCGCTTCCTCGGGGCCGAGGCCGAAGAAGGTCGATCTCGGGGGGGCTGTACCGCAGGAGCCCTCAGGGCAGGGGGAGACCCACCCGAAGGCTCACCGCCACCAGCAGGGGAATGGACAGCCCTCACCTGCACTCCAGACGAAGCACCACCGTCCGACATCAGCAATAGCGGAGGTCCCGGTACCACCGACGTCGACGCAGCCTTCCGATGCCTCGGTACCGACGATGCAGGAAGTAGAAGCCTCGATGCAGTCGATGCCGAAGACTTCGATGCTGTCGACGTCGATGCACTCAATGCGTCCCGTGCTGTCGTCGAAGAGCCCGAGAACAACGCGTTCCACTGGGCCAATCTCGCTACCGGAGTCCTCTTTTTCAAAAGAGCACAAAGACTGCAGGCCTGCGGGCGGTGCCCAGCCCCCAGACACTGAAGACACGAAGCGTGCCTATCAGTGAGCGAGATTACCCGGGCGCACTGGGTGCACTTCTTGAAGCCGCTGGAAGACTTCGATGACATGGGCAGAAAAATCACGCCGGCGAAATCAAAATTTGCGATGATGACGAAAGGCACCAAAAAGAAGGGAGAAAAAACCCATACCGAGGCCAAATAGGCCGGTCCCAAAAGCGAAAGGAAACTTACGCGGGGAAAAGACTGGAAACACGGGAAAGGGGTAAAGACCGGATCGGTCTCCTCTCTTTTTTTTTTTTTTTTAGCGAAAATCACTAAGACGCGCGAGGTCAACTTGAGGGGCACGAAACGGCGGCAAAACACGACCGTCCCGAGCGCGGACAAAAGAAGACTGATGAACACGAGCCGGTTCAGGCGGGAAGACGGCCGCGCATGCGCATCGGCGCGCAAGGGCTAGCAAAGGCCTTTGCTAGTGAAGTTTCTGATTGGAGGGGGCTGCCGTGGACGTCACCCATCAGTGAGAACAATCAGCCTGCTTGTCCTCGGAGAAAGCACCTTGCACATCTTGGATTGCAAGAGAGCATTGCCCTACTATATGGAGCGGACCAGGCCCCATAGATAGGATCACAAGAAATAAAAAGTTGGGCAGACTAACAGGGTGGGTTGCCATCGGGAAATGCACCATTTCTAATTGACTGGCAAATTGCATTTTCTTCACTTATGACCAGGATGGTCATGTCATGTCACAGCTCACAATGTCAGAGCCATGGCTGTGTTGTAGCCCACTTGAGGAAGAAATCTGCAAGGCTGCGATGTGGTATTCAGTCCACACATTCACATCACTGTACTGCCTTGAGCAGCATGCCCAATGCGACAGCCGGTATGTACAGACAGTGTTGCAGAATCTGTTTGTGGTCTAGAATCCAACTCCATCCTCCTAGGCCCCTTTTATTCTGTTCCAGTCTGCGCTCTCATTCAGATTGTATATAGTTTCAGGCTAATCTGCATTATGCCCTTGCCGTTTCAAGGCCCAATTGATCAATGTTTGTTGTTTTTGGTGAGCCTGGATGCCAGGGATTCCCCGAGGCCTGCTTGTCCTCATAGAAAGCGAAGATACTTACCTGTAGCAGTATTCTCATAATCTCTCCCACCTCCCCTTGGAGTTCTCTCCTTTATTATGTTTCCATTTTTGCTGTTATATTCAACTGAGGTGACTGTTCGTGTAGCGGGCAGGAAGGCACTCGTGCAGGTGCGATGGAGTATGTCTCGTCCTCCACAAAGCTCTTCTTATGCTTGTCTTAAGATCTGGACCGGGAAACGCGGTCTGCGTTACCCACTTGTGAGAATATAAGGCCTGCTGTCCTCAGAGAACACCTGCTATAGGTAAGTAACTTTGTTTTATTTGTTTTGTAAACTGCCTTGGCGTTTAATTGTGAAACATGGTCAAGCAAGTCAATACACTACTCCATGCTCTCTTCATCAGTATTAAAACTCAGTTTTAGGTTAGCCAGGTGATTCATCGACATTGTGCTGACTACCATATGGAGGGTCCCCAGTGTGATTCACACAGAGAGTCTTCCATACCCCAGGTCTGCTGGAGCTAGGAATGCTGTGGAGGCATCAGTTCACAGCTCCTGGAGAGATGGGGCATAATCACAATAAAGGGTGACATCTGACGGCTGGATTCAGAGCCTGTAGTACAGGGTTCTGGAAGAAGGGCGGATGCTTGCTACAATAACAAAACTTGGAACATCGGGGGGGGGGGGGGGGGGGTGACTATATTAAAGTAGGAGAGGTAGCATCCAAGACAGTTGTGAATGAGGGCACATGGTGCTAGACACCTCTAGTTCAAATTTAGCTGAAATTAAAAAAAATGAGAGAGGAAAAGGGGGAATTACTGCATCAAAATTCATTAACACTTTACCTGCAAAATTGTGAAAGCTATGGATAATTTGACAGCGATACAGCAAGCATCAGTGCATCAAAAAGAGAGCACAAAAATACTTTTATTTCTAATAATAATTCTATTAGAGACGTAGAAAAAGGTACCTACAGAAGGTACAGTGAACATAGTATATGGTCCAAACACAGAATGAACTGACTGAAAATAATAATCAGCAAAAAGAATGCCAAGTCAAATGCAAAGCGCTGATAAGGAAGGCAAAGAGGGACTTTGAAAAGAAGATTGCGTAGGAGGCAAAAACACATAGTAAAAATCTTTTGTAGGTATATTAAAAGCAGGAAGTGGGGGGGGGGGGGGCACATGATGTGGAGGAGTGGTGGACTTTGGTCCTGGGGAACTGAGGAACTGAGTTCAATTCTCACTTCAGACACAGGCAGCTCCTTGTGACTCTGGGCAAGTCACTTAACCCTCCATTGCCCCAGGTACAAGTACCTGTATACAATATGTAAGCTGCATTGAGCCTGCCATGAGTGGGAATGCGCGGGGTACAAATGTAACAAAAATAAAAATACAAAATAAATGTGCTTGAGCTGAGAGGCTGTGTGTACCTCGAGCTCCTCGACCCTCTCTCCTTAACTAAGGACTTGGAACAATAATAGTTGAGCTTTAACTCTCTCTGGAAGCACGGCTGCGACTTCCCACCTTTATGGACAGATATATTCGAAAAGGGGGAACAGAGATGGCTGCTAAGAGTACAAAAAAGGACAGCGCAAAGAACCGCATGGGAGCAGTGCAGGAAATCAAAATGGCAGAGGAGGCGGGAGAGCTCCCGGGGATATCGGAGGAGACGATCGAGAAGCTTACGGCAGCAATGGTCGTGACACTGGGCACACACTTTGATGGGCTGCAGACTATGTCCCAAGAGCTTACTCAGGCTGTTACCGAATTTAATTCCAGAGTAACAGAGCTTGAAAAAAGAGTGGGAGCTGCAGAGGATGGTTTACAAGAAGTGTTGTAAGAGCTGGTGACCCTTAAAAAAAGAAGTGGCAGGTTGTACTACAAAGCTAGACGATCTAGAAAACAGATTGAGAAGAAATAACCTGCAGATAGTGGGATTACCCGAGTCATCTCATGAAAAAGATCTCAAATTGACTTTGGAGAAGTGGTTTGCGGAGCTGGTGGAGCCGAGGTCTGATTTAGGCCCCATTGTGATAGAGCGCGCGCACCGAGTGGGGAGATGGCAGGAGAATGCGGCAAGGCCGAGAGTGGTGATGGCAAGGTTCTTGAATTTTGCCCAGAAGGAGTATATCCTGCACAATTACAAATCTAAGCAGGGGGGTGACCTTTCAAAACGCCAGAGTATTGTTGTTTCAAGACTACTCGGTAGCAGTTGCGCACCTGAGAAAAGGGTACTCAGAAGTATGCAAGAAGCTGGTGGAAAAACAGCTCAGATTTACCCTGCAGTTTCCGGCAAGACAGAGTGGTGAGAGACGAGAAGACCCACATCTTTGAGACCAGTGAGGCGGCGAAGAAGCAGATACTCCAGTGGTTCCCGGACAAGGCAGGGTGTAATGCGGTGGCTGTTTACCTGTGAGGGAAGACTTATGAGACTGCGAACAGAGGAGAGTGCAGTGATCGAGACTGTGTTGAAATGGACTTAGTATGGTTGTTTTTCAGTTTTATGGGCCATTGCCATCAATGTGAGTGTGGGGATCAGATGGGGAGTGTTCGGAAAAGGGGGATTGATAAAAGGGAACTTTTGGCAGGGAATGGTTGGGAGGTCGGTGTCAAGAATGGCAGGTGAGAAGGGGGTATAGCAGGGGAGGGGGGGTCAGGATGCATCACGATCATGATCTCTGTGAATGGGGGAGAAGTAGGAGGGGAGACATGGGAGGGGGAATTACAGGGGGGGAAAGAGAGGGGGAAGGGAGGGGGAGGGCAGAGACCGGATGAAAGAAGAGCAGAGGGGGTTGGTTAGAGGAATGTGTGTGGATAATAGGGTACGGGTAGAGTGGTTGCTGTATGATGCTCACTGTGGGGAAGGCTGGGCCTCACAGAGAGGACGACGGAGGAGTGTATGGATTGCTGTAGGGGGGAGCGCGTATGAGGTGTTTGATGGGGACTCCTAAGGGGTTAAACTGTATATCGTGGAATGTGTCTGAGGTGAATTCGCCTGTTAAGAGAGCTAAAATTCTACAGTACTTGGGGGCACATGGAGCAGACTTTGTGGGTCTCCAGGAGACAAAGCTTAGCGATTTGGAACACCAGAAGTTGCAGCGCTCCTGGGTGGGTCAATGTTTTTATGCGTCAGCGCCAAAGAGCAAAGCAGGGGTGGCGCTGCTGATACATAAGGCTGTTCCATTTGTGAAGCACAGAACTACAAAGGATGATAATGGGAGATTTGTGATCGTGGAAGGCAGACTTTGCCAGTCACCACTTACAATAGCGTCAGTATATGCTCCAAATGTATCTCAGAGGGGCTTTTTCAAAAGGTTGATTGCAAAGTTGTCTTTGAGTTCAGGGCCTAAGATAATCTTGGGGGATTTTAATACAATAATTGATCAGAGTTTAGATACCAATGCTGGGGCACAGCGCTCTAGACCGAGATCTCAAAAGGGCCTGGGTGTGTTGCTAAAAAGCTTGGATTTGGTAGATCCTTGGAGAATATTGCACCCCCAAGAACGAGACTTTACTCATACCTCTAGGGCTCACACAACAAAATCTAGAATAGATTATATTTTTGTGACTCTGGATATATTTCATACAGTAAAGACAGCGGACATAGGACCGCTAGTGATTTCAGATCATACACCTATCTCTATCATATACAAAAACATGGACTGATGAGACAAAGTCAGCACGGATTTAGTGAAGGGAAGTCTTGCCTCACCAATCTAATGCATTTTTTTGAGGGGGTAAGCAAACATGTGGACAATGGGGAGCCGGTTGATATTGTATATCTGGATTTTCAGAAGGCGTTTGACAAAGTGCCGCACGAAAGACTCCTGAAGAAATTGCAGAGTCATGGAATCGGAGGTAGGGTATTATTATGGATTAAGAACTGGTTGAAAGATAGGAAGCAGAGAGTAGGATTGCGTGGCCAGTATTCTCAGTGGAGGAGGGTAGTTAGTGGGGTCCCGCAGGGGTCTGTGCTGGGTCCGTTGCTTTTTAATGTATTTATAAATGACCTAGAGATGGGAATAACTAGTGAGGTAATTAAATTCGCCGATGACACAAAATTATTCAGGGTCGTCAAGTCGCAGGAGGAATGTGAACGATTACAGGAGGACCTTGCGAGACTGGGAGAATGGGCGTGCAAGTGGCAGATGAAGTTCAATGTTGACAAGTGCAAAGTGATGCATGTGGGTAAGAGGAACCCGAATTATAGCTACGTCTTGCAAGGTTCCGCGTTAGGAGTTACGGATCAAGAAAGGGATCTGGGTGTCGTCGTCGATGATACGCTGAAACCTTCTGCTCAGTGTGCTGCTGCGGCTAGGAAAGCGAATAGAATGTTGGGTGTTATTAAGAAGGGTATGGAGTCCAGGTGTGCGGATGTTATAATGCCGTTGTATCGCTCCATGGTGCGACCGCACCTGGAGTATTGTGTTCAGTACTGGTCTCCGTATCTCAAAAAAGATATAGTAGAATTGGAAAAGGTACAGCGAAGGGCGACGAAAATGATAGTGGGGATGGGACGACTTTCCTATGAAGAGAGGCTGAGAAGGCTAGGGCTTTTCAGCTTGGAGAAGAGACGGCTGAGGGGAGATATGATAGAAGTGTATAAAATAATGAGTGGAATGGATCGGGTGGATGTGAAGCGACTGTTCACGCTATCCAAAAATACTAGGACTAGAGGGCATGAGTTGAAGCTACAGTGTGGTAAATTTAAAACGAATCGGAGAAAATTTTTCTTCACCCAACGTGTAATTAGACTCTGGAATTCATTGCCGGAGAACGTGGTACGGGCGGTTAGCTTGACGGAGTTTAAAAAGGGGTTAGATAGATTCCTAAAGGACAAGTCCATAGACCGCTATTAAATGGACTGGAAAAATTCCTCATTTTTAGGTATAACTTGTCTGGAATGTTTTTACGTTTGGGGAGCGTGCCAGGTGCCCTTGACCTGGATTGGCCACTGTCGGTGACAGGATGCTGGGCTAGATGGACCTTTGGTCTTTCCCAGTATGGCACTACTTATGTACTTATGTACTTATGTACTCTATCCAGTTGGAGGTAGGGGGAGACCTAGAGGGAGGTGGAAGTTTCCGGTGCACTTGTACCTAAGATCATGGTTTTAGACAGTACCTTAGCAAGAAATGGGAGGAGTATCTCCTTAATAATAAAGATCATATGCATACTCTGATATTGTTATGGGAGGCAGGGAAGGCTGTTATAAGGGGAGATATTATAGCCTATGTGGTCCGAAGGAAGCGGAAGCAGGCCAGCAAACTGATAGATCTGGAGAGGAAGATTAGGTCCTTAAAGAGGCAATGGAACTCGCATCCTACTCAGGCTGGTAAGCATGCTCTGGAAAGGGTGCAGGAAGTGCTTAACAACTTGCTTCATGAGCAAGCTCAGAAAAATGCTTTTTATTACAAATTGCGGCTAATTCGATATGGGAATAAGCCGGGAAAGTTGCTGGCCAGTATGGTAAAAAAAAATGGTCGCGTCCGTCAGGGGTAGAGGCACTGCGAGAGCCAGGGGGTAGAATGGTAACAGAGCAAAAGAGGCTGGAACAGATTTTTGCCCAGTTTTATAGATCTTTCTATACTGCAGGGGGGGGGGGGGGCGGACAGAGGGAAAAGGTGAAGGCTTATCTAAGGGAGTGTAATTTGCTTAGATTGACAAAAGAAGAAAATAATAAGTTGAATGAGCCAATTAGTGGAGTGGAATTAGAGGGCCATTAAAAGCCTGCAACTCCATAAATCCCCAGGACCTGATGGGTTTAGTTGGGAGTTTTATAAAATCCTGAATGAGAAGGTCTTGGGCATTTTGGGAGATTACTATGAGAGCACCATCCAGAAGGGGGCTTTTACGCATGGGGCTAACCATGCGTTGATTACAGTGCTCCCTAAACCTGGGAAGGATCCCTTACAACTGGGGTCCTACAGGCCCATTTCTCTTATAAATGTGGACTTGAAGTTGTTAGCGAAAATCTTGGAGGAGAGACTGGTCTTGGTGATACCGAAACTGGTGGGGCCTGACCAGGTGGGTTTTGTGAAGGGAAGAGTGGCCGGAGTGAACGTTAGGAAGTTACTGTTAGGGTTGGCGAGGTGTTTGCAGTTGAAAACTCCCGCCCTGGCAATAAGTTTAGACTCTGAAAAGGCCTTTGATAGAGTGGAGTGGTCTTTTTTATTCACACTGTTGGGCTTTTATGGTATGGAGGGGTTTTGTGTACAGGCCATACAGGCATTATATGCTAACCCATCAGCGGCGGTGCTAGTTAATGGGATAGCATCAGAAGTATTTCCTTTAGAGAGGGGTACGAGGCAGGGGTGCCCCCCTGTCACCCCTTTTGTATGTTTTGTTCTTGGAACCTTTGCTGGGGCAGCTTAGATGGGAGAAGCGGATTCCGGGGGTGGAGGTGTCCCAAAAGCATGCCCCTTTGAAATGTATGGCCTTTGCAGACGATATTATGTTGCTGGTGATGGACCTGGGTAAAACATGGCCGGATGTATTGCAGTTGTTTGGTGCATTTGGGCAGCTTTCAGAGCTGAAGCTAAACGTTTCAAAATCAGAGGCGCTCCCCATAAATTTGAGGCTCCAGGACTTGGGGCAGGAATTTCCGTTAAAGGAAGCAGAGGATTCGCTGAACTACTTGGGAGCGGTTATACCAGCTGATACTAGCACATTATATGAGGTGAATGTGAGGTCGCTGTTAAGCAGAACGGTGGCGTGTTTAAATATGTGGGCGGGGTTACCATTGACTCTTACAGGGAGGATGTTTCTGTATAATATGATCATAGTGCCTAGGTGGCTTTATCAGCTACAGATTTTGTCCATCTGGTAAGGATCTGCAGAAATTAAATAAGGTGTTGCGGTTGTTTTTATGGAGGGGTAAGAGAGGTAGGATATCGTTGGACATGCTTATGCTTCTGAGATCTAAGGGTGGGATGGGGCTTTTAGACCTAAGGAGATACAACCTGGGTTGTGGTATGAGGCAACTTAGGGATTGGTTACTGGGAACTTCCGGTTTTACACCAATGGAAGTGGAGACCTTTTTTTTGCAACCTGTATCGGCTTCGTATCTGTTGCATGCAAGGGGGGCACAATTGTCTGAAGAGGTGAAGCGGCATGTGATTTGGGGATATATGCTGAGTGTCTGGAGAGAATTTTGTATGGTATATGGGGGGAATAGGTTTGTGTCTCCTTTCCTGCCGGTGAGAGGGAACTTAGATTTCGAGCCGGGGTGGGGAAGGGATAAGTGTTCTGTAAAGGGTCAGGAATGGGAGGTCACGTGATGCTGTGAGCAGCGGAAGACGTGCTGAGAGAGAGCTGCTCAGGGGACTCCCTCCCGCCGTAAAAATACCTCCTAAAAATCTCTTATAAAAGAATCTTGCCATTGCTAAAGGGGAGAGGAAGCGAATGGACAAGTTTGTGGCCAAGTCTGAACGACAAATGCCCGCAAAAACTCCGAGAAAAGGACCAGATCGCTCGCGCCATAGCGAGGACAAAATGGCGGCGTCTCCTCCGGTTTCGCCGGCACTTCCGGATTTCATTCCCGAGCTAACGGAATCTGTAGTGAAGGCTCTTGATTCCAGATTTGTACAGCTATCGGAGCAAATAGCAGGGATGGTTCAAACAACAGCAGAGCTTTCTCGACGGACAGGCGAGATTGAATGCAGAGTCGCCGAAGTGGAAGACACGGTACAGGAGCACGCGGAGAGTATTGTTGCACTAAAAGCTCTTACAGAAGCACAGCAAGCCAAAATTGAAGATCTTGAAAATAGAGCCTGAAGGGAAAACCTGAGATTTGTGGGCTTCCCCGAATCTATAAAGGACAAAAATTTGTTAACGTGGCTGGAGGGCTGGTTGCTGGAAAAATTCCCAGCGGTGGGTGAACAGGCCCCGATCCGTTTGGATAGAGCGCACCGACTCGGACCGATGCGGCCCTCAGACGACAGACCAAGGACTGTGATAGCAAAGTTTCATAGTTTTACTCAAAAAGCCCACATTTTGCGATTGTCTAAAGCTCAAGCAGAGGAACTACACTTTGAAGGCCGGACGATCCGGATATTTCAAGACTACTCGACGGCACTGACTCTAAAACGCAGAGCATACTCAGGAATCTGCTCGCAGCTGGTAACAAAGAACATTCGATTCTTAGTACAATACCCAGCCACCCTGAAGCTGCAATATAACAATAAGTGGCAGTCTTTTAGCTCCCCGGAAGCATTTAGAACCTGGGTGAACGAGCAGGATGGACTGAGTGATATGACCTGAGAGTATGGACCTAAAGATCATATGTAACTGGCAAGTTTTAATGCTGTTAATTATTCAATGTTAAAGGAGGTATGCATATAAGTATTGTAACTATTGAGCGAGGGGGGGTAGTCCCCGTAAAGCATTAGGAGTGACCTGTGGCCCGCTCTTGATGGGGGTGGAAGCCAGAATTAGAGAAGGGGGGGGGGCTCGAAGGGAAGGGGAAGGGGAGAGGGCGGGGAGGAGGGGGAGAGTAGTAGGAATGCTGGGAGTGAGAGGTATTATAATTGGAGCAAGAGTAATTAAGAAGATGGAGGGAAGAAAGGAGATAGAAATACAGGGGATCACAGGCTGGGGACAAATACCCTTGGGGGAGGCTGGGCCCCTGGGGGTTGTACATGATAAGAGCATTAGGAGAGAACAGATTCATCCCGATGTAGATGAAGGATAAGCGTCACTTGAGAATATTGTCATGGAATGTAGCAGGAATCAACTCACCAATTAAGCGTTATAAAATCTTATCCCAACTGAAGGCGCATGGAGCTGATATCGCGTGTCTACAAGAGAAAACTCTCAGATATTGAGCATGCGAAATTATCTCAACAGTGGGTGGGGGAATGTCACTACTCTTCCTCCGGGAATAGCAGAAGTGGTGTGATTGTACTATTGAAGAAGGGACTCCCCTGCCAGTCTAAATTAATATATAAAGATCCAGAAGGAAGGGTAGTGCTGATTCACTTAAATTTCCAGGGACACCAGTTTTATCTATGCACAGTATATGGGCCCAACAATTACTGCCCTAATTTTTTTCAATCTTTAATTGCATTGGGAATGAAATATACAGATGCCCCTTGGGTATGGACCAGGGATTTTAATCAAATCATGGACCCTGTTTTGGATAGGTCCTCCACAAGAGCAATAGCTGCACTGAGAGGAGGGAGGGGTCTCTCTGGGTTATGTAAATCACTTCAGTTGGTAGACCCTTGGCGCTTGCTCAGCCCCGAGACCCGAGATTATACTCATCAGTCTAAGGCGCATCAAACATGGTCCCGTATTGATTACATATTACTAACACACTCATGGTTTTTCAGAGTGGGGAGGGCATTTATAGGACCCACAGAGATCTCTGATCATGCCATAATTGGAATAGATTTGGATTTAAATCCTAGAGGAATAACTAATACCCATTGGCGCTTCCCCTCCTACCTTTATCAGGACAGACAACTCATAGACCATGTGAAATCACGTTGGCAATTTTATATAGACACAAATGCGCAACCCTGTACCTCACCAATATTGTTATGGGAAGCTTCTAAGGCAGTCCTTCGAGGGGAAACAATTGCATTTATGAGTGCACGTGCCAAACGATTAGCGGCAGGTATAGTAAAATTGGAATTGGCCTATAGAGCTACAAAGAGATTGCATTTGGCTAAGCCCAATAAGGAAAATCAAGAAAACATGGCAGCTGCCCTAGTGGCCTTGAATACTATGATTCACGAAAAATATCAGAGACTGATGTATGCTAAACGATTAAATTTTCAACGATTTGGGAATAAATCAGGCAGACTGTTAGCACATGTAGCTAGAGCACAAACAACAAAAAAATTTATCCCATATATAAATTCGCAAAAAGGGTCGCAGCTTTCTCGACCGGAAGAGATTGTAAACGCATTTAAAGAATATTTTGAGGAGTTGTATGCCCAAGGACAGGGACAGCAGAGCTCCATGATGACAGATTACCTGGAAGATGCAGGTATGCCACGCTTGGAACAGAGGGTGCGGGAACAACTATCTCTTCCTATAAGAGCACAGGAGCTTCAAACAGTTCTGAAATCTTTACCTTTAAGATCAGCCCCAGGCCCCGATGGGTTTTCATGCGAATACTACAAAATTCTGGGCCTAGATTTAGTGGGACCACTTGTTTCGTATTACGAAGCAGTGATAGAGCGTGGCCATTTTTCCCCGGGGGAAAATGAAGCCCTAATTACTTTGATCCCCAAACCAGGTAAACCCCAAGATCAAGTGGAGTCCTACAGACCAATATCATTGCTGAATGTGGACATAAAAATCCTGTCCAAAGTATTAGCAGATAGATTAGCGCAACACTTACCAACACTAATAGGAGATCATCAAGTAGGGTTTGTAAGAGGCCGACAGGCCACAGTAAATGTACGCAAGGTTCTTATGTCTATACCACGTAGCCACTCCATACAAGAACAGTTAATTCTGTTGAGCCTTGATGCTGAAAAAGCATTCGATAAAGTACAATGGGAATATCTGTTTAAAGTACTAAGTTATATTGGATTGGGGGGCTGGTATATGGAGGCGGTTGCAGTATTGTACTCGAATCCTTCTGCACGTGTAATTACAAATGGCACCCAATCCGCAGCCTTCCAGTTACAAAGAGGCACTCGGCAAGGTTGTCCGTTATCCCCGTTGTTATTTTTATTATATATAGAACCGCTTCTCCGTACAATTATCAAGGATCCGGATATTATGGGGATTACCATGCCTTCATTGGCGGTTAAGGTGTTGGCATTTGCCGACGACATACTCCTGACCCTGACAAGCCCCAGGTCATCAGCAAGGCACTTGATGGCAGTCTTGGATGAATTCAGTTTCCTTACGGGATTCTCACTAAATTACCATAAATCAATGGCCCTCCCAATCCAGCCTGAAATTCGAGAGCAATGGGCAGGGGAATTTCCTTTTCAATGGGCACAATCTAAAATTAAATATTTGGGGGTTTATATCCCAGCAAATCTCTCAGAGTTCTATGGGTTGAATATTACCCCCCTAAAACAACAGACAAGTGAAGTTTTGCAAAGATGGCAAGCACTCCCGATTAATTTACTGGGTCGCATTGCACTGTACAATATGGTTCTATTTCCAAAGTGGACCTATGTGTTTCAGATGCTTCCCCTACTGTTACGGGCTAGTGAGGGAGGTTGGTTAAGGAAGAAGCTAAATCATTTTCTGTGGCAGGGGAAGAGAGCTAGGATGCCACTATCTAGAGTAATGTTGCCGCGTTCAAAGGGAGGACTGGGCTTGTTGGACCTAAAGCTGTTCTCTATGGCTAGTAATATGAGACATCTGTCAGATTGGTTTCGTACTACCAACTATTTTTCTTGTACAGAGGCAGAGGTGTCAACGTTGGGCAAAATCCATTTCGCATATTGGCTTCATGCGCCTTCAAGGGAACTACCCCAGTTGGGACATTACAAATATATTTTTTCACCGATGCGTGCCACATGGAAAGGGCTAGGTAGGCTTCAACACATAGATACCAGAGTTTCAGTATTATTGCCACTGGAGGGGAATTTGGCTTTTCCAGTGGGAAGCACTTCAATTTCTTTTCAGAAGTGGGCCGCAGCAGGGGTTAAGTACTTATATCATGTGGTCTCAGAACAAGGGGTTGTAAAGCCATTTGAAGTGTTAAAAGAAGAGTATAAGTTGGGAGCAAATGAATGGCTAGCATATAAACAACTGCAACACTATATAAATTCTTTACCTTCAGCCTCACTAAGTGCTGCTTCTTGGGACAAGCTCAACGAACTGTTAGGACTGGATGCGCAATTACGAGTCCCATTGAAATACTTTCATCGCAACTTGAGGGATTCATTGAAGTCAATTGACTATCAGGCGGTGGCACTCGCCTGGAATACAGAACTGCGGCTCAACCTCAAATCAGAGCAAATTGGGGCGTGCCTCAAGTCTTTATACAAAATAACGGAGAACGCAGCGTGGTGGGAGATGCAGTATAAGTTTTTACTCCGTCTGCACATATCCCCCCATAGGGCATATAGAGCTACTATTAGAGATACGGACACATGCCCAAAGTGCAATGGTACTGGTGCGCATTTGGGGCATATGTATTGGAACTGCACATTGATAAAATCTTTTTGGATTGAGTTGAACTCACATGTATCTCAGATATGGAATAACCTGTGGAAACCATCGCCACGACAGTTATTTGACCTTTTCGGAATACAGCACCCAGCTCCGGTGGGATTTAAAGCTTTTTTGAAAAGAGCAGTTTTGATGGCAAAGCGTGTCATTTTGCAGTTGTGGTTGGTAACGGATCGCCCAACCATATCCCACTGGAGGTCAGCAATGATTCAAGCCTGTGCGATAGAGAAGAAAGGAATAAAGGACCTGGCCTCCAAGCGAGGCGAGCAGTTTTGTGACACTTGGTCTCCATTTTGGGACACTCTCACTCCAGTGGCAAGAAGCAAAATATTGAACTGTTAAAAGTAGGGTTGGGAGGGTAGTTTGTTGTTTGGGGGGGGGGGGGGGAGGGGGGGAGGGGGGTTTAATAGCAACAATGTTTCAAAAAAGTTATGCAATCCAAGCACTGTACTTGTTTTGGTTTATTATGAGCATAATGTACACAGATAGTTTGGTTTGCAATAAATAAGATTTATTAAAAAAAAAAAAGGGTCAGGAATGACTTTAAGATGGATCGGGGATGTACTGGATGCTGAAGGGAAGGTGGTATCTTTTGAGACCATGTGTGTGAAATATGGTTTAAGGGTGTCAGATTACTTTGGGTTTTTGCAGTTGAGACATTACGTGGCTTCCCTGACGGTGGAATACTTAAGCGTTAGTTTTGCCCAAAAGGTTGGAGAGTGTCTGAACCTAGAGGACGAACAAAGACCGAGGCTTGTGACGAATTTATGTGAGGGGGTCCCAGATTTATCACTGGTGGGAATGGCAGAAGCCTGGGAGAAGGAGTTGGGGACTAGGGTGGAAGTGGAGATGCTTCAGAGGTTCCTGGGGAATATCATTAAAATTTCCATAAATGAGTCGCATAGGGAGCAGGAGTACAAGTTTCTGTTGACGATGTATATTGCGCCATAGAGGGCGTATAGAGCAGGGTTTGCACAGATGGGGGGTTGCCCGAAGTGTGGGGTAGATAATGCTACGTTGGGACATATGTTCTGGGCATGCGGTCGGACACAAGTCTTTTGGATCAGGGTGGGTAACTTTTTGTCCTGTTGTGTGGGTAAGTTGAGAGGGTATACACCAGTGGGTTTTTTATTTGCGGAGGGATTACGGTTCCCAGGGGAGTCAGGGGCGCAGCAGTTGTTTTTGGCAAAGGTGCTTGTACTAGCAAAGAAAGTAATCCTAATACACTGGCGCATGCGAAAGGTTCCTAAGTTTCAAATGTGGAAATTGCTATTGTTTGAGATGGCATTGTTTGAACGGCAGATAGTGGGTAGTTGTGAGGAGAATAAGTGGAAATCTTTCCAGAGCATCTGGGAGCCCTATTGGGCTGTACTGCCTCATAAGGAGCGGAGTTTGATCCTTAATGGGTAAGGAAAGGTGGAGAGTGGGTGGAATGGTTAGGTGGGAGTGAGAGGTACCCAAAAAGAGGTAGGAGTCCTGCTGGAGGGGATAGATCAAGGTAACAAAATGGGGGAGGAGGGTTCTTTAGACAGTTGGGGGGGAGGGTAGGGGGGATGAACTAAAAAGGGGAAATGTGAGGGTTTTCTCAAGCTGTTGGAATATATGTTATAGTTATGGGGCTGTGGGGTATGACATGGATGAGACGATGGATTATATTGGTGCAGAGACATGACAGTTGTATCTGTAGCTATACTTACATTTAGTTTATGCTGTACGGCTTTGCTAATTGTGTTGTACTATTGAAAACCCGAATAAAGATGTTATTAAAAAAAAGCTTTGGGGTAGTGCCCCTACCGCATGTGCGTGGGTGTCTTCCAGCTTAATGCTTGAGCTCAGAAGCAGCAGATTAGCACTTTCCAAAGAGCAGAGAGGTTGGGTTTCTATTCTCTCCTCAGCATGTCAAACTTTTCCTTTTTGGTGTCTATCCCTTTTTCGGTATATTTTTTCTCATATTTTTTTCGTTATTAGTTTGTTCGATGTATTAGTCTTTTTAAAATTATTTTTCTGGGAGGGTGGTGGATAAGGGAAGAGATTTGTTTAAAGGAGAGCCTCAGGGTTTCGAAGCAGAGAGCATTGTATACATCTTGTCTACTCCTCTGAACAAGGAGAGGTAGGGGTATTTGAGGGGTGTGGGTGGGGCATGGAGGGGACGATGTGGGGTGAGAGGGGAGGGGTTAATAAAAAGTATAGTTTGGTGAATTGTATTGACACTGAGAGGTATGCATAGTAATTCATAGATTGTTGGTAAGGTGATGGCAATGTAATATGTAACTTTTGCTTCTTTCACCAATAAAATATTTAAACCATAAAATTATTTTTCATTTTCATTTATTTCAGCCTTTGGGACCTCGGAGACCTTCTTTTGGCCAGGAAGCATCAACCATTCACAGGTTCAAAACTAATCGAGCTCCCTGGGCTGCTGAGCCCTTGTGTCAGCCATTTTTTCCCCTCTGTGTCAACGAGGATGCCGAGTGGCTAAGAAATGTACTTGATGCAGTAGGACCATTCCAGGCAAAGACCCCCATAACTGATGTGTTTAGTGCTTGTGTCTGGAGCACTGGGACATTCAGTGTGGCCTCTGCCTGTGCATGAGAACATTTAAAGCCCATAGAGTCGAGCGTGAAAAACCTTTTGGTTCTGCACCAGCACTGAGTATGGCAAGGGATTTGACGCTCATTGCAAAACCTGCATCGACACTGGGTGCACCAACACAACATCAGACTCGTACCACAACCACAAAAGGACTCTACATTCACTTTGTCAGAGCATCAAGGAACCTGCAGTGTAAAAACCCTAAGAAGCATCGTTCTCCTTCCAGGCACTCTGCCAACACATCCCCTGCATTGACATCCTCGATGCATGGGAAGCATCCATGCTGCAGTGACCGCACTTCTTCTATGTAACTTATTTCTCATCGAGAGCCTTTGAGGTCCTCGATCTTCTACGCCTGCACAAGCTATAATACAGGCTTCCTCCACACTGTTGTCTGAGCCAGTACCGACGCCTACTGTACAAGAGGAAATCCGGGCTACGCTCAAAGAGGTGTTCTCAGGGCTATTATACGTGGAGTCTATTCAGGCTTACAGGGGCTTGTGCCATCCTCAGCCCAGTTCATAGATAAATCAGAGAAACAGTCATGGGAGAGGTCCTGCACACCGGCTCAGGGTCAACCACTGGGGACACCATAAACCTGACCAACGCATGTGACATCGGCTGAAGAACTTTCTCCAGGATTGGAGACTCAATGCACCAACACAGAGCTGACACTCTAGTTGACACTCTTCCATGTACTTCCCAAGAACTGTACTTTGAAGAGTCAGACTCGGACCCCTCCTGGGAGACAGAACGCGACCCACAGGACCTCTCAGCTGAGGCATCCTATGCATGCCATCTGACCCTTCTCCACCAACTGAGAGACGTAAGTCTCCCCCAGAAAGCATATACTTTCCTGGCTTTGTCCGTGAGATGGCCCAATATAACTTTCAAATTAGAGACAGAAGAACCTCGTTCACAACTCTTTGAGGTTCTACATTGACTCTGCTTCTGGAGAGTCATTGTTCCACTTCATACAATTATGAGAAATACTCTAATCAACATCTGGGAGACTCCACTAACAGTGCAAGTTGCCTCAAAGAAAATTGAGCAGCAGGGTAGGTGGGCTAGCCAGTTTGGACAAGCAATCTTGCAAAATCTTTTTACTACTTAAAAGTCAACTCCACCTGGCTCACTTTCTACATAACGGTCAGGTTCATTATTATCTTGCAAACCTGCCAGCTAGTGAGTCCCACAAGTGAGAGTATCATGCCTGCTTGTCCTCCGAGAAAACAAAGTTACTTACCTGTATCAGGTGCTCTCCGAGGACAGCAGGCATATATTCTCACATCCCTCCTGCCTTCCCTTGGAGTTGTCTTCTTAGATTTAGTATTGTACTGCTAGTCCTGTGCATTAGGCGGGAGGGCACCCACGCGTGCGTGGTGGGGTGCTGCTTCAGAGTTTTAAAGTGACAGTGCACTATGGCAGTGTCTGCATGGAGCTCAGTGGATGATATTACCCACATGTGAGAATATATGCCTGTCTATGGAGAACACCTGCTACAAGTAAATGACTTTGCATTTTTTTTTTCTTGTACAGCAATTGCAAGTAATGCAGTTATGATCTTGCACAATAGTTTGTATGGTAATAGAGTGCTCCAACTAAATGCTTTTGATACAAAAAAAAAAGCAGGAAGCCAGCAAAAGAATCAGTTGGACCGCTAGATGACCGAGGGGTAAAAGGGGCAATCAGGAAAGACAAAGCCATAGCGGAGAGATTAAATGAATTCTTTGCTTCGGTTTTCACCGAGGAAGATTTGGGAGAGATACCGGTGCCAGAAATGGTATTCAAAGCGGACGAGTCAGAGAAACTGAATGAAATCTCTATAGACCTAGAGGATGTAACTGGGCAATTTGACAAACTGAAGAGTAGCAAATCTCCTGGGCCGAATGGTATTCATCCCAGAGTATCGATACAACTGAAAAATGAACTTGCAGAACTATTGTTAGTAATATGTAATATATCCTTAAAATCGAGCGTGGTACCAGAAGATTGGAGGGTGGTCAATGTAACACTGATTTTTAAAAAAGCTTCCAAGGGAGATCCGGGAAATTATAGACCGGTGAGTCTTACGTTGGTGCCGGGCAAAATGGTAGAGACTATTATAAAGAACAAAATAACAGAGCATATTCAAAAGCACGGATTCATGAGACAAAGCCAACATGGATTTAGTGAGGAGAAATCTTGCTTCACCAATCTATTACATTTCTTTGAAGGGGTGAACAAACATGTGGATAAAGGTGAGCCGGTTAATACTGTTTATCTGGATTTTCAGAAGGCATTTGATAAAGTACCTCATGAAAGACTCCAGAAGAAATTGGAGAGTCATGGGATAGGAGGTAGTGTTCTATTGTGGATTAAAAACTGGTTAAAAGACAGAAAACAGAGAGTAGGGTGAAATGGTCATTCTCCGAGGACAAGCAGGCTGCTTGTTCTCACTGATGTGTTGACATCCACGGCGGCCCCCACGAACGGAATTTTTCAAAGCAAAAAATCTTCAAGGCTTTGACAGAACCTTCTGGCGTGCAGGGCGCGCACACTGTGCATGCACAGCCGTCTTCCCACCCGTCGTGCGAGAGTCCCGCTCAGTTACCTTTTTTCCGCACTGAAAACAGGCAGCGATTTCTCGTCTCTTCGGACCCCTTCAAAGAGCCTTCGGCCGTTTTTTTCCAGAGATTTTCTCAGATTTTCTACAAGTTTTCCTTTCTTCTTCCCTTGCCTTTTACAAAAAACAAACCAAAAAAGCATAACTCCTTTACTTCTTTAGTTTTGCCCTTCCCAAGTTTCTTTTCGCTTCCGCCACGGCCCTCTTAGGCCGCGCATATGCGGTTTCTCTTTTTTGTCCTCTCCCTTTTGGCACAATCGTGAATTCTGATCTCGCTGCCGCTATTTTTCCGTCCATGTCATCGAGGACTCCCAGTGGCTTCAAGAAGTGTACTCGATGCAACCGGATGATCTCGGGTACCGACCCCCATGCATGGTGTCTTCAGTGCCTTGGGCCCGACCGTCGTCCAGACGAATGTAAGTTGTGTCTTAGCTTGAAAAAGCGGACACAGGTGTCGAGACAAGCTCAGCGGGATCGAATTTTCGGAGCTTTGTCCGGTTCCTCGGCGTCGACATCGGTACCAATATCGTCGATATCGGCACTCGGGATGGCATCAACTTCAAGAGTGCAGGTAATGGCTGCCCGGAGACCACCACATGCTGGGAGCAGTGAGCCGTCCAGTGGGTCTCCACCTGTCTCAAAGTCTTCTGCTGTGCAGGCCTACCGGGACTGACCACTCTCGGACTCGACCCCAAGGAGGCGTGTGGATTCCACGTCCTCCTCGTCGGTACCAAGGAGTATCGACGTGCATCGAGCGAAGGCAAAGAAGCATCGTCATCGGTCTCCTTCCAAGCACGGTACCGGGAGCTAAGGGGCGTCGAAGGATTCGGCACCCGTGAAGCGCCAACGCCGGGAGGAACGCTCACCTTCCATACAAGAGGTGTCGGTCTTCAGGAAACCCTATACCGCCTCCTCAACCTCCACAGATTCTGACGCCGATTCCTGCACTGACCCCACAGCCTTGCTCGACAGCGACTCTAGACGAGCACATCCG